>NC_063336.1:3081316-3143610 GCF_021869965.1 Rhincodon typus
CCATTTCTGAAGCAGGGTCTAGGCCCGAAACGTCAGCCTTCCTGCTCCTCTGATGCTGCTTGGCCTGCTGTGTTCATCCAGCTCTACACCCTTGTTATCTCAGATTCTCCAGCATCTGCAGTTCCGACTATCTCTGATACCATTCGGGAGTCTTGTTTTCGACCGCAGAACCGCCTATCTACTCCCCTTACAATCGAACCCCCTATGACTATAGCCCTTCCACTTTTTCCCGCCCTTCTGTACAGCAGAGCCAGCCACGGTGCCATGTACCTGGCTACTGCTGCCTTCCCCTAGATTGGGTAAGGATGGCAGATTCCCTTTCTTAGAATAGATGGGCTTTTACAGTGACCAATTATAAATGTCATGCTCACCTTTAGCATCTTTCTTTCAATCGAAATGTAGTTTCAGTAGCTGCCTCAGTGGGATTTGTACTTGTGTCCCCACACCATTTCCCTGGGTCTCTAGATTACTTGTCTAGTGATATGACCATTATGCTCCTGATTTACAAATATTTCATGGAGTTTCAGACCAAGCAGGAAAGGTTTTAGTGCAAGTCACCAGCCTGTGCCTGACAACTGACGGTTGTGGTGCAGATGAGTCCAGGACCAGCAGTTGATTCCACTCAGCCAATCCCTGCTAATTTATGAATGAAGGCTAGGTATAAGGTACCTGAAATAGAAGAGAAAGTGTGAATTATTAAAACTGTTTTGCCTTTTGAATAGGACATTGACTATATAAGGTCTACTTTCTTAAAGTCCATCTGGCACTTTGGATTTCTCTGAATTAGCCACTTGTAATCAATACGCGCATTATTTCTAAGGTTGCCTTTATCACAAACAGAAGGAAAAATGATCTGATTTTATTCGTTTGGCATCCATTAGAAAATTCAAATCTTGTGACATCATAAAGAGTGGGATATTTGGACATTCAATAACATTATGGCTGACCTACATTCCACCTCCCAATGCAATCTCATTATCCTCAATTACATGTGCTGCTGCTGCTTCAAGCTGTTTGTGTCAGAGGATATGCTGTCAAGCTATGTTACTGTGATCTGACCCCAGTTGTTCTCTCTCATCCATTGGAGCTCATCTGCAACCACATTGTGACATTTATCATTCAACTATATCTAGCTGATCCCTCTTTCCATTGCCCTCCACTTTGTCTTAGAGATTAATAATTTTGGAAACTATTTTGAATATGTATACACACCTATCTGGGGCAGACTCCTAAGATCCTGTGATGTGCAACCTTCATAGGTTTAAAGTTAGAGGGAGGTGGTGATGGGATGAATGATCCCCTTTACCCTGGCCTCTTGGTTGCAACAAAATGTATATTTAAAGGGAGTATTTTAAGCCCTTCCAGTGTTGTAACTTTTAATAATAGAGAGAATACAAGCTGTCTGCCAAGTTTAAATCAGAATAAAGGATAAATGTTTATTTACACAACATCCTGAAATTTAAATCCAATCAGCAACACTTGCTTTCTAAACTGTACGTGGGCATAAATCTTGAGTCAGTGCATGAATTTAGGTGATCAAAACAGCAAGAAGGAAGTCAACTGTTGAAGTTAGGAATTTAGGAGACCACTTTGTCACCCAAATGGCTTATTTTGTAATTCTCTGAAGATTAAAATGGGCGTTGCATATTTCTGGGTTGTGGACTGAGTTTTGGCTGAGTTTCTGTCGAGACTAATCCTCGGGCGTGAAGACAATTTGTCCCTCTTGCCACCGAGGTTCACTGGGTGGGTTGGGCACCTTTCCTTTTGTGTCTCCAGACTGGCTTGACCCTGACCGATCCTTGAGATATTTTTATTTGTTTGCAGGGCATTGGCCTCACTGACAGCCCCAGCATTTATTGCCAATCCCCAGTTGCCCTGGAGAAGACATATTGGCCTTGTTTGTGACATCCACATCTCATAAAAGAATCAAGAAATTCCATGTGACATAGGGACATCACAGGGCTGTGAGGGAGGCAGTTCTGGGATTTTCGTTTTGATTCCGTAACCACATGGTTGATACTTCTGCCCGTTGCAAATTATTCAAAGGTGGAAGCCACTGCTACAGTTGGCAGGATGAATGGTGGCTATGCACACTTGTTCATGTCAGTCTTTAGGAAGGGAAAGAATAAGACTGGAATGCCAATTAAATTGATGTAAATTCCTTGAGCAGTTTTGAATGGAATGTCCTCCACCATTGGATATTGTATTTTAATAACTTGCCAGAAGCACGTTCAGATGCAAGTTAAACCTTGTGTGTACAGAAACCACAAACCTCACTTTCAAGCAGTCATTTTGGGGAGTGTAGTGTCCATCTTTGCATGAATTTTCCTATTCGTTTTGAAAATACAGTGCACTTGCTGAATAGAGTTTATATGTAAACATTTATGAATATGAGACAACACAGTGTTGAGCTGGAGGAACACAGCAGGCCAGGCAGCATCAGAGGAGCAGGAAAGTTGACATTTTGGGTCGGGACCCTTCTTCAGAAGTGGGGAGGGGGAAGGGAGCTGGGAAATAAATAGAGAGATGGGGGTGGGGCTGGGGAAGGTAGGTGGGATGGTGATAGGTGAGTGCAGGTAGGGAGCGGTGGAGATTGATCAGTGAGGTGGGTGGGGCGGACAGGTGGGCGAGAAAATGGACAGGTTGTGTCAGGTCATGGTGGCGGGGATGAATAGGAGGGTGGAGGGTTGAGTGATGAGGTCAGGGATGGGGAGATTTTAAAACTGTTGAATTCCAAGTTTAGGCCATCAGCCTTTAGGCTCCCGAGGCAGAGGTGTTGCTCCTCCAATTTGCGTATGGTGACATCGTGGCACTGGAGGAGGCCCAGAATGGATATGTCACCCAGGCAGTGGGAGGGGGAGTTAAAATGGTTGGCGACTGGAAGGTGTTGTCGTTCATTGTGTACAGAGCGCAGATGCTGTATGAAACGATCTCCAAGTCTATGCTTGGTCTCACCGATGTAGAGGAGGCCACATCGGGAGCAGCGGATACAGTAGACCATGTTGACGGATGTGCAGGTGAACCCCTGTCTGATATGAAAGGTTTGTTTTGGGCCTTGGATGGAGGTGAGGGGGGTAGGTGTAGGGGCAGGTGTAGCATCTCTTGTGGATGCAGGGAAAGGTGCCGGGTGTGGTGGGGCTATTGGGGAGTGTGGAGCGGATGAGGGAGTGGTGGAGAGCATGGTCCCTATGAAAGGCAGATAGAGGTGGGTAGGGAAATATCTCTTTGGTTGTGGGGTCGGATTGTAGGTGGCGGAGAATGATATGTTGGATGCGGAAGTTGGTGGGGTGATACATGAGGACAAGGGGGATTATGTCTTTGTTTTTGTTGGGGGAGAGGGGCTGTGAGGGCAGAAGTGCAGGAAACGCAAGAGATGCAGTTAAGGGCATATTTGATCACCAGAGACGGGACGTTATTGTCCATGAAATAAGAGGACATCCGGGATGTTCGGGAGTGGAACGCCCCATCTTGGGAGCCGACGCAGTGGAGATGGAGGAATTGGGAGTAGAGGATCGCATTCTTGCAGGAAAGTGGGTGAGAGGAGGGGTAGTCCACGTAGCTGTGGGAGTTGGTGGACTTGAAATAGATGTCGGTTTTGAGGCAGCCACCAGAAATGGAGATGGAAGATGGTCCAGGTGAATTTGAGGTTTGGGTCAAAGGTGTTGGTAAAGTTGATGAACTGTTCAAGCTCCTCGTGGGAGCAGTACTAGTGTAACAGCGGAAAAGGGACTGTTCGACATCTATGAAGAGGCAGGCATAACTTGGGCCCATGCTGGTGCCCATGGCCACCCTCTTAGTCTGTAGGAAGTGGGAGGAGTTAAAGGAGAAGCTGTTCAGGGTAAGGACAACAAGGTGCAGGGCTGGATGAACACAGCAGGCCAAGCAGCATCATAGGAGCAGAGAGGCTGACGTTTCGGGCCTAGACCCTTCATCAGAAAAGGGGGAGGGGAAGGGGGTTTTCCCCATCCCGCCCCCTTGACCTGTCCGTCCTCCCTGGACTGACCTATCCCCTTCCTAACTCCCTACCTACACTCACCTTTCCTGGCCCCATCCCCGCCTCTTCGACCTGTTTGTTTCCTCTCCACCTATCCTCTCCTCTATCCCTCTTCTATCCGCCTCCCACTCTCTCCCTATTTATTTCAAAACCCCCTTCCCCTCCCCCTTTTCTGATGAAGGGTCTAGGCCCGAAACGTCAGCCTCTCTGCTCCTATGATGCTGCTTGGCCTGCTGTGTTCATCCAGCCCTGCGCCTTGTTGTCTCGGATTCTCCAGCATCTGCAGTTCCTACTATCTCAGGGTAAGGACAAGTTCTGTTGAGCCGATGAGGGTGTCACTGGAGGGGGACTTGTCAGGCCTGTGGGAGAGGAAGAAGGGGAGCGCGTTTAAGGCCATCTGCATGGGGATTACAAGTGTACAGGGATTGGATGTCCATAGTGAGGATGAGGAGTTGGGGGCCAGGGAATTGGAAGTCTTGGAGGAGGTCGAGGACGTGGATGGTGTCCCGGATGAAGGTGGGGAGCTCCTGGACCGGGGCGAAAAGATAGTCAAGGTAAGCGGAGATGAGTTCAGTGGGTCAGGAGCAGGCAGAGACAATGAATTGGCTGGGGCAGTCAGGTTTGTGGATTTTGGGAAGGAGATGGAAATGGGCGGTGCGGGGTTGTGGAACGATGAAGTTGGAGGCTGTGGGTGGGAGGTGATGAGGTTATGATTGGTCTGAGAGACAATGGTTTGGTGCTAGGAACAACAGCTCATATTCTGCCTCGGGAGCCTACAGCCTATTGGCCTAAACATGGAATTGACCAGTTTTTAAATCTCTCCACCCCCGACCTCACTCTGTCCCCACCTCCCTGACCTGACACACCCGGTGTTGTCTCTGACTCCAGCATCCGCAGTTCTTGCTATCTCTGAGTCATTTATGAATATGACATGCCTTGAGTTGCCTGATAAAAATAACAATTAAATGTGAGGGTTATTGCAACTCAGGCAGGAGGACTGCACTGGCCATGACACCTCACTGCTCAATGAGACTTCCCAACAATGTCAGTATTCAAATGAACCACCAAGATAATTAAATTGTTTCACTGTTGTCTAAGTCAAAACAGATCCACTAGATTTCCTCAATATACACACTAAATAACTTATTATGAGAAAACTTTGTTGTTAACAAGTGGCAAAATAAACAATTAACTACTACTACACCAACTTAAACTAAATCCCTTTAAACACACATACACACATTCATATATAGACGAGATGAGACATTTGGCTTTGCAGAGGTGGCATTATAGAGACAGGAAAAATACCCCCATGGTGCAATCATCTGTGAAACAAGGATGGGTGAATCCTCTCAGAATCTGAGCTTTTTGTTGTTGGGCTGAATCTTTTGCAGAATGTAATGTGGAATCCTGCGGGGAGCCAGAGCAGCTGGGGCTGGCTGTAACATTCATAGAGTCACGCAGCACAGAAACAGACCCTTCGATCCAATCAGTCCATGCTGAACATAATCCCAAACTAAACTGGTACCACCAGCCTGCTCCTGGCCCATATCCATCCCAATATCTTCTGAACATTGTAATTGTACCCATATCTACCACTTCGTTGGGAAGTTCATTCCACATGGGAATTACCCTCTGTGTTAAAAAAAATGCCCCTCGTCTTTTTTTAAATGTCTCCTCTCACCCTAAAATTGTGCCCTCTAATCTTGAAATTCCCCATCTTAGGGAAAAGACAACTACGATCAATAAAGACCTAAAAGTCACAACCCACAACCCCCACCACCGCACCCCCCCGCCCAAACCTTACTTTAGTTGAGAAAGAACCTGAAACTCTTCAATCTGAAGATTATGTCTCTCAGGTCCTTTACCATCTTGGCAGATGCTTTTTTGCAGCACCTGTAGTTCCTGAATAGTTTTCCAACAATCTCGAAATTACAATGTTTCACTGTCTAAGTGTGGTCTCTTCAAGGTTCTGTCAAAGCTTAGCCATAATTTCTGTTTTCAATTCTATCTGTTTTGTTTTTTGCTCTGGCTAGAAATCTGATTTTTTGTGAATCTGAAACTCATCCAGGCGAAGAAAACATTGTACACATTGTTTTAACTGCTGTTGGATTACATTGTTGAGCTTTAAATATTTTACTGTGTTTAGATTGTTATTTATTTACCCTAACAATAAATGTGCCTCATGGTTTGTATTTTTTCATATTTCTTTGCTAACGTTCCAATCGTAAACTAATCAGTAATGTTAGATTACATGGGAGCCAGAGTGAACTTGCCAATTGGATACAGTAGGAGACACAGGGTAGTGGTGGAGGGTTGATTTTTTAGGCTGGATGCCTGTGACCAGCAGTGTTCCACAGGGATCGGAACGGGGTCCACTTTTGTTTGTCATTTATATAAATGATTTGGATGAGAATATAGGAGGCATGCTTAGTAAGTTTGTGAACGAAACCAGAATTGGTGGTACAGTGGACAGTGAAGAAGGCCATCTAAGATTACAAAGAGATCTTGATGTTGGGTCGATGGGCTGAGGAGTGACAGATGGAGTTTAATGTGAATAAATGCAAGGTATTGCATTTTGGTAATACAAAGAAGGGTAGGATTTATATAGTTAATGGTAGTGCCCTGGGAAGTGTCGTAGAACAGAGAGACCTAGGCGTTCAGGTACATAATTCTTTGGAAGTTGCGTCAGAGGTAGACAATGTGGCTAAGAAGGTGTTTAGCATGCTTGCCTTCATTGCTCGGACCTTTGTGTATGGGAGTTGGGGCGTCATATTGAGGTTGTACAAGAAGTTGATGAGGCCAGTTTTGGAGTACTCTGTACAGTTTTGGTCGCCCTCCTGTAAGAATGATATTATTAAACTGGAGAGGGTTCAGAAAAGATTTACCAGGATATTGCCAGGAATGGAAAGTTTGAGTTAAAAAAATAGGCTGGGACTTTTTTTTATTGGAGTGTAGGAGGTTGAGGGGTGACTTTATAGACATTAATAAAATCATGAGGGGCATTAAATAAGGTGAATAGCAAAGGTGTTTTCCCTAAGGTAGGGGAGTTCAAAACTAGGGGGAATATTTTTAAAGTGAGAAGAGAAAGATTTAAAAAGGACATGCGGGGCAACTTCTTTACACAAGGTGTGTCGTGTACGGAATGAACTGCCAGAGGAAATGGAGGATGCAGGTACAGTTACAATGTCTAGAAGACATTTGGATAAGTACATGAATACGAAACGTTTGGAGGGATATGGACCAAATACAGGCAGTTTGGAACAAAAACAAAGTTGCTGGGAAAGCTCAGGGGGTCTGGCAGCATCTGTGAAGGAAAAAACACAGTTAACATTTAGGGTCTGGTGACCCTTCCTCAGAACAGGCATTTTGGTCTAGTTTAGTTTGGGAACATAGCATGGACTAGTTGGAACGAGGGATCTTTTTCTGTGCTGTATGATTCTGTGATTATATGGAATTTGAATAATGATTTCTATCCCACATGATCTCCAGTGATCAATGCGGTAATTATAAAGTAGTAGTGAATTTGGTTTGCTTCAGTGTGTATAAGCGCAACTTGCAGTTCACGTGGGCCTTGGTCATGTATTGAAATTGCTTCTGTCCTTCTGTTTCTCTCATCCCATTTCCTTCTTCCAAAAATCCCAATCTTCCCTCTGACTAATTGACTTTGAACCTGCATCATATTTCAGGTTGTCCTAGCTTCCTTATCCATTAAACTGCCCGCTCGCTCTCCTCTCAAATGAACAGTGTTCTGCTGTATCCTGAGAAGCAATGCTTCTTGTGGATGCCATGAATATTTTCAAATAAGTCCCTTTAAATGCTGTGTAATCTTTGTTTAAAAATAGACAATTGCAGCAGCAGAATCAGGATCTGCGTGAAAAGCTGACTCTCAGCACAAACAAGTTGGAGGTTATGGAAAGAGATTTTGAATCCAGCCGCCAGTACCTTGAAGCAGAGCTGAGCTATGCCAGAGAAGAAATGGACAAACTGAAGGACAAATTCCGCAGGTCAGCAGCTTCATCTGGTGGTGCTCCACAATGTCTTTGTAAAACCTTTCACTCATTGCTCTGTACGTATCTAGAATGAAACACATTATTAAGCTATTTCAGTGTGATTATCTATTGTTCAAACTTCTGCTTTTGAGCAATGTGTTGTTTGCTTAATATTAGATTAAGGGGTGTGCATGATTATTGCAGAGTTGAGAGTAATAAAAGGTGGTTAGATTTTTTTGGTGGAGTTACTTTAACAAGATCAGGCTGGTTATACAGACGATCCAATTTGTTGGTAATTAAAGGAATGTTTGCTGCAGCTTCACTCAATGTGTTTTGCAGTATATTTTTGTCATCCTGTATAACAACACCCACCTGCAATCTTGATGGGACTTCGTCCTCAGATGTACTGTTTCAGATGGAAAACATAATTAGTTTATTTTTCTGCTATATTATTTGCTAAGATTTTTGTGGAAGATTTTAATATTTTCCTCCTTCCATTTGAGTTCACTCATTCATCAGTGAGTGCAGCCATCTCAGAAAAAGGCTCTAGTACTAATCCCCACATTAGAGAATTAAACAGAACCAAAATACTGGAAAAGTCTGTCATTTCAGGCTGACTGCTTCATAGTTCTATGAACTCCTCCAGCTCGATAAACATTAATCTGAAGCAAATGGAAGGAGTTATTAGCAGCAGCATAAAGCAACACTTGTTCAGCAATAACTTGCTTCACACATTCAGTTTGGGCTCTGCCAGGGCCGTTCCCTCAGCTCCTAATCTTGATTATAGCCCTAATTCAAACATGGGCAGAGAATTGGATTCCAGAGGTACGGTGAAAGTGATTGCCTTTGAGACTGAGGCTACATTTCACAGTGTGGAATCAAGGACCCCAGCAAAACTGGTGTCAGTCTGAATCTTGGGAAAGACTTCTGCTGGTTGGTGTCATAGAGTCATACAGCACATAAACAGACCCTTCGGTCCAACTCATCCATGCCGACCATGTTCCCAAACTAAACTAGTCCCATTTGCCTGTGTTTACCCCATATCACTCTTAAACTTTCCTGTCCATGTACCTGCCCAAATGTCTTTTAAATATTGTAACTGTACCTGCATCTAACACTTCTTCTGATAGTTCATTCCACATATAAGCCATCCTTCGTGTGAAAAAGTTGCCCGTCAGGTCCCTTTAAAATCTTTATCCTCTCACTTTAAAAATATGCCCCGGAGTTTTGAACTTCCTGATCCTAAGGAAAAGACCTTTGCTATTCACCTTATCTGTGCCCCTTGTGAGTTTATAAACCTCTCACCCCTCAATCTCCTATGCTCCAGTGAAAAATGTCCCAGCCTCTCCTTATAACTAAAGACCTCTATTCCCGGCAACATCCTGGTAAATCTTTTCTGAACCCTCTCCAATTTAATAATATCTTTCCTATAGCAGAGTGACCTGAACTGGACACAGTATTTCAGAAGTGACCTCACCAACATCCTGTACAGCCTCAATATGACATCACAACTCCTACACTCAAAGTTCTGAGCAATGAAGGCAAGCGTGCTAAACACCTTCTTAACCACTCTGTTTACCAGAATTTTCTGCTTTTATCTCTGATTTCCAGAGTTATCAGTATTTCGCCTGTTTTGATCAAAATGCCAAATTAGTCAAGCTTTTCTCCCAATTTAGCGAGCCCCAGTCTGTTTCCTGGCCACCCCTTCTGACAACGCTATGTCCAAATTAAATCATTCCTCTGAACACGATAAGGGTGGGTGGAAACCTTGCTTTTAGTGGATTCCCCGGTGCTCCAAATTCATGTTCCCTAACTGGGACCATACCTGGTACATAGGAAGATGGTTGTGGTTGTTAGAGCTCAGGTATCTCAGCTCCAGGACGTCACGACAGGAGTTTGTCAGGATAGTATCCTAGGCCCAGCCATCTTCAGATGTTTCATAAATGGCCTTCCCTCTATCATAAGGTCAGAAGTGGGGATGTTCTTGGATGATTGCACAATATCCACCACCATGCATGACTCCTGAGGTACTGAAACAGTGCATATCCAAATGCAGCGAGACCTGGGCAGTATCTAGCTTTACTTGCTACTTGTCAGCCTAACGTACCTTGCAAATGGCAAGCGATGACTACCTCCAACAAAATACAATCTAACCGTCACCCCTTGATATTCAGTGACATTACCGTCACCAAATCCCCCACAGTCAACATTCTGTGGGTTACTATTGACCAGAAACTGAACTTGTACCAGCTCTATAAATACAGTGGCTATGGGAGCAGATCAGGGATTATGGATCCTCGGTCAGTGGTTCCCCTCCTGACTCCCCAAAGCCTGTCCACCATCTCTGGGTGTGTGATGGAGTACTCCCATTTCCTGAATGGGTGCAGCTACAACAACACTCAGGAAGCTTGACACCATCCGGAATAAACCAGCCACAAACATCCAGTCCCTCTACCTTCGATGCGCATTAGCATCAGTGTGTACCATTTATAAAGTGCGCTGCAGAAACTCCCCAACACTGTTTAGACAACACTTTCCAAACCCGTGACCACTTCCATCTTGAAGGACTAGGGGCAGCAGATACATGGGAACGCCAACACATGCAAGTTCCCCTCCAAGCCACTCGCTATCCTGACTTGGAAATATATTGCTGTCCCTTCACCGCCACTGTGTCAAAATCCTAGCATTTCCTTCCCAGCAACATTGTGGGTTTATCTACAGCATATGGTTCAAGAAGGCAGCTCGCCACACCTTTCCCAGGGCAATTAGGGATGGACAAGTTATGCTGGCCCAGCCTGCGATCACTATGTCTTGTGAAAGGATATTTAGAAATTTGCATGCTGATCCTTGTGAGAGCTATCCAGTCAGTTTCAATTCTGGAGTATTTCTGTCTGTCAGTGGTATATTTCCCTGAATTGTCCATCTGATATCCTCCTTTATCTTCACTGCAGAACACTTAAAGATAGTGATTCCCAGTTATTCCCTCTGGCTGTCCTACAAAGCTGTTCATCATGCCTCTCCCTGCAGCTCTTGGCCAAAGCCTTCAGTTTGTGTATCCCAGAACTGCTTAACACTTGAGCACTGAACTCCCGAATCTTTTTTCCGACACACTGTGGTTTTCTAGTTCACATATTCAAAGATCAATCCACTGCAGTGCTTTCCCAACCATCCACTTGCTCCAGCCACTCAGCTGCTTGTTAACTGGTGGGAATTCCAAGCTCTTCATCGCCCTGATCTCCAGGATGCCAGATTCTAGGCATGGGATCTGTTCGTCAGTGATCCACTGTAAAATTTGATGTGAATTCTTTCTTCTGCCCACGTAGATTGCAGAATAGTTACACTGCATCACAACGAACTAACCAGGAGCTGGAGGACAAGTTGCATGCCCTGGTGAGTAACTATGTCAATGCAGTTCACTATCTGTAGGGATACCAGTCTTTGATTTTCATAACAGCGATTGCACAGCACCAACAGTGTTTGAGTGCCAGAAAGGCTCCATCAACATCAGTAAGCACACTATAGTATTGTAACTTGGAATGTAATGCATTGTATAATACTGTTATAATTCACTATTGTTATTCAGACAGTCTTTATCATGTAAATTAATTGGTATTGTTTTGTGATGTAATGCCAGTCTGATATCTTAAAAGTGTTTTCCATTTAACTGGTACTTACGTTTACACTGTTACATTGCCCAGAAAAAATTCTTAGTGTGAGGTAATGTTAAAAAAGTTGATGTGAACAATGTATCAGAGAATTTTTTTGAGTTTGTTGTTGAGTGCAGGTTTTCCGTTGTTTAATAGATTGAATGTGTAATGTCCCAGATCTCCAACTGTGTTAATGATACTCTGATACCAGGTTAAAGAATAAAAAGAGACTTGCTTTTATAACTGTGCCTTTCACAGCAGCAGGACATCCTAAAATACCACAGAATAGAATTTTACTGCATGGAAGGAGGCCACTCGGCCCATCAAATGTACTGGCTCTTTGACAGATTTGTCCACTTTGTCATCCCCACCTTTCCAATGACTTGGAAAACTAGTCCCCTTCAAATACATGTCCAATTTGAGAAGTTATATTGAACGTGTAGCACAGAAGCAGGAAATTTGGTCTAACTATTCTGTGCTAGTATTATGCTCAGTGTATCTCTTCCCATTTTACCGATCTCATCCCAGTCTTTTAGCATATCCTTCATTTTTCTGTAACTCATTTACTGAAGTTTCCTAGCAACATACTATTCCATGTTCTGTGCCTTCTCCCCGCAACTCTATGCAATTTTTTGTCTCTCTTTATGTGCCTTGTCAGTTCACTTTCAAAGTCACAGTTAAATCTGCCTCCTTTCAGGCGGTGCATTCTAGATTGTAACCGTACATATTCCTCATGCCACTGCTGGCCCTTGTACCAATATGTTTTGATTTATACCGCTGGTTCTTGACCCTACCTCCTCCCCAGTGGGAGCAGGTTCTCCTTATCCACTCGGGACATCTCTATCAGATTTCCTCTCCAAAGGGAACTACCTGATTTTCTCCAGTCAGTCCTTTAACTGAAGTCCCTCACCTCTGGAATTTTTTCTGTATCCTCTCAAATGCCTTTTCCCTTCTTCCAAAAGGGTAATGTCCAGATTCTTTGTTTTCTCATTCATTGATGGGATGTTGGTGTTGCTGGTTAGGCCAGCATTTCTTGCCCATCCCTAGTTGACAGACTGTGCGGTTTTCTAGTTCACGTACTCCAAAGTGAATCCACAGTAGTGCTTCCCCAACCTTCCGTTTGCTCCGGACACTGCCCCAGAGGGCAGTTAAGAGTCAGCCACATTGTTGAGGGTCTGGAGTTGCAAGTAGGCCAGACCAGGTGAGGATGGCAGATTTCCTTCCCTAAGGGACAATCGTGACATTAGGTTTTTTTGACAATAATTTCATGGTCATAGTTCGACTCTTAATTCCAGATTTGTTTATTGAACTCAAATTTCACAATCTGCCATGGTGACATTTGAACCCAGGTCCCCAGAACTTTACCTGGGCCTTATTTCTAACGACAATAACACAATGTTATCTAGATTTGGCTGGAATACTGCAGGTAAGGCTGAAGCAGTGATTTGTAAAGATTCTCCATATTTTCTCTGGCTTGGTAGTGCAGCCAGTATCAATGATCCTGTTCCTTGCTGACTCATTGGGATGATATGGCAGGAAACACCATCATTCTCTTAAACATTTACAGAACAAGGAAGGCCATTTGATCTCTCATGTCTGCACTGGTCAACAAAGATCTAACTACATATTTTCTAGCTTTTGGCCCATAGTCCTGTAGGTTATGGCAATACAAGCGACTGCCTAAGTACTGCTTGATTGTTTGGAAAGTTTCTGACTCAAATCACCCTTTCAGGGAATAAGTCGCAAACCCCCACAACCCTCTGAGTGGAAAGTTTACCCTTCACCTCTCCTCTCAGTTTTCTACATCTTCACTTCAATCTATACCCCTGGTTATTGACCACTGTGCTAATGGAAAAGTGCTTTCCTTTCCACCATTTCTCTGGCCCTCATAGTTTATTGTCATGGCTCACTGAGGTAGCACGCAGGAAACCAAGCCCTGCTATCCCAGAGTCATCACCAAAGTAAGTACACAAAATTCCCCAATTTATCTGATTCGCAGATGCTGATTGATAGAAAGCATGGATCAGGTTTCTACATTCAATAAGAATTACTATTTATTACAAGTAATTAGACTCTAACTCCAAGTAAACAGTTATAAACTGTCAGTATATTAAATAACAAATTAAAACACTAATCCCCTTATGAACTCCTCCCATATACACGCACCCAGACAGACAGCAGAAAGATGGGAAAAGCTGAAAGACAGTTCAGTAGTCGTAGATTCTGCTGAATTAGCTTTCCTTTTCCAAATGCTTCTAGTAGTTTGCAAAAGGCAGAGAGTGGACCGTTGACATGTAAATACCTCTGACCTGAAAAGTCTCAGCTTACAGCAATTACTGAAAGGATGATGAACTGGTTTTCTTCAGATTTAGTGAGAGCTTTGAATGTAGAGAATTGTGAGATGAGCTGGTGGAGATAAATCCTTTCCCTGCAGCCTGTTTCTAGCTCCAAGCCTCTCAGTTATCCAACAACCAATCACATGGCTGTTGGTAGGCAGAACATCTTTGCTATTGACACCTGGTCACGAGATGATAGACCAATCAACTTCTTGTTGCTACCCAGTTGCATTTGTACTCGTCCTCTTTGCTCTTGTTGATCAGTAGCCACTTCAATTACAATCTGTTCAAACAGCTGTAAGTGACGCTGGCCATTGGTGTCAGGTGACTTGCTTTCTGAAACATACATCAAACCTTTTAAACACTCATTTTAAACAGATATTTTAGCTCACCATTTTAAAACCTACAGAAATAAAAAGACATGGTCATTACCTTATACTCCACTATCAGATCCCTGATCAACTTTTACTGCCCCAACGAAAATAACCCCAGTCTTATATCCAATCTTTCCTCATAACTCAGACTCACCAGACCAAGCAACATCCTGGTAAATCTCCTCAGCTCCCTCTATAGGCCAGTCACAACTTTTCCTATAATTAGGTGATCCAAATGGCACGCAGTACTCCAGTTATGGTCTTAACAGCTTTTTATATAATTCCAGCACGACTGATTATTCTTGTATTCTATGCGTTAACATAGGAGAGCAAGTATTCAAAATGCCTTCTTTGCCACTTTACCTAACTGCCCTGCTAGCTTCAGGGATCTGTGGATATGCACAACAAGGTCCCTCTGATCATTGGTATTATCTCAGGTCTGACCATTCATCATGTAATTCCTTGACTTGTTAACTGACCCCAGTGCATTACTTCTCACAATTTTCAGGTTGTGTGCTATTTGGCACTGCTCTGCCTGAATCTGTTGATATCCACCTGCGGTTTATGGTTATCCTCATTACTTATCACCCCAGCACACCTTCTGTGAGGTGCTTAATCATAGCCCTACCATAAGGCCATTGGAAAGAGGAACAGGAGTAGGCTATAATAAGGTGTGGAGCTGGAGCAACACAGCAGGCCAGGCAGCATCAGAAGAGCAGGAAAGCTGACATTTCAAGTCTGGAAAGCTGACATTTCAAGTCTGGACCCTTCTTCAGAATTCTGGCCTGCTGTGTTCCTCCAGCTCCACACCTTGTTATCTCCGACTCCAGCATTGGCAATTCCTGCTATCTGCAACAGGAGTAGGCTGTTTGGCCCCTCGAGCCTGCTCTGCCATTCTATAGAAACTTGGCCGACTCCTCATGTCTACTTTCCTGCCCTTTCCCCATAACCCTTGGTTCCCCTACTGATCAAAAATCTATGTGTCTCAACATTAAATATACTCAATGACTATACCCTCACAGCTCTCTGTGGCAAGGAGTTCCACCTAGACATTCAACCCTCAGAAATGAAATCCCTCTTCTTAGTCTTAAATTTGGTACCCTTTAATTCTGAGACTATGCCCTATGGTCCGAGAATCTCCCATGAGGGGAAACGTCCTCTCAGCATCTACCCTGTCAGGCCCCTTAAGAATCCTGTATGTTTCAATGAGGTCACCTCTCATTCTTCTAAACTCCAGTAAGTAAAGCTCCAACCGGTTCAACTTTTGCTCATAAACCAATCCCTTGACTGGATCATTCTGGTGAACCTTTTCTGAATTGCCTCCAGTGAAATGATATCTTTTCTTAAATAAGGGACCAGAACTACTCTTTATATTCCAGAAGTGGCCTCACTAGCACCTTCTACAGTTGGAGTAAAACTTACCTACTCTTAGACTCTAACCCTCTTGAAACAAGGCCATTAGCCTTCCTGATTACCTGCTGTACCTGTGTGCTAGCTTTCTGTGTTTAGTGCACAAGTATCCTGAAGTCTTTTTGTGTTGCAGCATTCTGCAGTATTTCTCCAATTAAATAATATTCTGTTCTTTTATCTTCCTTTCCAAAATGAACAACTTCAGAATTTCCCACAGTATACTCCATTTGCCTTCTTTTTTAGCCCACTTAGTTAGCTTATCAATTTCTCTGTAAACTGTTTGGATCTGTCTTGCAACTTGCCTTATCAGCGATTTTTTTGTCACCTGCAAATTTAGCTACAGTACATTGACTTTCCTCTAAGTCATTAATATTCATTGTAGACAGATGTTTCCCAGCACTGATCCCTGTGAAACCTGACTGATCATAGGTTGTCAACCTGAAAAAGAATTCCCTATCCCCATTCACTGTTTCCTGCCCACGAGCCAGTTCTCTAACCATGCTAATATACTACCTCCACTGAATACATGCAGACCCAGTTCATTAATGTACACCACAAACAGCAAGGGTCCAGCACCAAGTGCTGAAGAGCGCCAGTGGTAACAGATGTAGAGTCACAGAAACATCTCTCTACTGTCACCCTCTGCTTCCTGTCTTTCAGCTAATCTTGGGGTACAACATAGCACTTTGTCTTGGATCCCATGGGTTCTTAGTTTCATAACCATTCTACCAGAAGGGACCCTATCAAAAGTATTGCTGAAGTCAATCAAGACCTCATCAAATGGTTTTACATCAAACCTTTATCAACATCCCTGGTTACCTCCTTAAAAACCTTCATCAAACTTGCCAAACACAAACTTTGCTTAGCAAATCCATCCTGACTAGGCCTGATTAATCTGAGTCTTTCTAAGTGTAGGTATATTGTATCCTTCAAAATGCTTTCTACTAGACTGACTGGCCTGTAATTTCTTGCTTTCTCCATTGTTCCCTTTTCTTAAATAATGAGACAACCTTAACAGTGCTCTGGTACTAACATGTGGTTAGGAAGAATCTGAAAATGACTGCCAGGCCCCTGATATCTCCTCCTTTGCCTCCATCAGTGGATCAATCTCACGTCACAGCCTTTTAAGGCTGCTAAACCCACCCGTTCGCCTCTCTTGCTATGTAAATTTCTTGCAGTATTTTGTAGTCCTCCTTCCTGATGTCTACCTGTGTTGCCCTTTTCCATTGGGAGGACCAATGAATGTACTCATTGAGAACTGTGCACATGTCTTCAGGGTCCAAACAAATTATGAGGAACAATTTTTACCCCCACAGAGAGTGGTTTGTGTGTGGAATAAACTACCAGAGGAAGCGGTGGATGTGGGTACAGTTACAACATTTAAAAGACGTTTGGATAAGTTCATGAATTAGAGGGATTTGGGCCAGGAGCAGGTAAATGGGACTAGTTTAGTTTGGGAACATGGTCAGCGTGGACTGGTTGCACTGAAGTTGCCCTCCACTCTTTCCCTCGTTGTTCTTTGCTCAAAACCCCATTGGATTTTCCTTCTCTTGACCCAAATTTTATTATCTAAAAAAATCCTCTGCACCCATTCTTTCTATTTCTGCACTCCTTTAGAATTATACTCCATATTTTTCTGTTGCCTTTCCTCGTTCCTATATCCAAAACAAATGTCTTCACACTTCTCACCATTAGATTTCTGTCACGCATTTTCCAGCCAATGTCTGTCTTATTGAAATCCATAACCTCACTAGACAGATGATGTAGTGGCAGTGTCAGATCCAGGCTAACATTCTGGGGGAATGCATTCAAATCCACCATTTAATACAATCATAGCTAATCTCATCTCAGCCTTAACTCCACTTTCCTGTCCGCTTTCTATCACCCTTCAACCCATTACTACTTAAAAAATCTGTCTCTTTCCCCAAATTTACTCAATGTCCTGAGATGATGAGGACTTTTTTTCAGCCAGAGGATGGTTGACATGTGGAGCTCATTACTGCATAAGGCTGTAGGGGCTGAGTTGTTGATAGAGACAGAGATAGGTGCTTGATTAGTGAGGGGATCAAGGATTATAGGGAGAAGGCATGTCTATCAGAAACACAGTAATCCAATACAGATTTACAGAGGGCTACTGTGTGCCTTAAGGGGTTGGATCAGAAGCAGAGTAGTAAGCCAGTACTGATTTACTGCTGGTTACTGTGTGCTGTGTGTAGTTGTACTCAGTAGTACAATCCTGTTGAAATGTATGGCGTTTTTTTTGTAGAAACCTCTCATTCCTAGAATCCACTGAGACAGCAGCAGACTGCATGATACTTGAGATATCATCTGCAGAAGAGTACTTCGTTTATCCCAACTCCTTTATAACTTCATAACCTTTGTATATCAGACGAGCTGAATACAAGACGCTTGAGTCATGATCTAGCTGTTGAGATGTGGGTAAAGCTCACCTGGAGTTTGTGTGCAGTTCTAGGTGCCACACCTCTGGAAGTTGTCAGTGATGTTGGAGAGAGTGCAGGTCAGATTGTGCTGGATGTTGACTTGATTCTTGGGGTTAATTTATACTGAGAGATTGCACAAGCTGTCCCTGAATTGTAGCTGCAATTACAACTGCTGTTAACAGTGCGATTGTAACCACACTGCCTTCCCCTGCCTCACTGCCTGTTTTCTCTGCTGGGATGGATTGCTGTGAAAGAGCCTGGAGCGTGCAACCACTGAGTCACTGGCATTGGGTCCTTTGTCATTGCTGTCTCACTCATGTCTGTTCTCTTTCTCTCCTCATGCTGCCACTCCTGCCTCTGGTGTGAACCAGGCTTCTATCAGGCAAAGCTGGATCTATGCAGTTGCGTTTTTCTTTCCTCCATTTTCTGGCTTTGTGGCTATTTCCAGTAATGACAGACATCACAGAATACCAACTGTCTCGAATATGTTTACATTACAACTATTGTTGATTGTGTTCAGAATTAATTCCTTCCATCTTTGATTGATATAGCTGGTTCTAATTCTGAGTATCACTGTCTTGCTGAACCCTGGCTCCTGACCCACAGAAGGCTAGGCTCCAGATCCCATTCAATTTATGCTGGCTCAGCCTTGGACAGAAGTCATTTGGCTTGTGTTCCTGATCTGCCCAGTGAGCGATGCTGGGAATTTAAGCCTGGTCACCTCAGCTGGGCAGATTGCTACTTCCCCATTCACCCTCACAAGCAAATGGCGACGCTGGGGCTGTTTGAATCTCTGGAACCTCCTCAGGAATGTAGAAATGTGGCGGGTGAGGCAAAACTATTTAAAGTAATATATTCCTGACAGGAGTACTGTGTCAAAAGGAGCAAAGTATCTAAATGAGGGTGCGATAAATATATAACAGTACAAAGAATAATTGTGGGTGAAGCAGGAAGAGAAGTTAGTGTTGGCCCACCCTGAAATTATACATTGCGTCTGAACCTTGCACTGATTGCCCTAATTAACGACAGAGGAGGAGCTGGGAATGGCGTTAATGGGATGTCTCATATAGTGATGTCAAACATGTTGCTAATGTTAGACTCAGATACCTGTATTAAACCAGTATTGTTTTAGCAAACAAACTGACGTTGGACCAGTCCCTCACGCTCACCACCCCCCTCACACTCACCAACCCGCCTGTGCTCCTCTCCCAGCTCACACCCCACACACCCCAACCCCCACCCTCACTCGTGCTCACCTCCCTGCCCACGCTCACCTTCCTGCCCACGCTCACCTTCCATCTCATACTCACTCTGCTTACACTCACTCCCTGCCCACCCCTCCACTTGCCCTCACCCACACTGCACTCACCCTCACATCCCCCCGCTTGCCCTTGCTCCTGGCTCTCTCCCCCTCCCCCATGCCATTCCCCTGCCCACCCCTGCTCGCCCTGGCAATCCCTCTCCCGCTCGCCCTTGCCGCCCCTCTCCCGCTCGCCTTGGCCATCCATCCCCCGCTTGCCCTCGCCGTCCCTCTCCCGCTCGCCCTGGCCATCCCTCTCCCGCTCGCCCTGGCCATCCCTACCCTGCTGGCTTGCCCTGGCCATCCCTCTCCCACTTGACCTTGCCCCACCGCTTGCCCTCGCCCCCTGATCGCCATGCTGCCCCCGCTTGCCCTTGCCCCGCCACTTTCCCTCGACCCCCCGGCTCGCCCCCACTGCCCACCCCAATGCTCACCCTCGCTCCCCCTGCTTGCCCTCGCCCCTCCGCTCACACTCACTCCCCGCTCATAATCATGTAGGTCACACACACTGCTCACACTCATCTCCCTGTTCAAACTCATACCACTCATTCTCACCTCCCTGCTCACACACCACCTCCCCCCCCCCCCCCCCCCCCCCCCACCGCAACTGTTCGCACTCATCACCCTCTTCACAGTCACCTTCCTGCTCTCCCACTCACTAAACTCCCCACTCACACCCCTCTTTATACCCAACCCGACTCTCGCACTTCTCGCAGTCTCTCCGTGCCCCCTATCCCTACCCCCTCATGTTATCTCTCCTCTCCCCACCGCTGTATTTTGGAGATGTTTATGACCCCCCACCCCCCCCACCACACCACAACTGTCAGGCTGTTCAGCTCTGTGAAGGTCTGACGTCCACTGTTGCCCAGTAGAGGAAACCACTTCTCCATTGATCGTAGGTAGAAAAGGAGAATGCCTGTTACCTGGTGGGCTCCCTGTCTGAGGAAGGGTTAATCCCATTCATGGTTTTAGTTCATCTGATTGCGTTAAGAACGAATGAGCCAGGAGCATGGCGGAGTATGTTGTAGGAACTGTCAGGGTGTCCTGTTCACAAACGATTCAAGCTTCACTTGAAACCAATCTTTCTAGGTGTGGTGTGGAAGCAATACACCTGCTTACATCCTTGCTCTAGATCCAGAGCTAGATAATCAGTGGGAGAATTAAGGGTTACGGGGAGAAGACAGGGAAGTGGGCGTGAGGAATATTGGAGCAGCCAAGATTCTACTGAATGGGCTGCCTCTATTTCTTATGGCCTTATGCTATCAGCTCTCCACTCCTCCCCACACTCTTCCGGGAGTGTTTTCGGCTCAAATCTTTTTTGTTTCTGTTCTCCTGTAATTGCAGTGCCATTTGTGCCTTAGCAACTTTGCTGTTCTGGTGGGGTGTAGCTGTCGTCGTTTCATTAGCAGTCTGATCTCATTGCACGTTGCTTGAAGAAACTCCACCTGTAGCGCTGCCTTCCTCATCTAACAAGGGTTCCACTTTTCCAGGTGAAAAAGGCTGAGCTGGAGAGGAAGACCCTTGACTGGGAGATTGTGGAGCTGACCAACAAGCTGCTGGATTCAAAAACTGCCATCAACAAGTTGGAGGAGTTAAATGTAAGCCTGGAGGAAAGGGGCAACACCCCATTTCTGTATTCGGTTTCAAAGGGAACTTAGAGGTGATGGTGTAAACTTGACTTTCCAGATTAAAACCAAAACAATATTGTCACTTTCAACTCAAATGCTGTACCTTCACTTTCACTGTGGCCAAGCCCCAGAATTCCCTGCCTTCTATCGAATTAGCGTACATGTACAGGGAGGGCAGTGGTATGAGGCGGCCAGTCACTGCTGCCGCTCTGTCCCCGGGGTAACGAGCCGCCCTGCCCCGGGGTAAGGAGCCACCCCCTGCCCCGGAGTAACAGGCCCTCTGCCCGGGGTGATGGCCCCCCCCTGCCCCGGGGTAAGGTGGCCCCCCTGCCCCGGGGTAAGGAGCCCCCCCCTGCCCCGGGGTAAGGAGCCAGTGAACAAAGGGCTGAAAGGCCTGCTTGGATGTGTGTGACCTGGAGAGGAATGTGATGGAAGACATGTTCCTTGAATTTGAAGATGTTGGAGATTGTGGGTTGGGAGCTGTTGTCTGAGAAGGCTGGTTGATGGGTGTGTTGTGTTCTATAACATGTACAATGACTCTGCAACAGTCCCAAACATTCTGATACCAGGTTTACCAGGTGGGATAACAAGCAAGCAGTTGAAATGGCAAAGTCAGACAATTTGTTCGTGAAATCATGGAATCCCTACAGTGCAGACCAACAGGTACATGCATGAGTTGTCACTGCCCTCTGAAATGGCTGAGTAAACCACACAGTCTGAGTAAGAGAAAAACCACTGTTAGGCCTGTAAACATGGTCTGAGTTTGATTTCTTCTGGTTGCTCATGGGTGCCACCGCCCCCCCGGCCCCCATAACAGTCTTATTACCACTTCACCGAAACCTTGACTGTATGGAACTTTCTCCTCTCCACAGGAGCGTTACCGCCAGGATTGTAACCTTGCTGTTCAGTTGCTAAAGTGCAACAAATCTCATTTCAGGAACCACAAGTTTGCAGATGTAAGTACGGAGAGAAGCTGCTGCCTGTTCTGAAAGAGTCTGAGCTTTGGGCTGCCTTTCTTTAGCATGATGTGGCTGACATCTAGACACACAGCTGCTCTGCAGCTGGCCAAGATCATAACCTTTGGAATTAAAACTGTCTTGTTATTGTGAAGGGGCAGCTATCTTAGACACCCCAACTTGACAACATCTATAGCGCATTTTAAATAACAAAGCTTGAGTAATAACAGCCTGAATTTAAAAGCACAGGGACTGCCAAAATTCTGCAACCAGTGGGGGTGTACTGTAACCAGGGAGAGTGCGGGTGTACTGTTACCGTGGAGGGTGGGGGTGTACTGTTACCGGGGCCCAGATGTTTGTCACCAAGAGGCTATCCTTGCTGGAGCCAGCTTATGAAGCTGTCCCAAGGCTCCTGTGGTCTGGGGCAGGAGGAGGGCGGGTCCACCCACGGAGAAAGCAGAGGCGAAGCAAGTGCCAAAAGCCAGCCATGGTACTCTGCAGCTTGATGCCATTTGTCTTCCTGGTTGATAGGCCGTGTAGCCCTCACCCAGCACCTGAAGCAGCTTTCAGCCCATGGTCCCTTCATGCCCAAACCCTCATGGCAGTTCATCCCCCACCCCCTGCCTGAAAAATTCTTTGTGTTCCTTAGACCATGCAAGCCAATTCATGTCTCCACACATTTCCCACCTCCTACCTTCCCACCCTGCCAACTGAATGTTAATTCATTCTCCTTCCTACCCTCTATACCAACTCCATTGTCATAGGCCTGGGGTTCGGCACGGGCAGACAGTACATTACATGGAAATGAAAATTAAACTTCTAATAATCTAAGAACACCTGTACATTTGACAGAGAAGGACACAATCTTTCATATAGGTCATTCAGAGCTTTTAAAACATGCTCAATCGATTAGTCTGTGAGGAAAAGCAACATCTATTTGGGTACTCACATGAAAGACTCTAAACTTAATCTGTCCCGCATCCAACAAGTAGCACATGTGTCCTTGAAAGCCAATACTGCTTTCGTCTGCCAGCCACATCTGTCAATCTTTCCATGGGCTATGTTACTGAATAGTTCTCAGGAGTTACCTTGACAATTTCCATCCTAGATTCTTTAAATCGATTTTTTTTATATATGGAAAGCTCATAAAAAGAAACAATGTATTTAATTTTGATTCAGCAAAATAAATACTTACCTGAAGACTGAAATAAACAATGTATTATGTTGTGTCATCCCAGCCTATGTTTGTGCTGTTGCCATCTGCTTCCTGTATGTGGAAACAATGTGGAGCGGTCTCAGGTTCGATGAGAAAATGAACTGACTAAATTTCCTGTTGATTTTGTTTCACTTGTAGCTTCCCTTTGTACTCCAGGAGATGGTCAACAAGCATCTGGAGTCCAGTGAAGAGGTTGAGGAGGGACATGAGCGAAGCTCAGCTCTTGGTTCATCTGATGTGGTACCTACTTCTGTCATTGCCAGAGTTTTAGAGAAACCAGAGCCACTGGTTCTGAACTCTGCCAAGTCCAGCAGTGGCAATCAGCCATTGGCAGAAGATGTCTTTGTTCATGTGGATATGAGCAGTGACACTAATGGTATGAAGAATTCAGGGAAAGAGGGAGATGGGGTGAAAGCTGAAGGAGTAAAGCCTCAGAATGGTGTGTGCAAGAGGCTGGTTAGCACAGACAGTCCACCAGATGAAACGACTACCTTTGAGAAACTTCACCCATATCCTACTCCGCCTCAGAATCTTTTCCCTGGACGTAAAGCTGTAATTGAATTCTCTTCTGATGATAAGGTTAAAATACCAAAGGATAGTCCCTTACCAAACTGTACATATGCTACCAGGCAGGCCATATCACTCAGTCTGGTCCAGGGAGAGGAGGATGGTCTGGAACGCCAGAGGAATCTACCTAGCAGCCCATTATCAGAGGGAAGGAGGTCAGGACAGATAAATAGTGGGCAGTATCAATGTCCAAGTTCAGGCACACCCAGAGGCCCTGAAAGTGAGCTTAGATCTACCCAGTCCAGTCCTTTCAATAGCCCACCTCAAGTTTCAAGTTCATTTGCCAGCTCAGCAAGTTCTGAAGAGGATCTGCTTGCAAACTGGCAGAGGATGTTTGTCGAAAAGGTAGCCCCTGCTTCTGAAAGGGTGATTGCCCATCGAACATCTTTCAGCAGTGAAATGATCCAAGAGTTTCAGAATAGCCTGGGCAACAAGATTGACTTAGCAGAGAGGCGCCTGGCTTATTCAGACGGGGAGGAATCTGGTCACAGCCACAGCTGGACAGTAAGTCAAGATTCCAGCTTAGACACAGACAGCATAGATTCCAAAGTGCGGAAAGGCAAATTCCTTCTGGATTATGGCAGCGAATTCTCTCATGAGGAAGAGGAGAAACTACTGCATGCTGTAGGTAGCAGTCGACTGACTCGCCAAGCCAGTCCTTTACACAAACAGGTTGAATATGGGGATACTGTCTCTGCAAGTGGCTCAATGGAAGAGAGAGAGATGCTGCTTCATGGCAACCAGTCCACCGTGCTGGATGAACTGGAAGAGACTGGAAATAAGCCATCAGTGACATCAGCAGGACGACAACAGAGGAGCCCCAAAAGGATGGGTGTCCACCACTTATTGCGAAAGGATAGTTTAACAAGGGCACAGGAGCAGGGCACCCTGCTTGACTAAATTCATTCAGATTAGCAAATACAAAATCTATGCTGCTGCAGTGTCAAACTGAGAGTCACAGCAGTTCCAAATTGTTGAGTGAAAATTCACAAAGTATTCCTGAGAAACTTGCATAAAGGTGAACAAAAATATAGAAATCAGCTACTACTTTTTAGCAGAACCCGGGTTCAAAGGCAATACTTCAGTGTTTTCTAAGAAAACCGTTTTGTAATTAATTAAATCATTGCCAAAAGAAATCCAAATTTCTGAGCAGAACTCCTGCCAGACAATGGTCGTTGAATTTTCAGCATGTGGTGTTTTTAGTTTGGTTTCTGTCTGTGTGTGTGTGTGTGTGTGTGTGTGTGTGTGTTTGTGTGTGTGTGTGTGTCTGTCTGTCTGTGTTGGTGTCTGACTGTGTGCGCGAATGTCAGTGTGTGCGCACGCGTGCCAGTGTGTGTTTTTGTGTGTGTGTTTCTGTCTGTCTGTGTGTCAGGCAGTACAGGGGAATGTTTCCTATCTCTCTTGCATGTTGTGAGAGATGTTTGAGTAATTGGATCTTCCACAAGAATTGTTTTGTCAGTGATGGACTGTCAGTGCAAGCTGATGGCTGTCTGTCAGCTTTCGGAGTTTGGCTATCACTGGCATTACCATTGAGCAACAAGAGCAAACTTCCTGGTTCTCCTCAGATACATTTAGGTGTTTCAGTCTTCACTGTAAAGGAGAAAGGATAGAAAGGTCAGCTGTTGCAGTGTACCTATACCAGTTCTCAATCTGTGAATCAGCAGAATATATTGGACATTGACTGTGTGGTGTTTCATCTGATGCTAATTACCAAAGCTCATAGATCAGCAGGAGTACACTCACACGTGATGACTTTTCAGTGATTTACACTTCTTTTCTAGGATGGTATGGGGTACCATTGCATTTTTATTTTCTTCCATATAATCTACGTCAGTTTTTGTGAAGATGAAATACCTGATGAAGGGAATCTGGATGAAAGCTAGTGCTAGTTTCGTTAACAGATGATAACTCCTGAGATTGATCTGATGTGTCATTTCTGACATGTTTTTAAAATCCGGCTACTTTGGGAGATTCTCCAGTTTATTGCTGGCTTCCATGTGATCAGTACATGACACAACCAGAAATAATTTTATTTGAATTTAATAAATCTGGAGATTACAGCTCCAAACGTTTGAGCAGTCTTATACTGACCAGTTAAGCACAATGAATTGATATTGAGGTAGTCTCTTGTTTAAAGCAGAAATGAACTTCATCCTGAGTCTTGGTGGACAGTGTTAGACAGTGAACAAATGCTGCCCACCCCAGCACTGACTCTCACCAAGTTAGTGCCTTCGAAACCTCACGGTGTGCAATTACATTGGCAAAGATTCACAGTGCCAGCAGCCAGCATCACCTACCATCTCTTGTGGGATGTGGCAACACACCCGCCCCCCCCACCCATTCCTGGGTCAGGCAGAATTTAGCAACTCCCTCACTGGGGTCCTGGACCCTCGCATTCTGAGATTAGTGACTCCCTCCCCGGATCTCTCCCCCTGCCATGACACTAATGACTCCCTCCCATGGAGCTCCACAAGTAACTGCTTAATTCCGTTGGGAGTTTCTTTTGAGGTGTGTTAGATAAGATTATCTTGTGTTTTTCGGAAGGCATTTCCCCATTAAATTTGTGAAGCTACTTCTTGAACTGGCGTGGTGTCCTCACCCTTCCAAGTAGAGATTTAAGTTTTACCTCATCAGTTATATTGTTATTTTTAGTTTTTGTTCCTTTAATGCATTGTGAAATTCTCCTGTAGAAGATTGCAAATTTAAAAGAGCATTAGGTTTTGTAAATGTATATAAAGTTTCTGATTTGATTTACATTGTAATATCAAAGGTGCAAATTGAACTGGAAAACAGCAAATGCTGGAATTACTTTGGATTTCTGATGAAAGATCATCACCAACCTGAGATATTAACTCTAATTCTCTTGACAAATGTTCCTGCAGCATATTTAAGGCTCTTTCTGTATTGTGTTCTGTATCCAGCATCTGCACTTTTTTGCTGAATAAATTGGTGTCCTCCCACTGTATGTTTTGACTTGAGGACCAAACACCACGCGATAGGTACGGTATTCGGAGGCCAGGGCAGGTAGAGTATCTCCATCAGTCATCAACTTTATCAAACCCTGAGCCATGCTGTGCTGATCACTTTAACCTACTTGTGTTATCATTGTGAACATGTTCACTTGGAGAATTTGGGAATTTTCGCTATCCATTTTTAACCCTATTCATGTGTAGGGTTGGTTTTGTTGGTATTCTGTGTTGACTGATTGAAACGTGGACCTTGTTTATAAAGAGCTAGTGTAGACAAAATGGGCTGAATGGCCTTTTCTGTCCTGCAAAGTTCCAAAATGACTGAACACAGCTCAGAGATCACAAAAGGAAACAGATGGAGTTGTTTCAAGATCCACAGTAATACTGAATCTGAACAATGTAATGGTGCTCAGTATCAGGAGGAACCCAAATGCAACACTAATTAGCAGTTGTCAGCGAATCAACACTAATGATAGGCAATTTAGAAATTAATGTGAACTTCAGTTTATTAGAGGAATATAGACAAGTTTGTAACATGTTAACGAGTATGGTCAAATATTTTAATAGCACAATTTGTGTAATTTCTACTGCTTATTCGCTCAACTTTTGCTCAGTCCTTAGTTCTTGCCCCCTCTCTTCCCTTTTTCTTCCAAACCACAAGAGCTTCTTGTCTCAGTTTCACTGGCTCCTCCCTTCTGCAGCACCAACTCTAACCCCCACTGGCTCTGCATCTGCAACCTGGCACTAATCAAGGCAAGCTGCTGGAATGGGGAGCCATACGTTCACCAATCTGTATTTCAGATTTGATTATCTGAGTGGTGAGACCAGTTAGCCCGATCACCTCAATGTACTTGAGGACTATTTTTATTTTCTGTTCAGTGATCCCTGTCTCACCAGAGCTTTTGTGGCCAATTTTGAAAGTGCTACTTAAAAACTCCATCTGATGCCTGTCAAAAAACAGCCAATCTGCCTTGAAGCAAAGCAGTTAATATTGTCGCAAATTGCTGGAAAAGCTCAACAAGTCTGGCAGCCTCATTGCGGAGAAAAGTCCATGCTGCCAGACCTGCTGAGTTTTTCCTGCAGTTTCTGATTTGCAGCATCCGCAGTTCTTTCAGTTTTTATGCCGTTTATTTTGTCATTATCAAAGCTATAGCCACTGCCTGCCCTCCAGCTAGTTTTTCTCAGTATTTTAAAACAGTCAGTTTGATGTCATCAAAGTTGATGAAAATGTTGTCACCAGTGTATAGATCTGGCAGACACCTGTCACATACAATTAGTGTGTATTAAAGCTACAAAAAGTTTCCCAACACCTAATGAGCAGCAATGTCTTTTCTGGCCGTAGAGCAGAAGAAATCTTCTGGCTGGGGCTTGTTTCCTGGTTACAGCTGAAATTCTCTCTTTCCTGTATAGCTGAATTCTCTTCTCCAGACCTCTCATGTTTATGGAATACTTTAATGACTCTTGAAGCCCTTGTGTGCCCCTGATCCGTCACATCTTTGACTGCTTGGGTGGAACACAGGACAGAACTGAGCACCTAGATTCATGACCACCATCTGCTCAGTGCTGTCTGCAATGTCTGAATGTCCTTTTCAGGACATATTGAGGTAATTGGATGTTGGCTCACAAGGGACTCAGATTAAAGATATGGTCCCAATTATACTGAGGCTTTTTGTGGCTAATTGTTCAGTTGTACCATGTTTGAAGTTTCAACTTTACTCTGAAGTGTCTGTCAATTACATGCACTCTGGTAGCATGCTCTGCGGTTTGCCTGCTGTGTATGCCTCCTCATTCTGTCTCATGAAGCTATCTGTACAAGTTTCCACTTACTGGCTGACCCTATGTGAAAACATTGGGGTGACTGGAAATGGCAAGCCTCCTTCAGAAATGGGAGACAGTTTCAAATAAGGAGCTGAATAATTGCCAGGAATTTGCTGTCAGTTAACTCCATGACTGAAATGCAAATCACCAGCTGTTCTATCAGGAAATTGCATGGCAATCTATGCTGGGAATTGTAAGGTTAGTCAAAATGGCTTAATAACAATACAGAATATAACAAATTCACTAGTTTACCACAAGAAGATCCTGGCAACAGGTTGTGCTTTTCTTATGGGCCATGTCTCAACAGTTTGCGTTTAATTATTTGTTATAAAGTAGCTTTTGATGTGTTGTAATTGTGGGACAAACCCATAAACTGTTTTTTCATGTAAAAGTATTGAGTTTCAGTGTTAATTTGCTGTTGTCATAATTTGTTTTTAATGCTTGTTCATAATCTTGCTGAGTAGTTTAGCATTCTGTTCCATAATTTAACTAATGTATATTTCTGGATTTAACCTGAGATTACTGTGTGGACAAAGTTTGTATTGAATCCAGAATATGGGCTGTTGTATATTTGTCCATCATTTGTAGTGGAGTGAAAATATTTGTACAAAACTGTTTGTAAAGAACTAAATGGGACTTGATGGCTCAGAGATTAAATATTGCTCCAACAGCTGAGTCAGCCACGTGCAGGAGCTTGGAGTGAGACAGATTTATCCTGCAGTTTGCTCATTGATCAACAGGCTGATTCCCAAGTATTTGGGCTGTAACACTGTGTTTAGCTATCTAGGAAGCAAAACACTTCTTTCAAGGTCTCTTCAGCTTTTCCAGGTCTACTTTTTCATGCACAATTGACAAAGCTTTAAAAATGAAATTGACCAAGTGACTACTTAATGCAAATACTTTGTGTCTCAAATTCTACATACAATACAGTGTATTCATGTTTCCCTCAGAAAGTTGGAAGGCTCATTTCCTTCATGTTGACCGAGAATGGTTCTCTCCAAATTATTTTGAAGTGTAATGGTTCATTAACTTCAAAATAGTGTTGATATATTTCATCGTATCTGTAATTGAGGGGACAGATGATCTGTTTGGACATCTACCTTCCTGGTTGAAGGTGGTTTTGTGGAGTTGAGAACCGAACAGGACTTTGTTTTTCAGTATTACTGAAAATGTGAACCAAGTGTTATGATTAACAGTTGTTTATATGTGTACCATTCTCAGTTATATGGAGAATGAAATGAACAATTGTAGTACTTCCGAAACATTTCTCAGCCGCTGTTTAAGGACAATCTGAGTTGCCGAATTTCATAGTGATTCATCTCTCTGTACAAGACTGTTAAACTTTTACTAATTTTATTTTCTCGATTTGTAAGACTGAACGGATGTATATTTTAAACAAAATAAAGTATTTTAAAGTTAAATTTTAGCTGTATCTGACTCTTTATTTGCAGCTCAGTTTACTTTAGAATTTTACTTCGATTTTTGTGTGTGCAGTCTGAAAGCGTTAAATATCAAAATGGCAAACTGCTTCTGATGAATGTCCTAATTGCAACAACGATTTGAAATGAGCCCTAGTTATAATCACCTGAGTGACAATCCTTCATAAGATTCAGTCGTGACTGTCGCAACTGATTGTTTGCCATCTGTGATTTTTCACCTTTTCTAATCTCCCATATGTAGGTTTTTCAGGTTGTATTTCTTAACCACAGCTTCTCCATGTAATCTAGAAACTTATTGCTGAATAAAATGCTGGCAGATGTCATTCAGCTCTGTCTTCCTTTGAAATCTGTAAAATCCCAGGAAAGCTATTATAATGAATATCACTGCCCTGTTCAGACCCAGGTTTTCATCTCAGAAGCAAAAACAGAAGTTGCTGGAAAAGCTCAGCAGGTCTGGCAGCATCTGCAATTCTTTCAGTTTTTATTCATTTCAGAAGTAATGTTCCTGGGATAAATCCTTACACTTAGTAGTTTATACTAATATTTGTAGAAAAATGTGAGGTAATGCATTTTGGAAGGTCTAATCCAGATGGAAAATATACAGTAAGTGGCAGAACCCTTGAGAATACTGATAGGCAGAGGGATCTGGGTGTACAGGTACCCAGGTCACTGAAAGTGGCAATGCAGGTGGAGAAAGTAGTCAACAAGGCATGTGGCATGCTTGCCTTCATCGGTTGGGGAATTGAGTTTAAAAATTGGCAGATAATGTTGCAGCTTTATAGAACCTTAGTTAGGCCAGATTTGGAATATTGTGTTCGATTCTGGTTGCCACACTACCAGAAGGATGTGGTGGCTTTGGAGAGGGTACAGAAAAGATTTACCAGGATGTTGTCTGGTATGGAGGGCATTAGCTACGAGAAGAGATTGGCAAAACTTGGGTTGTTCTCACTGGAACAACGGAGGTTGAGGGGCGACCTGATAGAGGTCTACAAGATCATGAAGGGCATGGACAGACTGGACAGTCAGAAGCTTTTTCCCAGGGTGGAAGAGTCAGTTACCAGGGTCCATAGTTTTAAGGTGTGAGGGGCAAGGTTTAAAGGTGATGTACGACGCAGGTTTTTGAAAAAAAGGGTGGTGGGTGCCTGGAACTCGCTGCCCGGAGAGGTAGTGGAAGCAGATATGATACTGACTTTTAAAGGGCATCTTGACAAATACATGAATAGGATGGGAATAGAGGGGATACAGTCCCCAGGAGGGTAGGGGGTTTTAGTTGTGATGGGCAGTATGTCAGTGTAGGCTTGGAGGGCCGAAGGGCCTGTTCCTGTGCTGTAATTTGCTTTGTCCTTTGTTGTTCTTGTGTGACTAGGGTAAATTACTCTAAAGTGATTAGAATGAATGATTTTGTTGTCACATCTAAGAACAATCAGTGAAAAGTGTTTTGACACCACAGTCTGGTGTCATTTTGAGGTACAATAAGGATAAAAAGGAATTACTTAAAAAAAAAAGTTCATATTCTGGTCGGTTGTTGTCTCAAGCATGGCTTCAGGGCTTTTGCAAGGTCCCTGCAAGATGTTCCAGTCCTCAAGGAGTCCCGATCTGAGAGCAACGACGATGACACTGATGCCCCAGAAGACCCTGGCTCTGCTGCCGCCACCTCGCCAATACTACAAAGAGTCCAGGCTCTGGACCTGCCCTTACCAGGAGTGCACATTAACATGTTCTGTCTGACTCTTCTCTATTTGTTTGAAATAAGCACCATCATGCTTAAAAGCTCAGTCGATACATTAAACCATGCGTGTTGCTTCTTCACTCTCCCCACTGCCAAATTCCCGGAGATGTGCCCCCTCCCAAAATATCTGCCGATGGCCCCCTCAAAATACCCAGAGACATGCTACCCTCACACCCTCCAAAATACCTGGAGATGTGCCCCCACCACCCCAGCCCTATGTAATTTAACTTGGAGCCCTTTAAAGCTCCAAGCACACACATGAACACAGTCACAATTAAGACAGACCGAAGACAGGTGATACCAAAATGCCAGGAATAGAAATAGAATCTAAACAAGGTAAACAAAGTTCCAAAAAATCAACAATCCAGATTTTAAGGATATGTTCAATTGTCTCGTTGTCAGTTTTTATTTTTAGTGATGAAGCGATGCTAGTGTCTGTAAGGTGATGGTTACTGTTTGGTTTGATAGTTGTTTGGGTGGACTTGTAAGAATTCCTTCTGTTAAGCTTCCTTGTTTGTCTGCCTTTGTCCCATTTCACTGCTCGGTTACGTTGCCACTTGGACGCACGTTTTGTGCAGCAGTGAATTATGTTCATCTTGCTGACTACATTATCCCCTCCTATCACTGCATTCCTAGTTGGCCCCTTCATGCGAATGGGTTGCTGTACCATGGTTTTTTTTTACTGCAGAGAACAGGCAGCTTGTGCTAGAAAGAATAACTGCTCATGCTTCTTTCCTTTGCTCTCTCTGCATGTGTTTCTTTAACTTTTCTGAACTCTGTTTTTGTGGCTGTGGGTTTCTGCAATGATGATCAGGAGCTGAGGAGCTGTTTACATGTGAAGCTGATTGGTTCTCAGCTAACTGAGCTGGTTGGAACTGGAACCACAGTGTTATAGCTGGGGCTAGCTGAAGAAGGATCCTCTAAACATCAGAATCAGGAAACAAGGGCATTGAATGGGTTTTCCAGTTTTTTCCACCTTAACCAATAATCTATTTGCTTCCCTTTTTCTTGGCCTATAAGGGGGAGTTTATCAGGGGATTAGTGTTTTAACAAAGTTAAATGACAATGGTTTATATCTCTTTACCTGTAGCTATAATCTAATTATGTAGGGTTAGTTTAGTTCAGTTGGCTGAACGGTTGGTTTGCAAGGTAGGGTTATACCAACAACATAGTTTCAATTCCTGCACTGGCTGAGGTAATAATAAAAATAATTCTTGTTTATTCCTGAAGTCTAGCTTTAGTGTCAATTTTAGTCTGAAAGGTAAATTTGGACACTGTGCATATCTTTTAAAAAAAAAGTTAACCTTTGGTCTGGCTCTGAGAATAGCAGGTCTTGATTTATGATGTGCTACTCCAGTAGGTCAGAGCACCATCTATTACATTTCTACTGAAGAAAATAGTTAACCATGTCAACCTCCTTTTTACATTATTCTTTTTGCTTAAGTTTTTGTAAATAGTGTCATTTAATTGAATTTCCACATCATCTCCCTTTTTTTTGTAGATTCTTCCACTTCCTACCTAATTCTGAGTATGAGGCCTAGTTACAGAACAATCGGGAATGAACTACAATGTTTCTCCTCATTTCCTTTGGTATCATGGACTGTTTGAACAACTCACCGATGTAATATTTTGGAAACAGCCAGGTCATGACTGTTATGTATGTAATTGGGTGTGTGCTGCCCCTTTAAGAGAGTGGGTCGGGCGACCGGCAGGTAGGAGCTAGGGCAGGAAAACCAACTGTGGAGCTGAGAAGACACACAATAAAGTGTTCCCCGTTCCAAGTTTACCCTCCATCTACCTCATGTTCTATTTATGGTTCTAGTGAACCACAAACATAATAGCTGGCAACAAGAGGGGAATCCTGCCCACAAACTGTACAAATGCCCCAGTTTTTTGTCAGGAGGAAGGACGTTGACTGGAGTGGGGGTTACGAGGGGACTGGAGAAGCCAAGTGCCACGGGTGTAAGCGTGTGGGCCATATTGCCTGAAATTGCCAATTTGAAACTCTTGATAATCTCTGCCTCAGCACCATTGGTACAGACAGGGATGTGCCCTCCACTCCACTTCCTGAAGTTGATGACCAGCTGCTTCATTTTGCTGGCATTGAGAGATTGTTGTCTTTTCACCATGCCGCTAAGTTATCTCCTTCCTACTCTCTGTCTCATTGTTGTTTGAGACCTGACCCATTATGGTGGTGTCAATCAGCAAATTTGTAAATGGAGATGGTGCAGAATTTGGCCATACAGTCGAGAGTGTATAAGGTGTATACTAATGGCTAAAATATACAGCCTTGTGGGGCACCAGTGTTGAGGATTATTGTCGAGGAAGTGTTGTCATTTATTCTTACTGATTGTGTTCTGTGGATCAGGAAGTTGAGGATTGGTTTCAGTTGCATAACGGAAAAGCTTTTGTCTCAGGGATCAACAGCCTCTATATTGAACAATGTCATTTTTCCAAAACTGTGATAATTCTTGGCAAAAACATTGGTTTTAAAATGATAATCCTTCAAAACTATTGGAGAAAATTCTGAAGCATCATCCATCCTTTGAGAGGGAAAGTTTGATCAGAATAGTCAGCATGACTTTGTCAGAGGGACGTCATGTCTATCAGATTTAATTGAATTTTTTGACGTGATCAAGTGTGTAGATGAGAACAATGCAGTTAACAGTGCTGAATCCCTCTTATTCGTGTCCAAAAACAGAAATCACTGGAAAAACTCAGCAGGTCTAGCAGCATCTGTGGAGAGAGAAACAGCATTAACATTTTGAGTCCAGTGAACCTTCTTCAGAATTAGACACAAAACATTAACTCAGTTTTCTCTCCACAGATGCTGCCAGATCTGCTGAGTTTCTCTTCCTAATTCTGTTTTTGTTTGAGATTTCCAGCATCCACAGTTCTTTGTTTTAGTTTAGAGACGTTGACCACCTTATCATCAGCTCCACACTGCCTAGGGAGACAGTTTGTATTCACTGGTTTGATAATCAAGGAGAACCTATCAGAAAGCAGTTCACACATTGTACAAGATTCAAGCTCAGGAGTTTCCACTGTCCCACAGTCATTGATGATCCCTTGCAGATGGGGATGGCTCTTTTCAACTCTATGGGTGAGTCCATAGGTAGCTGTATAGATCAATGCGGCTTCTGCAGGCTCTGTTACACTTGGGACAGAAAGTGGTTGCAAGAAGGGATGGGTGGGATGTTGGTGTGGCAGAACACTCCTTAGGTTGTTTTTGCCTGGCTTCTGCATTTTCCTGAAGGCAAATCTCGAGGTGCTCTACACCTTCCTAGATGCTCCTCCTCCACTTTGGATGGTCTTGGGTCAATGACTCCCAGGTGCCTGGGGGCATGTGGCAAATTGCCAGTGAGGCCTTGAGGCTATCACTGAAGTGTTTCCTTTCTCTACCTGGGGCTCACCTGTTATTTTGGAGCTGGGAGTAGAGCACCTGTTCCCACAATACCAGCTGGATGTGGGGCATGAAAACTGATACATGTTCAAACAAACCTTTCTGTCCAGGGAACCAATGGAGTTAATGTCTGTTGGATTTTGCTGACTGGTGTGATCAGTCAGATAACAATATAACTGTGGGGTCAAATGGAAGAAAAATGGAAGCAGACAGCTACGAGATTTGGACAGCAGGGCAGCTCCCACTGTCTCTCTACAATCAGGATTGAAGAAAGCTGTATATACCAAAGAATAGGTATGGTCCTAGAAAGCTGCCCAGAGAAGATGTGACATTTCATCTGGCCCCTACTGAACCTTCAGCCTGCTACCATATGGAGAGTTACCCTTTGTCTCCTGACCAGATCTAAGGTAATCATTGGGAGTTTAACAACTGTTTTGTAATTAGTCATAAGGATGTTTAGCATCAGTTGTACCATTTTGAGATTCACTATATATTTAACCATCTTTCATTATTCAAAAATATGAAACCTGTATTGATTGTATTATTCATCATCCGTCAGTTCATAAAGGTAAGCCCAGGCCTTTGACCATAAATAAGTGAGTATGGTTGTGACCGGTAAAGGTGAATGACCCTCACATGATCAGAAATACTTTATAGATCCCATACCACTTACCTGAGACTCACTGGTCTGTAATTCTCTGCTTTGTCTCTACCACCCTCTTGAGAAGTGGAAATACAGTAACTAAACTCCAGTCCTCTGGCACCTCCCCTGTGGCCAGAGAGGAATTAAAAATTTGGGACAGAGCCCCTGTACTTTCCTCCCTCCTCTCTCACAGCAGCCTGGGATACAACTCATCTGGACCTGGGGATTTCTTCAGTTTCAAACCCACTGAAACCTCCAATACCACTTCACTCCCTACGTCAATCTGCTCCGGAGCATCACACTCCCTCCTCCCAAATTCTGTACCTACATCTTCCTTCTCCCAAGTGATGATAGATGTGAACTATTTGTTCATCTTACCAATGTCATTTAGTTCCACATACAGATTGCCACCTTGGTCCCTATTGGGCCCTACACTTTCCCTCATTTTTACTTAAAGAATATCTTAGGATTATCCCTAAATTTTTTGCCAGTAATTTTTCATGCCGTCTCTGCTCTGATAATTACTTTAAGTTATCCTCTGCACTTTCTGTACTCCACTACAGCCTCTGTTGATTTGCTCCCTTTGTACCTGGTAAGATCTTCTCTGTACCTTCTTAGCCAGTTCTGAATATTCCTAGACATCCAGCTTGTTGCTCCAAATTTCACCCTAAAGGGAACATGTTGGGCCTGTACTCTTGCTGTTTTCTATTTGAATGCCCTCCCCCTCACTATTCTGCTGTAGATTTACCCAGAAGTAGCTGTTCTTAGTCTTCTTTGGCCAGGTACTGCCTTATTTAAATAAAACCCACCTTCCCCCAATCCAAGCCATTTTTTTTTTGCAGACCATCTTTCTCCTTTCCCATAAAAAAAACTTAAAATATACAGTGTTGTGGTTGCTGCCACCTTACCCATCTGTCTGGATTCTTTCTCCAGAAATAGGTCTCAATGCTATGTTATCATTTGACAAGGTTCCTCATGGTAGACTAATTAGTAAAGTTAGATCACATGGGATTCAAGAAGAGCTTGCCAATTGGATACAAAATTGGATTGATGGTAGAAGACAGAGGGTGATGGTGGAGGGTTGTTTTTCTAACTGGACACACGACCAGTGGTGTTCCACAGGGATTGGTGCCAGGTCCATTTTTGTTTGTCATTTATAGAAACAATTTGGATGAAAATATAGGAGGCATATTTAAAGTTTTTGTGAAGATTTGTAGCTCAGGTTGTGGATGAGGTTGTAGACTTGTTCACCGAGCCGGTGTGTTTGATTGCAGACGTTTCATCACCCTGCCAGGGAACATTGTCAGTGCACCTCTGGTGAAACACTGTTGCTCTGTCCCGCTTGTTATTTATATGGCTCGGTTTGCTGGGGTGGTTGGCATTACTTCCGGTTCTGTTTTCCAGTGGTTTGTGTATCGGGTCCAGTTCAATGTGTTTGTTGATGGAGTTCCTGTTGGAATGCCAGGCCTCCAGGAATTCCCTGGCATGTCTCTGTTTGGCTTGTGCTATTATGGATGTGTTGTCCCAGTCAAATTTGTGTGCTTCTTTGTCTGTGTGTATTGAGACCAGTGAAAATTGATTGTGTCTCTTGGTGGCTAGTTGGTGTTTGTGTATCCTTATTGGCAGTTTTCTTCCAGTTTGGCCATGTAATGTTTCTCACAGTCTTTGCATGGTATTTTGTATATTACATTAGTTTTATTGGTTGTGGGTAAAGCTGAACCGAAAGTAATGCCAACCACCCCAGCAAACCGAGGCATATAAATAACAAGCAGGGCAGAACACCGAAACTTCACCGGAGGTGCACTGACGATGTTACCTAGCAGAGTAATCAAACTGCAATCAAACACATTGGCTCAGCGAGCAAATCTACAACCTTAATATAGAAGACATGGTTAGTAAGTTTGTGGATGACACCAAAATTGATAGTATAGTGGAATGTGAAGAATGTAGTCTAAGATCACAAAGAGATTTTGATGAATTGGGTCAATGGGTTGAGGAGTGGCAGATGGAGTTTAATTTGGATAAATGTGAAATATTGTATTTTGGAAGACAAGAACAAGACTTGTACAATTAAAAGTAGTACCCTGGGTTGTGTTATAGAACAGAGAGATCTAGGGGTTCAGGTACATAATTTGAAATTTGCGTCACAGGTAGACAGGGTGGTTAAGAAGGCATTATGCATGCTTGCCTTCATTGTTCAGACCTTTGAGTATTGGAGTTGGGACATCTTGTTGAGATTGTACGGGATGTTGGTGAGGCTTCTTCTGGAGTACTGTGTACAGTTCTGGTTATCCTGTTAATGGGAAGGATGTTATTCAATTGGGGAGGGTTCGGAAAATATTTACAAGCATGTTGCTGGGAATGGATGGTTTCAGTTATAAAAATAGGCTGCATAGGCTGGGATAACAAGGTGTAGAGCTGGATGAACACAGCAGGCCAAGCAGCATCAGAGGAGCAGGAAAGCTGACGTTTCAGGCCTAGACCCTTCTTCAGAAAATGAGGATGTCTTTCACTGGAGCATAGGAGGTTGAAGGGTTTATTATAAAAGTTTATTAGATCATGAGGTGCATAGATAAAGTGAATGCGAAGGTTCTTTTCTCTAAAGTGGGAACGTTTTCAAAACAAGGGGGCATTTTTTTTAAGATGAGAGGAGAAAGATTTAAAAAGGACATGAGGCCCAACTTTTTTACACAAAGAGTGATTTGTGAGTGGAATGAACTGCTGGAGATAGTGGTGGATGCAGGTATAGTTACAATGTTTAAAAGACATTTGGGTAAATTCACGAATAGGAAAGGGTTGGAGAGATATGGGCCAAGCGCAGGTAGGTGGAACTGGTGTAGCTTAGGAATATGGTTGGTGTGGGCTGGTTTGGCCGAAGTGTCTGTTTCCATGCTGTGTGACTGTGTGACTCTAAAAGATCATAACATGGTAGAATTTAGCATTCAGTTTGAGAGGGAGAAACTTGGGTCAGAAACAAGCTAAGCTTAAACAAGGGTAATTACAAAGAAATGAGGGCAGGGTTGGCTGGAGTGGACTGGGAACGATTTAGGAAGCAAAAATGGTTGAGGAACAATGGGGATGTTAAAGAAAATAGTTCATGACTCATAGCAAAGATATTTTCCAGTGAGGTGGAAAGATTCTAAGAAGTGGATAAGCTATCCATGGTTAACCAGAGAAGTTCAGAATTGTATCAAATTGAAAGAGAAAACGTAACATGTGGCAAAGATTAGTGGGAAGCCACGGGATTAAGAAAGTTTCAAAACCAAAAGATGACCAAAACAAAAAGGAGTAGATAAACTTTGAGGTAAATCTGCATGCTAGTGTGGAGCTCCTGAGACTACCAGTGAGGGGTTCCTGAGTAATGCCAGTGAGGAACTACTGAGTAAATATCAGTGTGGGACTTCTCATTACATTCCGAACTTGAGCTAAAGATTTGGGGAACTAAGAGATGAATCACTTCCTGCAGAACAACCAGCCTCCCGCCAACTGTAGTCAGCACAACATTAGAGTGGCTTGTCCACTGGTTGCTGTTTCATGAAAGGCCCATATTATTCTGCTACTACTGGTGCAGTTCCCGTTAATTCTATAAGAATCAAGTTTATTTATTCAGTATGTCACCTACATGATATTGGAGATGGAAAGATAAGCTTTGTTGGATGAGAAGGATTTGATTTTCCTGCTAGTTAATGCACTTTGTTCTATTGTCACTCTGGCTCATCCAAAGTCAATGTAAGAGATAAGTATTAGGAACTTTACCAATCCAGTCAACAACTTTTGTGAGCTTTTCTGACTTGCTTGTTTCAAAGACAGCACAGTTATCAAATTGAGTAAAGACAACCGAGCTAAAGCCAGGCCCCTTTGTAATCTGCTTCATAGAATCATGATGGTGCAGAAAAAGGCCACTTGACGCATTGAGTCCATGCTCTTAATACATTCATTCATAACTTTGTTTACACAGTGCATTATCACATCAAAACCCTCAGTGCTTTACACAATTCATTACATTTTTAGTGCGGTGACTGTTGTGATATAGACTAAATTAAGTTGTTAAAAATAAATAAACACAAATATAAAGTGGCATGATGTGAGGTGATTGGAGGTGCCCCTCCAGTGCTTTTAGGGTCAGTGTCACACACGGGCTCTAGCTGTAAATGAACGAAGGTTATAGACATATGCTCTCAATCAGTTCCAACAGCAGCACCTAAAGACATGGGTGAATGGTAGTGCAGTATGGCCTACGACAGAAGGGATCCAACAACATGTGTTGTCACATTTCTGTTTCTGCCAGCAATGAATCTTCAAGTTGTGTTGACATGAGGATAGCCTGTGATTCTGGATCTGTAGAGAGACAGATAGCAGTAGTCAGAGCAAGTAAAGTAGAACTCTAACCAAAATGGCATCCCAGAATTTTTAAGTGAAGCCTATTCTTTGAATTTTCCACAACTGTATTTATCTGTGTTCTGACACTAAAGGGAGCACTTCCTGCTGCATTGCAGCCTTAGTGTCAGTGCCAGGCTGCCAGCTTCATTAAACCATACAAGTTTGTTTCAGATGAATAATAAAGTGGCTGTGTCTCCTAACACCCCCTAAAGGTTCACATGGTATATGTGGAATGTCCTGCGCATGCACACTTTGTGAAATGCTCTGCCAGTAAAAAAAAGCATGGCAGTGCTCAAGTAAGCACAATAAAGACCATAAGATTAAAGAGCAGAATTAGGCCATTTGGCCCATTGAATCTGTTCTGCTATTTAATCATGGCTGATATGTTTCTCAAGCCCATTCTCCTGTCTTCACCCTGGAACCCTTGATACCCTTACTAATCAAGAACCTATCTATCTCTCTCTTGAACACAAAGATTTGTCCTCCACGGACCTCTGCAGCAATGAGTTCCACAGATTCACCACCCTCTGGCTGAAGAAATTCCTTTTTATCTCCGTTCTAAAGGGTCATCTCTTCACTCTGATGCTATACCCTCGGGTCCTACGAGTGGAAACATCTCCATGTCCACTCTATCCAGGCCATTCTGTAAGTTTCAATCAGATCTCCCCACCTCCTTCTAAACTCCATCCAGCAAAGACCCAGAGTCCTCAACCACTCTGCATATGACGAGCTCTTCATCCCATGATCATTCTTTTGAACCCCTCTGGACTCCCTCCAATGCCAGCACATGCTTCCTTGGATACAGGGCCCAAAATTGCTCACAATATTCCAAATATGGTCTGACCAGAGCCTTGTAGAGCCTCAGCAGTACCTCTCTGCTCTTGGTTTCTAGCTGTCTGGAAATAATTGCTTGCATTGCATTTGCCTTCCTTACTGCCAATTAAACCTGCATGTTAACCTTAAGAGAATCTTGAACTAGGGCTCTGAAATCCCTTTGTGCTTTCAATTTCCAAAGACTTTCCCCGTTTAGAAAATAGTCTACACCTCTACGTTTTTCTACCAAAATGTACAACCTCACACTTTCACACATTGTATTCCATTTCCCACTTGGCAAGTGTGTCCACGTCCTTCTGCAGCCTCCCTGCTTCCTCAACACTACCTGTTTTGTGTCATTTGCAAAATTAGCAACAATGCCCGCAGTTCCTTCATTCGGATCATTAATATGTAATATGAATAGTTGTGGTCCCAACTCCGACCCCTGTGGAACTCTATGAGTCACCAGCTGCCACATCTACCCTGTCAAGACCCTTCAGGATTTTATATGTTTTAATCAAGTCACTTCTTAATGTTCTGAACTCCAGCAGATATATGTCTGGCCTGTCCAAACATCCCTCATAAGACAACTTGATCATTTGTGAAAATAGTATTGCAAACTTTCTCTGAACTACCCCCAATACATTTATATCCTTCCTTAAATTAGGTGACTAATATTGTGCACAGTAGTCCAAAGTTGATTGGTCTCTAGCTATAGCCATCCTTTTAGGTGATTGGTCTATAAATCCAGCCAGTGAAATGTACCACCCATCCCCATTGACTTCCAAGGGAAATATAATGCCACACTGAAACAGATTTTAGATCTTGTTAAACTTGAGAGGGTGCAGAAAAGATTTACAAAGATGTTGTCGGGACTGGAGGGTTTTATGACTTATGAGGAGAGGAAAAATAGACTGGGTTTTTTTCCCTGGAGCGTCTGAGGTTGAGGGGTGACCATATAGACGCTTATAAAATCACAAGGGGCATGAATAGAGTGAATAGCCAAAGTCTTCTTCCTAGGATTGGGGAGTCCAAATCAAGAGGGCATAGGTTTAAGATGAGAGGGAAAAGATTTAAAAAGGACCTATTTGGATGTTTATATGAATAGGAAGGGTTTAGAGGGATATGGGCCAAATGTTGTCAAATGAGACTTGGTCAGATTTGGATGTCTGGTCGGTGCTGATGAGCTGGTCCGAAGGGCCTATTTCCGTGCTGTATGACTCCTTGACTCTATGCAGTCTCATCACTGCTCTGTACAGGGTCTTGACAGGGTAGATGTGGCAGCTGGTGACTCATAGAGTTCCACAGGGGTCGTGTTGGGACCACAACTATTCATTTTACACCTTAATGATAACCACCCTAGTTTTGTATTCAATTCCCCTCATGATAAATTATAACATTCTATTAGCTATACTAAATACTTGCCTTCCCTGAACATTAACTTTTTGCAATTCAACATGGGGAAATCCAGATCCCTTGGTATCTCAGAGCTCTGCAATCTCTCACCTTTAAGATAATATGCTTCTTTTTTATTCTATTTGTACATTTTCCCACAGCTTTTCTTATTTAGACAAAAAGGCCATAAGACATATGAGCAGAAATAGGTCATTTGACTCATCAAGTCTCCTCTGTCATTCCATAAGATCATGGCTGATCTGACAATCATCAATTCCAGTTTGCTGACTTATCTCCATAACCTTTGATTCCCTTAATGATTAGAAATCTACCTAGCTCAGCCTTGAATACACTAACAATCCATTGTCAACAGCCCTCTTTGGTAAAGAATTCCACAGTTTCACCATCCTCTGACAGAATACAAAGCATTCTAGACAGGTTGTATGGCTGGAGTAAGTTAGAAAGATGGGGAAGGGAGTAAGGCCATTTGAAGGCTCTAATGAAAATTTTAAAGTTAGATCTTTGTTGAACTGGGAATCCACGACAGTCAGCAATGACACTAATGATAGATAATTAGGATTTTGACACAAGTTAGGATAGGTAGAAAACTCAAGGCTGGCCAGCGGAGTATTAGAATCTGCATTGTTCTAGTGAAAGAGCCCCAATTTTGAGGTCTTTGTGTTTGTCTTTCCTTGCAATCTACGTATATACTAGTAGCAGCTGCTGCATCCTAAAACACTGGGAAACCAGTTTACCTGATTGTAAAGAACTAAGGAAATAAAAAGTGCTGACCTATGTAATTTAAAAAAAAATTTGCAATGAGGAAATTGTTGGCCATGTTAGTATTTATTGGTCATTCCTAGTTGCGCTGAGAAAGCAGAGGTGGCAACTGTCTTGAGCAAGTGGTAGTCGTTTAATGCAACTAATAGGATACTGCAGAGGTTAGGAGTCAGCTACATTAGTATGAGTCTTAAGCCATGTGTAGGCTTGCCTGGGGAACAGTGGATGTTTCCTTTCTTAAAAGACAATAATGAACTAAATTGGTTTATACTCTAATTCATTAGTTTCACAGACACTTTATTGATGCCAACATTTTCATTTCCAGATTAAATTTCTTTTCAATTTCATCACTAGGATTTGAACTCTAATTAGTTTGGAATATTGCGTGCAGTTCTGGTCTCCCTGCAATAGGAGGGATGTTGTGAAACTTGAAAGCATTCAGAAAAGATTTACAAAGATAGTGCCAGAGTTGGAGTGTTTGAGCTATAGGGAGAGGCTGAATAGACCGGGGCTATTTTCCCTGGAGCGTTGGAGTCTGAGGAGTGACCTTATAGAGATTTATAAAATCATCAGGAGTGGGGGAGTCCAAAACTAGAGGGCATAGGTTTAAAGTGAGAGGGGAAAGATTTAAAAGGGACTGAAGCGGCTACTTTTTCATGCAGCGGGTGGTGCGTGTATGGAATGAGCTGCCAGAAGAAGTGGTGGAGGCTGGTACAATTACAACATTTTAAAGGCATCTACATGGGTATATGAATAGAAAGGGTTTAGAGGAGTATGGGCCAAATGCTAGAAAATGGGACTAGATTAATTTAGGATATCTGGTCGGCATGGACGAGTTGGACCAAAGGGTCTGTTTCCATGTTGTACAGCTCTATGACTCTATAATTCCTCGTCATCTCTGGCTTAAATGCTTGACTCCCTATTCTAAGATGATGCCCTCTGGTCCTAGAGTCTCTTACAAGGGGACACTACCTTTTCACATCCACTGTATCAAACCTCCTCCCCACTCCCGAGAATCTGAAATGTTTCAATAGAGTCTCCTTTGATTCTTCTAATCTCTAATGACCTTCTTCTAATAACCTCTCCTCATTCCTCCGATTCTGATTAAACCTAATGAACACTCTCTGGACTTCCTCCAAAGCTGGTATGTCTTTCCTTAGACCAAGTGGACTAAGACTGTTCACAGTATTGCAGCTGTGGTCTGAACAACATCTTGTATAGTTTTAGCAAAACCTCCCTATTTTTATTACTCCATTTCCTTTAAGATAAAGGTCAATATTCCATTTGCCTTCCCTGCTATCCTCTGAACTTGGGTTGTAGCTTTATGTGATTAATGTACTGAGCCCCCAAATCCTTCAGTGCTACAGCTTTCTTCTTTCCTTTCCCCATTTTGATAACATTCAGCTCTTTTTCCTGCCAAAGTGCAGAATATCACCTTTTCCCATTATATTCCACCCATAATGATTTTGCCCAATCACTTAACCTGTCTATATCCTTCTGTAGACTTCTTAAGTCATCCTCACTAGTTGCCCTCCCATCTATTTTTCTGTCATCTTCAAACTAGAGTACATTCACGTCTGTCATCAAAATCATTTATATTTATTGTAAATAATTGTGGCCCCAGTGCTGATCCCTGTGCCACCAGTGCATTTGTCGTAGATTGCCATCCTGAAAATGCCCCCTTTATTCAAACTCTCTGTCTCTTATTAGTTAGCCAGTCTTCAATCCATCCTACTCCCATGTGCAAGACAACAAGGTGCAGGGCTGGATGAACACAGCAGGCCAAGCAGCATCATAGGAGCAGACAGGCTGACGTTTCGGGCCTAGACCCTTCATCCCGTGTGCTCTTACTTTAATAAGTACTTTTGTATATGGTACCTTGTCAAATACCTTTATACATAAATACAGATTTTTTATATATATATATATCTGCATCTATTGTTTCCTGTTTTTGACCTGGCTTATTATCTCCTCAAAGAACTGTAATACATTTGTCATACTTGATTTTGCCTGCATCAGCCAGGCTGAATCTTGATCATATTATGCGTTTCTAAATGCTCTGCTATTATACGCTTTATAATTGTCTCTAACATTTCCCCAATGGCAGATGTTAAGCTACTTGGTGACTTTTTTTTATCTCCGGCCCATTTTGAAAATGTTACATTGGAAGTTTTCCTACGGTCTGGGACATTTCCAGAATCTAAGGATTCCAGGAAGATTACTTCAACTATATTTGTGGCTACTTCTTTTAAAATCAAGTCAAGACAACTTATTACCTTTCAGCCCCATTAGCTTTCCTTGTGCTTCTTCTCAAGTAGTTATTGTGATGTTTCTTACCCCACTTTAGCCCCTTGGTTATTTAGTATGAAAACTGATACAAAGTATTTGTTCAACTTCTCTCCCACTTCCGGACTCTCCATTATTATTTTCCCAGCTTCGTCTCTAAGACTTTCACTTCAGCCACTATTCTTCCGTTTACATAACAAGGCAAGAGATAAGGCTGAAACTTTTGCAGCAATCTTCAGCCAGAAGTACTGAGTGGATGATATATCTTGGCCTCCTCCAGTGGTCCCCAGCATCACAGACGACAGTATTCAGCCAATTTGATTCACTCCACATGATATCAAGGAATGATACTGGATACTGAAAAACTAAGGGTCCTGACAACATTCCAGCAAGAACACTGAAGATTTGTGTTCCAGAACTTGCCACTCCCCTAGCCAAGCTGTTTCAGTGTAGCTACAACACTGTTGTCTACACAACAATTTGGAAAATTGACCAGGTATGTCCTGTACACACAAAAAAACAGGACAAATCCAACCTGGCAGATTACCATTCCAACAGTCTACTCCTTTGGTGTCACTGTGTCAAAATCCTGGGATTCCCCCCGTAAGGGGATTGTGGGTCAATCTACAACACAGGGACTGCAGCATTTCCAGAAGGTAGCTCACCACCACCTTCTCATGGGCAATTGGGACAGACAATAACTGCTGACCAGTCAACGACGCTCACAGTACATGCATGAATAAAAAAGAAGTCTTGTTATAACTGTACAGGGTATTGGTGAGACCATACCTGAACAACCGTGTCCAGTTTTGGTGTCTGTATTGAAGAAAAATTAGACTAGAATTGGAGGCAGTTCAAAAGGGAATCACTAGGCTGATTATTGGGACGAAGGCCTTGATTGGATAGAGGTTGAGAAAATGGTTCCACTAGTTGGGGAGACTTAAACTGGGGCATTGTTAGAGAATAAAGAGACACTTAAAACTGAGATGTAAATAAATTTCTTCTCTTAGAGGGTAGTGAATATTTGGAATTCTCCATCCCAGATGGTTGAGGAGGCGAGATCACCGAAAACATTTGAAGATGAGGTTGATAGATTTTTGATAAACCAGGGAATTGGGGGCTATAAAGAGCTGGCACCAAACAGGAAGTGAGGCCTGTGGAAGGTCAGCCATAATCTATGGAATGGACAGGCAAAATGGCTTCCGTCTACTGTTATTTGTTACCTTCTTATGTTCTGATGATTGTGTAAGTGGAAGAAATAAAGTGAAGAGTCAGGAATAGAAACAGACGAAGAAACAGAGTAAGCAGTCAGAGGGAGCAGCTGACTGGAAAATAATATTGATAGGAATATGTAGAAAACCTGCTGAATTGTCAGTATCGACCTTAGGCCACTAAAAAAAGAATAATTTGTACTTATTTAGCACCTAACTGCGTCTCTGAGAAACGTCCAAAAGTGTTTTTCTTTGAGCTAATGCAGTGACTCTAATGGATTACCATTATCTCCAGTATTCAAGGCAGAATAGTGACATCTTGAGTACTCATCAGAATCCATTCCCACCTGTGATGGACTCAGATTCTGCCTGCTACATCTACTCCTTCTGATGTCGGAGATATGTGTAATGTATGACAGAGGGTCTTTGGCTTATTTTGCCCCACACCCACAATAGCTGACACGTTTAAACACAGTTCCTCACTGCTCTGAGCAATCCAGATTTCCTTCTGTCTTCCTGCATCTTCTTGCCCTTCATTTTCATTTTCCTCCTCTTCCTCTCCCTCAGAAAGTAGATCAGAGATTTGCTGCTGAAGTTCCAAGCTGATATTATTTTCTGCTAGGATGAGAGTCCGTATTGAGGTGGGATAATTCTCTACCATGTCCAGAAATATCTGACAGGGACAAAACAAATTCAGAATTATTGATCTGGTAGAGAAGATCACTGTATATTTTACAAAATAACATGGCAGTCCAAACTTATCATGAACAATACCCACTACCATGCAGCAATCTCAATGCCTCACTAAGTATGTACCACCAGGCCCTATTGGTTAGAAGGTTTCAACCAGACCCTGAGAAGCACTGGGGATCAGAGTGAATAAAACCAAGAACAATGGATGCTGGAAATCTGAAACAAAAACAGAAATTGCTGGAGAAACTCAGCCAGTCGGGCAGCATCTGTGGAAAGAAAACAGAGTGAACATCTTGAATCCAGTGATCCTTCTTCTGAATAGTTCTGAATACCATTATTCCTCACTTACTATCTGAGTTGAATTTCTGAAGTGTGAATTTAAGTCAAACGACCGTAGCTAATCAGCTGTAAAATGTGGATTTAGATTCCGTTGGATCTCTACTGGCACAAAAAGAAACATTGAGTTGAAATACCCCATATTGTTAAATCTTTATATTTATCAATGTTTTAAATTAACATAAAATGTTTAAATAATGCTCTTTCTAGTTCAAAGAATAACAGCATAGGAGGCAATCATTAGGCTGTCATGCCTGTGCCTCTTGTATCAGGTTTTGGTTCTAAAAGGGTGAATGTTGAAGACTGTATTAAGGTCCTCTTAATTTAGTGATGTCACGTGGGCTTGGCAGAACAGAGAAGGACTTTGTGGATTGGTGACCTAAATCCACAGGTCTCCCCTTATAAGGCCTTAAGACATAGGAGCAGAAATTAGGCCATTTGGCCCATCGAGTCTGCTCCGCCATTCAATCATGGCTGATAAGTTCCTCAACGCCATTCTCCTGCTTTCTCCCCGTAACTCTTGATCCCCTTGATAATCAAGAACCTATCCATTTCAGTCTTAAATGTACTCAATGACCTGGCCTCCACAGCCTTCTGTGGCAGTGAATTCCATAGATTCACCACTCTCTGGCTGAAGAAGTTTCTCCTTATCTCAGTTCTAATAGGTTTTCCCTTTACTCTAAGGCTGTGCCCTCGGGTCCTTATCTCTCCTACAAATGAAAACATCTTCCCAACTCCACTCTGTCCAGGCCATTCAGTATTCTGTAAGTTTCAATTAGATCCCCCCTCATCCTTCTAAGCTCCAATGAGTATAGACCCAGAGTCCTCAAACGTTCCTCATATGTTAAGCTTTCCATTCCTGGGACCATTCTCGTGAACCTCCTCTGAACCCACTACAAGGCCAGTACATCCTTCCTGAGATATGGGGCCCAAAACTTCACACAATACTCCAAATGCGGCCTGACCAGAGCCTTATAAAGACTCAGTAGTACATCTCTACTTTTATATTCAAGTCCTCACAAAATAAAAGCCAACATTGCATTTGCCTTCCTGGCTACTGACTCAACCTGTAAGTTTATGTTGAGAGAATCCTGGACTAGAAATCCCAAGTCTCTTTGCACTTCGGACTTCTGAATTTTCTCCCCATTTAGAAAATAGTCCATGCTTCTTCTTACCAAAGTGCATGACCTCACACTTTCCCATGTTGTACTCCATCTGCCACTTCTTTGCCCACTCTCCTAACCTGTCCAAATCCTTCTGCAGCCTCCCCACCTCCTCAATACTACCTGTCCCTCTACCTATCTTTGTATTGTCTGCAAACTTTGCCAGAGTTCCCACAGTTCCTTCGTCTAGATCATTAATGTATAAAGTGAAAAGTTGTGGCCAACACTGACCCTTGCGGAACACCACTTGTCACTGGCTGCCAACCTGAGAAAGACCTTTTTATCCCCACTCTCTGCTTTCTGCCAGACAGCCAATCTTCTGTCCATGCTAGCACCTTGCCTCTAACACCATGGGCCCTTATCTTACTCAGCAGCCTCCTGTGCGGCACCTTGTCAAAGGCCTTCTTGAAGTCCAGGTAGATAACATCCATTGGCTCTCCTTGGTCTAAACTGCTCGTTACTTCCTCAAAGAATTCTAGCAGATTTATCAGCCATGACCTCCCCTTGATGAAACCATGATGACTTTGCCCTATTTTCCCATACACTTCCAAATATTCAGAAATCTCATCCTTTACAATGGACTCCAAAATCTTACCCACGAGCGAGGTTATGCTAATTGGCCTGTAATTTTCCGTCTTTTGCCTTACTCCCTTTTTAAACAGGGGTGTCACGTTAGCGATTTTCCAGTCCTCTGGGACCTTCCCTGACTCTAGCGATTCCTGAAGGATCACCACTAATGCTTCCACTATCTCTTCAGCTATGTCCTTTAGAACTCTGGGGTGTAGTCCATCTGGTCCAGTTTATTTATCTGCCTTCAGGCCAATCAGTTTTACTTGCACCTTTTCCTTGGTGATGGCCACCATACTCAGCTCTGCCCCCCGACTCTCTTGAATTTTTGGGAGATTACTCATGTCTTCCACCGTGAAGACTGACGCGAAGTAATTATTCCGTTCCTCAGCCATTTCCTTGTTCCCCATTACTATCTTTCCACCTTCATTTTCCAGTGGTCCGGTGTCCACGTTTGCCTCTCTTTTGCTCTTTATATATCTAAAGAAACTCTTCCAGTCTTCATTTATATTACTGGCTAGTTTATCCTCATATTTAATCTTCTCCCTCCTTATTTCTTTCTTTGTTGCCCTCTGTTGGTCTTTGTAAGCTTCCCAGTCCTGTGGTTTCCCACTGGCCTTCAGCACATTATATGCTTTCTCTTTTGCTTTTATGCTATCCCTGACTTCCTTAGTCAGCCATGGTTGCCTCATCCTCCCTGTACCACGCTTTTTTTTCCTAGGGATGAATTTTTGCTGTGTCTCCTGAATTACTCCCAGAAACTCCTGCCATTGCTGTTCTGATGTCTTTCCTGCTAGGCTCCTCTTCCAATCAATTCTGCCTAGCTCCTCCTTCATATCTCTGTTGTCGCCTTTATTCAGCTGTAATACCGTTACCTCTGATTCTATCTTCTCCCTCTCAAATTGCAGAGTAAATTCTATCATCTTATGATCACTGCCTCCTAAGGGTTCCTTCACCTTAAGCTCCCTTATCAAGACTGCCTCATTGCACAACACTAATGCAGTATTGCCTGTTCCCTTGTGGGCTCCACCACGAGCTGCTCTAAAAAGCCATCTCGTAGACAATCCACAAACTCCTTTTCTTGCAATCCACTACCAACATGATTTTCCCAGTCCACCGGCATATTGAAATCCCCCATGATCACTGTGACTTTGCCTTTCTTGCAGACCTTTTCTATCTTCTGGTGTATCTTGCGCCCCAGTACCTGACTACTGTATGAAGGCCTGTGCACAATTCCAACTATGGTTTTTTTTTTACCTTTGCGGTTCCTCAATTCTACCCACACAGATCCTACACTATCTGACCCTACTTCATTTCTTCCTATTGATTTAATTTCATTTCTTACTAATAAGGCAACCCCACCCCCTCAGCCCACCTGCCTATCTTTTCGATAGGATGTAAATCCTTGAATATTCAGTTCCCAATCCTGATCCCCTTGCAGCCACGTCTCCGTGATGCCCATCACATCATACCTACCTATCTCAGTAACAAGGATGACCTTACTACAGAAACTTGTACCTGATTGCTAACATGTAATAAACTTCCTCTTTTACATTTTTTAAATAATTTGTTACACAATCTCTGCGTCCATTAGATCCTGGACCTTTTGGTCCACAGGTGAGAACACTACCACTACACCACAGGACATCTGGTTAAAGGTAAGCAATCATTCTGGTTAAAACTCAGTTAGTGGTAGCACTCTACCCCAACTGCAGACTGCCAGCGGTTGACCTCTTGAAACCAAATATGACCTGTTGGTCAGCGGTAGGTACTGTTGACTCATACTACCAGGTAACTACTGTGAGATGACAGTGGACCCAGGAGCAGTCCTAAACATTTATAGCTTTAAAAACTTCATAGCTTTTAGAAATACTCAGACAGGTGCAGAAATCCAGGACACTGAAATAAAGCAAACATCTGTTGCAACAAAGAGTTGCATTCCATGAAAGAAAATCATGAGACTATAAAGTGCCCCAAATGATGATACAGGGCCATTTTTTAAAATGTAGGCATCACTGGTATGACTAGCATTTGTTTCCATGCCCTGCCAATTCAGATAGCAGTTAAGAGTGAACCACACATCTAATTGCACGTAGTGCAGGTTCGGTAATGAGAGTAGGACATGAATGAACTAGTTCTTTAATAAAAAATTAAATGGTTACCTGGTAAAATGAAACTACCTTTTAATTCCTGACTTTAGTGAATTTAAATTTCACCATCTGCTATGGTAGGCCTAGAGTTCTGGTATTACCATTGTGCAATTACCGTCCCTGTTGGATTGCAGAGGTGAGCAATGATGTGAAGGTACCATTGTTGGACTGGGGTGGACAAAGTCAGAAGTCACAAGATACCAGGTTTATTTGAAATCATAACCTTTTGGAGCGCTGTCCCTTTGACAGGTGAGGGCAGAGATGAGGTAAGAGTGACTGTCCTTGACATCAATATGGTATTTGACTGAACAAAGTATCGAGGAGCCCGAGAAAAACTGGAATGAGAATGTGGGGAAACGAAACCCTACCTTGGCCCAACTCTCTTCAGCCGCTTCTGTAATGAACATTATAAGGACCGAAGTGGGGAGGTTTGCTGATGATTGCACAATACTCAGCACTATTCATGATGTCTTAGATACAATCAAATCTGTGTCTATGCAGCAAGACCTGGACAATATCCAGCTGATTAGTGGCAAGTGCCAGGTAATGTCAATCTCCAATTAGAGACAATCCATCCACCATCCCTTGACATTCGGCGGCATTACCATCACTGAATTCCCACACTATCAATACTGTGAGGCTTACTATTGACCAGAAACTGAACTAAACAAGCCTTATAAATACTGTGGATACAACAGCAGGTTAGAGGCTAGGACTCCTGCAGCAAGTAATGCATTCCCTGTCATCTCATAGTCTCCTCTCTTTCCTGGAAATATGCCCCACTTGCCTGGAGGAGTGCAGCTCTAATAACACACAGGAAGCATGACACCATCCAAAACAAATGAGTCCTGTTTAATGGAACCCGATCCACCATCTTCACCATTCATCCCTTGCACCTAGCACAGTGGCAATAGAGTCTATGTCTATAAGATGCCTTTAACTGCAACTTCCAACCATGTGATCACTATCGCTTAAAAGTACAAGGGCAGCAAATACATGGGAATACCACTACCTGCAAGTTCCCCTCCAAGCCACTCACCACCCTGACCTGGAAATTTATTACCATCCCTTCAGTGTTCCTGGATCAAAATCCTGGAACTCCATTCCTAATGGCCATGGCCAATTTGCTCATCTACTCTACAGCCCTATTTTTATCAATTCAAGCTGCAAGAACCTCAAATTTGTTGGACAATTTGAAGGGTAAGCTTTCTCCTCTTCAACCTAAATAAAAAAATCCAAGCCTAAAGTGTGCGGCTCCTTTAGGAGCAACGTGTCCAGGTAAATTTCCCCACCCTGATACACCACAGTGCCTTAAGTTGGGACATCCGTTTATTCGCTTTCAGCAAAGCTCTTAATCTGAAGATACTTAGAGAGAGTAGTTGTGGATCAAACTGTCGTTCATCAAATATAACTTTCCATAACTGCAACCCATCATCTGCTCTGTCATCCTTATTCTTTTTGAATTGAAATTTAATTAATACCTGCAGCCATACTTGTTTGTATATTTCAGTTAATGTTATTCCTTTAAGATTGTCTAGTTTAGATGAGAGAAGGGAAATGCTCACCAATTTCAGTCCTTCATTCCTCTTACATTGCAATTGGAATTGGTTTTAATCCATTGAACCCACAGAATCACTCTCCTCTCTTCAAACTTTCATTGCTTTCTCTAAGTTAGCCATGAACTCTGGAATGGAACTTACACTTTCTACAGATACTGGCAACTTACTGGAATCTAATTCCAAGCTTCAAATTCAATCTACGTCACACTTTGGCACAGTGTCCTCACATTGAATTTGCTTACTATGTGCACAGAATCTACCTCCTGATATCCCTGTGGTACCTCTTTACGTGTTCCAAGCACCTTAGATGTGGAAACTCTCTTAGGAAATCCGTTTGTGGCGGCAAAAGATATATAGAACTATTGGCAAAATATTCATGACAACTTATTTAGAGGCTGAATTAAAATGGCAAGTGTCCAGGCATGACCCAAAAATATTGAATGAACTGTATAATTCTGTGCTTAGAATATTTATCTATGTCATGAAAACTCTGAGTGGATAAGTAATGAAGGTACATCTGTGTCACCATTAGCATTACTTGGAAACACCCAGCTGTCAGGTGAGAAGTTCCAGCAGTTACCCATGTTTCCACTGAGTAAAGGGCATTAAAAAGTGTAATTCTAATTTAAACGGTGCTTGACATTCTTCCTATGCATAGGGAAGAGGCAAGGTTGAATAAACAGCTCATTTATATCTTGCATACAATTACTGAATGAACACAAGTGCCTGCATACCTGAGCTGACTGATTCGTAAGGCCTGTCCCCTCCAGGTCCACCACTTCTAGGGTCCGACTAGAAGCCACAGCAACTGCTAACATCCCTGCAATGTGGTCACCTGCAGAAGAGTAAGCACAGGCTAGAACCTGGGAATCAAGGGAAGAAATACCATTGATTGGATTTTGTAGTCAGTAGTGAAGCGATACACTCACCAATGACTTCATAAAAAGCTGTCCACAAAGACCAAGCAAGCTCTGTGGCATAGTTTGAATTTGACAATTGTAAGGGATTTTTTCAGGTGTTCAGCATTAGTGATGTCATCAAGCAGATGAGCAGTCAATCACATTGATACATTCTTACAGACAAATAAAGAAATTAAATATATCGAATTTTTTACTTTCCATTAAAGAAGTACAGAATGTGCAATCAATGATTAGGACATACACATGGGTTTAAAGTAGAGATTAAGGATTATCAGATCATCCATGATTTCATTAATTGGTAGAACAGACTCGGTGGGCTGAATGGCCTACATGTGCTCCTATTTTTTATGGTCTTATGGTCATGTAGCATTGTATGTTTTGTTAACAGAGGCCCAGAGTACCAAAGCAAGAAAATTATGATAAACATAAATAGAACATATAAATAGTTTAGCCTTAATTGGAGGACTGTGACAGTTTTGAGAACCACAGATGAGGAAGGATGTTAAGGTATTAAAAAAGGTACAGAAAATATTCATGAAAATAATTCCACGAATGAGAAGCTTCAGTTACTTCCATAACGCAGGAAATTTGGCACTGTTTTTCTGGATTAAAGAAGGTCAAGGTGAGAGTGGGTAGAGGCATTCAACATCATGAGGAACTAGAATGAGTATAGGGGAAGGAGCTTTTCCCACTAGCAAAAGGATCAAGAGGGAGAAGGCATAGATTTAAGGTAATGACCAAAAGAATCAATAGTGACATGAGGAAAATGTTTTCTTGTCTCAAGGTTAGGATCTGAATGCAGTGCGAAAGAGTGCAATGGAAGGGGGCAGGTTCAATTGAGGCAGCTAACAGGGAATTGGATTATTATCAGAAAAGAAAGAATGTTCAAGGCTAATGGGAGAAGGCCAGGAACAGCCAATAAGAAAATTTCTCCTTTGAAGAGCCAGTGCAGATACAAAGGGCTAAAACTTTGTTTTCTGATCTGGAACCATTCTGTGAGGATGTATATTACAGAAATTCTTGAAGGGAGAAATTTACTCAGATGATGCAGCTTCTAGGCATGCAGCTTTTTCTAGTAAAGGAAGAAATCAGTACAGTCGAGAGAAATGATATCAGCACTGGAGATCAAGATGTAAAATCAGTCTGGGCAGAAATAAGTAACAGCAAAGGAAATTCTGAGTAATTTATGGGTTCCCAAACAGTAGTCTGCAGTGGGACACAGTATAAACCAGGAATTACTGTCTTGTATAAAAGGTACAGCAATAATCATGGACAATTTAACATGTATTTTTTATTCACTCCTGGGACATGGGCATTGTTGGCTGGGCCAGCAAGTATTGCCTATCCCTAGACGTCCTTGAGAAGGTGGTAGTGAGCTCTCTCCTTGAACCACTGCAGTCCATGTGCTGTGGGTCAACCCACAATGCCACTGGGGAGGGAATTCCAGGATTTTGACCCAGCAACAGTTAAGGAACAGAAATATATTTCCAAGACAGGATAGTGAGTGGCTTGGAAAGTAAATTGCAGCTGGTGGTGTTACCATTTATTTGCTGCCCTTGTCCTTCTAGATGGAAGTGGTAATGGGTTTGGGAGGTACTGTCTGAGGAGGTCTGGAGAATTTCTTCAGTGCATCATGTAGATGGTACAAACAGTTGAATATCAGTGGATGCGGTGCTCATCAAATGGGCTGCTTTGTCCCAGATGGTGTCAAACTTATTGAGTGTTGCTGGAACTATTCTCACCCAAACAAGTAGGAGTATTCCATCATTTCCTGATTTGTGCCTTGCAAATGATGGACAGGCTTTGAGGAGTCAAGAGGTGAGTCACCTGCTGCTGTATTCCAAGCCTTTGACCTGTTCTTGTAACCACTGTATTTACATGGCAAGTTCCAGTTGAGTTTCTAGTTAATGGTAACCCCCACAATATTGATAGTGGGGGATTCTGTGTTGGTGATACCATTGAATGTCAAAGGGCAGTAGTTAGATTGTTTCTTGGAGATTGTAATTGCCTGGCGTTTGTGTGGTATGAATATTACTTCCCACTTTTCAGTCCAAGCCTGGATATTGTCCAAGTCTTGTTTGGACATATGCATTTGGAATTGTATATTGACTAGATTATACAAAGTGGCAAGGGTAGCCTCGAGGAACATTTCATTGAATGTACTTGAGATTGAATCTTGGAGCAAAATGTTGTGGAACCAACCAGGGAGCAGGCTATTTAGGGTTTGGTATTGTGCAATGATATTGGATTAATTAATGACTTCATAATAAAGGAACCTCTAAGAAAGAGTGATCATTGCATATGAGAATTTTAAATTCAGTTTGAGGCAGAGAAACTAGCACCACAGTAGAATTTCACTCTGTTCTGGTGGTAAAGGTGTTGGGTGGCTACATCTGTCATGTCCATCTCAGATTTTGAAAGACTTGACAACGCTTGGCAGAGAGTGTGAAGTCATGGGTTCCAGCAGCCGTTCCTATTATTCTGAGAGGGAGGGCACTTTTTGCTCCTGCATCGTTTGTGAAGTTGCAGCTTTCATATGGTCATACGTGTTTGTTCAGGACCATTGCATCCACCCAAATTTTATAGGTTACTGGTCAAGACCTTGTGTTGACCATGCGTCTTATCCATGCAGGGCCATTTCCATGATTCTTACACCAAACTTCATCCCCTGTATCAAACTGACTCTCTTGCTTTGCAGAATCTTGTGTCTGGCATTGGCCTCTCCTGATGCCGTTTCAGCCCCCACCATCCCAGGGTCCAGGTAGATCAGACTCAACCTGGTATGGGAGTCTTCTACCCATTAGCAACTCTGCCAGTTCTCTCCTTGCAGTTGCATGTGAGGTTGTTCTATAATCAAATAAGAACTGCAGTTTGGTCCCTAGTGAGGCTGTGGGCTATTTCTTCAAGCCAGCCTTCAAATTTAACTGTTCTTTCTGCCAGGCCATTGGATGCTGGCTGGCATGAAGTTGTCCTTATACGTTGAATCCCATTCAACCTTAGGAAATACCCAAATTCTCTGCTGGTAAATGATGACCCATTACCTCTGATCAACACTTCCTAGGCTCTGTGTGCTGAAAAAGATGCACTCAGTTTTTCTAATGTCATCCCTGTGTTTGACGAATGAACCCTATGGATGTCTAAATATGTCCAGTGAGCATCTACAATGGCTAAGAACATTGAACCCATGAAAGGACCTGCATTGTCGACGTGCAACTGAGTCCAAGGTTTACCCGGTCATTCCCACAGATGTAAGGGTACTGCTGGTAGTAATTTTTGTTGGCACTCTGGGTACTGTCCGACCAATGCGGCTATGTCTGCGTCCAATCCTGGCCACCTGACATAATTTCTCACCAATGCATCTTTATTTTGGAGACCCCTGGATGGCCTTGGTTGTGTTGAGCCAGTATTTGGTGGCAACCTTTGCCCAGGACAAGCACTCTTTTTCCCTGTAACAATAGGGAAAAGTCTACTGTGAGCTAGTCTGTCTGGGTCCAAAATTCAATTTCAATTCTAATTGTGATGGCCCTTTGGTTTCCCCCATTAGTAATAGTTGTTTCAGTTTTGAAAGGACTGGATCTTTCTGCGGCCAAACTCTGATATTGTAGGCTGTGACAGGGAATGTCTCCAGAAAATTTAATATCATTACAAACTGTTCCATTGGAGGTACCACCAATGGTATATCTGCCAGTGGCAGGTGGCTCAATGCATTTGCTACTCAGCCTACCAGACAGTGATCTAATTTCTAGTTATAAGCACTTAGTATGAGAGCCTACTGCTGAATGCAGCCTGAAGCTATGGACAGCACTGCCTTGTCGTCTTTAAGCAGGCAAAGTCGTGGTATGTGGTTCATGATTATCACAAATTTTCATGGAACTTCCTGATTCCAAATATGACTGGCAAATTCTAGCCAGGGTAGATGCTGGGTGGATGTTCCCAATGGTGGGTATGTCCAGAACCAGGGGTCACATTCTGAGAATTCAGGGTAGACCATTTAGGACTGAGATGAGTAGATATTTCTTCACCCAAAGGGTGGTGAGCCTGTGGAATTCAGTACCACAGGAAGTAGTTGATGCCAAGGCATTGACAGTATTCAAGAGGCAGTTAGATATAGCACTTTGGGTGAATGGGATCAACAATTATGGGGAGAAAACAGGATTAGGCTATTGAGCAGGACACTCAGCCATGATCACGGTGAATGGTGGAGCAGGCTCGAAGGGCCAAATGGCCTCCTCCTGCCCCTATCTTCTATTTTTCTATGTTTCACCTCTAACTGGACATATTTATGTTCTGCATTAGCCAAAGTCCTGGATGTATACGCTATCGGCCATTCCACTCCACTGGGCCACCCTAATACCACCATGATGCCGTATGAGGCAACATCGCATGTCAATACCAGATCTTGCTTGAGATCATAGAGTGCCAACACCTTAGAGGATGATGGCTGTTTCTTTACTTCATTGAAAGCTAGGGCTTGTCTTTGCAACCATTTCCAAGGCTAACCCTTTTTTACAATTTGATACAAAGGTGCCAGGCTGGAGGCCAGATTATATATGAACTTTCCATGATAATTTACCAGCCCAAGAAATGACCTACGCTCCTGAACAGACGAGGGAGCTGGGGCACATTTAATCCTTCCAACTCTTGTCAACTCTGTAGCCCAAGTCAGTCACTTGGGAGTCCTGGAACGCACATTTTTCCCTTCTTAGGCATAGGCCTGCATTGGAAAAATGCTTCAGTACTATATCCAAGTTCTCTAAGCAATCCTTATTAGTTTTACCTGTATTCAGGACATCATCCAGGTAAATGGCAACCTGAGCTAGAGTTTTCAAAATATTCTCTATCGTTCACTGCAAAACTGAAATGGCTGACAATACCCCAGATGGTAGTCTTGTATATTGATATAAACCCTTATGGGCATTAATTGTAGCATACTTCTGGGAACCCTGGTCTAAACACAATTACATGAACCGTGGCTCATGTTCAGCTTTGTGAAGGACAAACCTTCTGTCAGCTTTGCTTATAAATCCTCAATGTGAGAGATTGGGTATTTATCCAGCTGCGAAACATGATTTACTTTGTTTAAAATCCCCACAAAGGTGAACTGACCAGTTGGGCTTCACAATTGATATGACCAGTGCTACCCATTGCACAAACTGGATTAGTTTGATGATTCCTTCACTTTCCAGCCTTCTGATTATTGCCTCTACTTTTGCCTGTAAGGAAAACTGCACCATGCAGGTCTTGCAGAATTGTGGAATTGCTTCCTAGTCAACATGCAAGATGGCCTGGCTCCTCTGATAGTCCCTAGACCTTCCTGGAAGATTTCATTCGGACTTCACCCAGGCAGCCATTTTCGAACTGAAAAACGTTGAATCAATATCGGTGAATTTCTCCCAATCAATTTTGCTCCATCAAGCTTGGGCCTGAGCCTTTTACTAGAATCACAGGTAACTGAAATAGCTGCTTTTCACTTGAGACCAGAGCAAAGTTGTACCCTTAATCTGTAAAGGTTCCCTGGTATAGGTTCTCAGTCTAGGCGGGGTCTTGCCCAAACTTAAGGGTTGGTATCCAGAGCGAATTTTGTTAACTGGTTCTGCAATCACTGAGAAGGCCACGCTGGTATTGACCTCCATGAGAACTGGATGACCATTTAATAAGACTTTTATCTTGATTCGTTCTGATTTTGATGTTGTTAAGCAACTTAACTGTTCCAAACCAGATGGAGGTGGACTTTCCAGGGTATGAACTTTCCTGCATATCCTCCTGGATACCAGCCTCTGAATTTTCTAATGCAATTTAAGTCTAGTAGGACACTTTTGCTGTCTCAAATCCACATACCAGCAGCAACTACATTAGCTTGTTGGCCAGGACCTTGAAGATAATTTAAACGTTTGGCTGAGACTTGGCTTTGTTTTGGGGTTTTGCTGTGGGCTGACCCAGAGTCCCTCTTATCAGGATCTGGCAGCAACTCATAAGCTCCACTCGTCGCGTTTTCCAATGTCAAATTGGACTTTGATTTGTAAGCATTTTTGCATAGTTACATAATTAATTCCACACGCCAGACAGTCTCTAAGCATCTCATTAAGAGTTAATCCAAAGTCATGGGCTTCTGCCAGTTATCTTAACCTAGTCAAAAATCCCGATATGAATTCCCCTGGTTCTCAAATTGCTAAGTAAAAATGGTCATGTCTCAGAATTAGAGGGGGCCTGGGATCATGATATTCCTTAACTATGTCCGTCAATTCTTGAAATGTTTCCTTATCTGGTGCCTCAGACAAGTTTGGCTCCTAATAACAGAAAAAGCTGCAACTCCATAGGCTTTCAGGAGATTTACTCATTGCTTTCCATCTGCCATAATGAAATTAGGAATTAGGTTTATTGTCATGTGTATTCAAGTACAGCGATACAGTAGTACAATGAAAAATGTACAAAGTCGCCACTCGTGGCGCCATCTTTGGTACAAGGTACCTAGGTACAAATAGAAAAATAAAGAAATAAGTTAAAAGTACAACATTACAGTTCTTCTCAGTATAAAGTTGTAAATAAAGAAATAAAGTTAAGTTCAAAATTATAGTCCTTCTTTACCAATGGGCCTGCAGTCGTTCCACGCTTGCCTTTTCCCATAAGGGACGGCACTTTCCCTGAAGGCTCCATCTCTTCCCCTTGCAGGGCTTGTATGCCCAGAAAAAATAACGCATTCTTTCCACATACTGGGCCCAGTCCTCGATCGCAGGATCGAACAAGTCAAGCTTCCCAAATAACGGCATGATGCCAGAAATACTTACCCAAACTCAATGACTGCTATGAACCAGTTTCTTCAGCATTGTGCTTATTTCCTGTTGCTGCTGAAATAACTCCACAGAAACTGGTATCTGTCATTAAGTCACCCTTTATCTATACATGAACTGTCCTTGGCTTTAGTATGGTCTCATCCAGAGTCAGCTACCAGAGTGTCAGTGTTTCTGACACTCCCCTTTTTATTTGTCAGTCAGGGCTTCCTGATTGGACCAGATTAACAGCCCCAATTAGGGATCTCATGTTCTATGAAGATCAACTGGTTGACCTTGTTACAATCACTACAGAAGGCATTTGATAAGGTGCCACACAAAAGGTTAATATACAAGGTAAGATCACATGGAGTTAGGGATAATTTATTCACTTGGATAGAGTATTGGCTGACCAACAGATATTCGAGAGTCAGGATAAACAGGTCTTTTTCAGGTTGTAACTAGTAAAGTTCCAAAGATGTAACTACTGGGGTGCCACAGGATTTGGTCTTCAAGACCCAAACATTTCCAATCTATATTAATGGCCTGGGTGCAAGGATAGAAAGTAATATAGCCAATTTTGCAGATGAGACTAAAATATGTGCGAAAGTGGGTTGCAATGAAGAAATAAGAAATTTACAAATGGTTGTGGATAGGTTAGGCCAATGGGCCTAAATCTGACAGATGTAGTTTAACATGGATAAGTGTGAGGTTTCTCTTTTTGGTCAGAGAAATAGAAAGGCAACTTATTATCGAAATGGAGAGAAACTTCACAGTGCTTCAGTGCAAATGGATCTGGGTGTCCTTGTGTGTGAATCACAGAAAACTAGTATGCATCAACAGTAGGTAATAAGGAAGGCAAATGGGATTTTGGCATTTATTGCTAAAGGAATAGAGTATAGAAGTAGAGAAGTGTTGTTGTAACTGTACACAATATTAGTGAGACCGCATTGGAGTACTGCATACCATTTTGGTTCCCTTACTTGATGCAATATATAGTTGCGTTGGAGGCAGTTCAGAGGTGGTTGACTAGATTGATCCCAAAGATGAGGGGATTGTCTTATGATGAGAGACTGAGTAACTTAGGTTTATGCTCTCTGGAGTTTACAAGAATGAGAGGAGATCTGTACAGGAGACCTCCGCAGGATATCCTCCGTGAGACAGCGAAGAAGGGCAGCAAATCAGAGGGTGGCTGAGAGTCATTACAGTGGAATTCTGGGAAACTTACTACAGTCATCATGACAGTACAGCAGGTCAGAGAGAACCTGGTGTCAAGGCAGATAGTGCAGGCTTTCCCTGTGGCTGTTCCCCTCAATGACAGGGATACTACTGGTGACGGTGACGGTGACGGTGACGGTGACGGTGACGGTGACGGTGACGGTGACGGTGACGGTGACGGTGACGGTGACGGT
>NC_063336.1:3143620-3179995 GCF_021869965.1 Rhincodon typus
ACGGTGACGGTGACGGTGACGGTGACGGTGACGGTGACGGTGACGGTCTCGGACAGAGCAATACTGATAGGAGACTCAATTGTGAGGGGGACAGACAGGAGATTCTGTGGCTGCAGAAGGGACACCAGGGTGGTGTGTTGCCTCCTGGGTGCCAGGGTCAAGGATGTTTCTGAACGGTTGCAGAACATTCTGAAGGGGGAGGATGAATATCCAGAAGTTATTGTGCACATTGGCACAAATGACATAGGCAGACAAATAGATGGGGTCCTGCGAAATGAGTATAGGGAGTTAGGCAAGAAGTTAAAAAGCAGGACCTCAAGGGTAGTGACCTCTGGATTACTCCTAGTGCCACGCGCCAGTGAGGACTGAAATAGAAAGGTAGGCCAGATAAACGTATGGCTGAGGAGCTGGTGTAGGGGCAAGGTTTTCAGTTCTTGGATCATTGGGATCTCTACTGGGGTAGAGATGAACTGTACAGGAGGGATGGGTTGCACTTGAACCAGAGAGGGTCCAATATTTGCTAGTGCTACCTGGGAGGGTTTAAGCTAGTTTGTCAGGGGTGAGGGGAGGACTCTGAATAAGGGACAAGCCATAGAAAAGTCAGGGGAAAATACATTAGCCATCGAGAGCAAGTTTACTATTCAAGATAGCCAGGGGCACAGTAAAAGGAGGGAAAGGAGGGGTTTAAAGTGTACTTATTTCAATGCACAAGGCCTGACTGGTAAGACAGGTGAGCTCAGAGCATGGATTGGCTCTGGGGTCTGGGATATTACAGCCACAACAGAAACATGGCTGTCAGAGGGGCAGGACTGGCAGCTGAATGTTCCAGGATACAGAAGTACACGTGTGACATAAGTACAAGTAAACGAGGAGGGGTGTTGCCCTTTTGATAAGGGAGGACATAACAGTGATTAGAGAGGATATTCTTAAGGAGTCATCAAATGATACATTATGGTTAGAACTTAGAAACAAGAAGGGGATGGTCACTCTGTTGGGACTGTAATATAGACCCCTAAATAGCCAGCGGGTACAAGAGGAGCAGATGTGTAGAGAGATTGTAGATACCTGTAGGAATAACATGGTATTGGTTGGAGATATTAATTTCCCTTGTATTGAGTGGGCCACCCAGAGTATAAAAGGCATGGACAGGGTGGAATTTGTCAAATGCGTGCAAGAAAATTTCCTAAATGAATATGTAGAGGGCCCTACTCAAGAGGACTCAACACTGGACTTTCTCTTAGGAAACAAGGTCAGGTAAGTGAGTGACTGAAATGTCTGTTGGAGAGCACTTTGGGTCTAGTGACCATAACTCTCTTAGTTTTAACATAATTATGGAAAAAGACAGGACAGGTCTACAGGTTAAGATGCTAAGCTGGAGCAGGGCCAATTTTGGGGCCAATAGGCAGCATCTAGCAACGGTTGATTAGGTGAGTCTGTTTGAAGGAAAATGAATGACTGACAAATGAGAGCTTTTATCAAGATATCAAGATATCTTGTGATATCAAGAATCCAGGGACAGTATGTCCTTATTAGGGTGAAAGCAAAAGCTAACAGGTTTAGGGATCCCTAGCTGATGAGGGCTATTGAAGCTCTTGTCAGGAAAATGAAGGCAGCACATATTGGGTTTAAGCTATCGGGCTCAAGTGATGACTATAGATGACTATAGACTATAGGTGACTATAAAAAGTGTAAGAGCACACTTAAGAGGGAAATCAGAGGATCAAAAAGAGGGTACGAGATGGTTCTGGTAGAAAAGGTTAAAGATAATCTCAAGAGGTTCCATAGCTATATTAAGAGTAAAAGGGTGGCTAGGGAGAGAATAGGTCCCCTTAAAGATCAGAATGGCCGTCTATGTGCGTAGCCACAGGAGAGGGGGTAGATTTTTAATGAATATTTCTCCTCAGTGTTTACTGAAGAGAGAATCAGGGATGCTAAGGAAATAAAGGGAAGCAAGTCAGAATGTTTTGGAGTGCATACATATTAACAGGGAGGAGGTGTTTGCAGCCTTAGATTGCATTGAGGTGTATAAATCCCCTGGGCCTGATCAATTTCATCGTCGGACATTGTGGGAGGCTAGGGAAGAAATTGCAGAGACCTTTGCAGAGATTTTTGCTTCATCTTTAGCCACTGGTGAAGTTCTGGAAGACTGAGGGTGGCTAATGTTGTTCCATTGTTTAAGAAAGGTAGCAAAGACAAGACAGGGAACTACAGGCCAATGAGCCTGACATCAGTAGCAGGCAAGTTATTGGAGAGAATACTGAGGGACAGGGTCAACCAACATTTGGATAGTCAAGGTCTGATTAGGGATAGTCAGCATGGATTTGTGCATGGGAAGTCATGTCTGACAAATCTTTTAGAGTTTTCCAAAGAGGTAACCAAGAGGATAGATAAGGGTGGAGTAGTGGATATTGTCTACGTGGACCTTAGTAAGGCCTTTGACAAGGTCTTGCATGGCAGGCTAGTCATGAAGGTTAGGTCACATGGGATCTAGGGAGATCTAGCTAATTGGATTCAAAAACTGGCTCGATGGTAGGAAGCAGAGAGTGGTGGTTGAAGGTTGTTTCTCGGACTGGAGGCCTGTAACTAGTGATGTGTCACAGGGGTCGGTGCTGGGATCTTTGTTATTTGCTATTTACATAAATGATCTGGATGTGAATGTACAAGACATGATTAGTAAGTTTGCGGATGATATAAAATTAGGAGGTATAGTTGATAGCGAAGAACGTTATCAAAAATTACAGAGGGATCTTGATCAGACGGGGAAGTGGGCTGAGGATTAGCAAATGCAGTTCAATACAGATAAGTGTGAGGTGTTGCACTTTGGAAAGTCAATCCAAGGTAGGACTTATACAGTAAATGGTAAGGTCCTGAGGAGTGTTGTGGAACGGAGAGACCTAGGAGTACAAGAACATAGTTTGTTGAATGGGTGTCACAAGTAGACAGGGTAGTGAAGAAGGCATTTGGCATGCTGGCCTTCTTTGGTGCAGGCACTGAGTATAGGAGTTGGGACGGTATGTTACAGTTGTATCAGTCATTGGTGAAGTCACACTTGGAGTATTGTGTACAGTTTTAGTCACCCTGTTATAGGAAAGACATAGGTAAACTGGAAAGTGTGCAAAGAAGATTTACGAGGATGTTGCCAGGACTAGGAGGCCTGAGTTATAGGGGGAGGTTGGCCAGGATAGGACGTTATTTCTTGGAATGTAGGAGATTGAGGGGTGTCCTTATTGAGGTATATAAAATCATGAAGGGCATAGATAGGATGAATGCATATAGCCTTTTTCACAGGGATAGGGAATTGAAAACTAGAGGGCATAGGTTTAAGGTGAAGGGGGGTAAATTTAAGAATGACCTGAGGGACAACTTCTTCACACAGACAGTGGTATGTATATGGAATGGGCTGCCAGAGAAAGTGGTTGAGGCAGGTACATTAGAAACATTTAAAAAAATATTTGGATAGGTACATGGATGGGGTAGGTTTAGAGGGATATTGCGGGCAACTGGAACTAGCTGAGTGGGTACCACGGTCAGCATGGACCAGTTTGGGTCGAAGGGTCCATTCCCATGCTGTATTACTCTGAGTCTATCTAATTGAGTTACATAAGTTGATAAAAGGGACTGATAAAGTAGGTGCAGAAAAGCTGTTATAAAAACAGAAATTGCTGGAAAAACACGGCAGGTCTAGCAACACTTGTGGAGAGAAAGCAGAGTTAACATTTCAGATGACCCAAAACATTAACTTTGCTTTCACTCCCTCAATGCCGCCACATCTACTGAATTTTTCCAGCAATTTCTGTTTTTTTTTCTAATTTCCAGCATCCAAAGTTCTTTTTATTGTGTAGAAAGAATGTTTCCTCATGTAAGGCAATCTAGAACAAGAGGTCATTGTTTTAGGATAAGGGGATGGCAGATTTAAAACAGAGATGAGGAGAAATTCCTTCTCTCAAAGGGTCATGAATCTGGAATTCAATTTACTCCAGAGTGCGGTGAATACTGGACACTGAATAAATTTAAGGGTGAGATAGACATTATTAATTAGAAATCATTTGAAGGGTTATGGGGAGCGGGCAGGAAAATGGAGCTGAAGCTGAAATGAGTTCAGCCATATATGTATTAAATGGTGGAACTAGCTCAAGGGGCTGAATTGCCTAATCCTGCTCCTAGTTCTTTATGTTCTTATTCACATTTGCATCTCTCTCCTGGAGGTAGGCAGCACTGTGACGTTCTGTGTGACCTAGGTCACGTATTACCAGTGAGGTACAAAGGCAGCTGCCAGAGCAGTGCCTGACCAAGAATCAATGTAAATCTTCATAGCACCATCAGGAGCTGGAATAAAGGAATGAATTTCACTGTGTTTGATATCTTGTGGTGTTCAAAAGACTGGATTCCATGATCATCTATTATTTAAGGAATGACTCAGTCTATAATTATCCAAAATGCCTTCGTATTTTCAATACATTTTCTACATAATTCGCAGTTAAGTACCAGTCCTTGGAATTCAGTGGCATCATGAGGAATGTGTTGGATTTTGTTAGCTTTGAGGACGGTGGAAATGCTTGACAGCACTGCAATAGAGATAGTTGAAAACACGAGGAGGTTCCTTGTTCTGGCATCGATGTGGAGCAAATTCACATTCTTAATTCTAGTCGATTTTCCAGATCAGTGCCAGTTCCTATTGTAGCTAGATCTACATCATTTGGGCCACACTTGTGCCTTCCAGTAATATAAAAGTCAGTATGGGACTGCCCATTGCAGATGGAGTGTGAATGAATTACTTGTCCCTGCAAATCGCTTTGCAAAGAAAAATAATTTCTTATTGGGAGCTAATAAGAGGATTACCCAACCTCTTGGTCAGTTGCACCTCTGACAACTGTCTCAGTGTCAAAGAGGGTTCTTATGATATAGTGGCAGTATCCCTATTTCTGAGCCCAGAGTTCCACCATGCTCAAGGGAATGTTAATAACATCTCTCAGCAGGTTGGTTATAAAGCATCCAGGGAATAGAAAACTAGGAAGTCCTCTCTCCTGGGCTCTGCCTTCAAAATGCCTTGACAAGACGTTCACAAAAGGGCCAGAACAGCTCTTTGTTTAGTTCAGCAGCAACCCCATCAAAGGAGCAAAATGGAGTTGCCATAGATGTTTCCAGTATGACCATAAGAAATAGGAACAAGAGTAGGCCATTCAGCCCCTCAAGACTGCTTTGCTATTCAGTAGGATCATGGCTGTTCTGACACTGATCGTGTCCACTTCCCTGCATATTCCCTGTAACTGTTGATTCCTGTATTGATCCCCTATCTATCTTCACCTTATATATAGACAAGGACTCTGCCCCACAGCTCTCTGTGGCAAGGTGTTCCAAAGATTCACAACTCTCTGAAAGTAGAAATCCCTCCTGATCTCAGTCTTAGATTGGTGCCCCTTTATTCTGAAACTATGCTCTCTGGTCCTAGACTCTCCCATGAGGGGAAGCATCTTCTCAGCATTTACCCTGTCAAGTCCCTTAGGAATCTGATATGTTTCAACGAGATCACCTCTCATTCTTCTTAACACAAGTGAGTAGAGTCCCAACCTGTTTAGTCTTTTCTTGGAAGACAATCCTTCCAGAGAAGGGATCATCCTAGTTAACTTTCTCTGAACTGCCTCTAATGAAATAGTAATTTCTCTAAAATAAGGGGACCAAGGTTGTTCACATTATTCCATATGTGATCTCACCAGCATCTTGAACAGTTGCAGTAAGACTTCCTTGCTTTTATACTCCCACACCCTTGAAACAAGGGCCAACATTCTTTTGGAGATATAGGAACTGCTGATGCTGGAGAATCTGAGATAACAAGGTGTAGAGCTGGATGAACACAGCAGGCCAAGCAGCATCAGAGGAGCAGGGACCCAAAACCAGACCCAAAACATCAGCTTTCCTGCTCCTCTGATGCTGCTTGGCCTGCTTTGTTCATCCAGCTCTACACCTTGTTATCCAACGTTCTTTTGGCCTTCCTGATTACCTGCTGCACCTGTGTACTAGCTTTCCTCTCCATAAAAACTGGCCTGGGTCATCAACTAATCATCAACTAACAAACCAGAGTCAGAAAAAAGTGAATATATTTCAAAAGATGGTTCTAAGAATTGATTCAAAATAATACTGAATTAATTTACATCTGTATCAGATAGTCTCACCTAGAGGATTATAATCCAAGTTAAGGACACGAAGTTGAGAACTGTGGGCAACTGCTATTGCCAGGCGTGCCCAACCCTTCACTGTAATTGCAGGATTAGCACTCAGTGTTAGCTCTTTCAGACCTGAGAGAAAACAGAAGTTGTGGCAGAAAGTGAGATGTCATCACACAAGTCACAATATGAGGAAAATAAATATGAAGCAGATCACTGTACATATGAAACATGCAAATACAAAATCAAACCTGTCCTACATTCTTATAGCATGACGTTTTTAATACATCACCAGCCTTAGATGCACTTGCTAATCATTCATCCTGACCCAAAATCAAGTAATCCCCTGAGTGAGACAAAACATTTGAGAAAACCTTGGAACTGGTAAAGGTATGTGACTGTTAGTATAGAATAGAATCCCTACAGTGTGGAAACAGGCCCTTTGGCCCAACAAGTCCACACTGACCCTCAGTGCATCCCACCCAGACCCATCCTCCTATAACCCATCTAAGCTACACATCCCTGAACACTACGGGCAATTTAGCATGGCCAATCCACCTAACCTGCACATCTTTGGACTGTGGGAGGAAACCGGAGGACCCGGAGGAAACCCACGCAGACACGGGGAGAACGTGCAAACTCCACACAGACAGACACCCGAGGCTGGAATCAAACCTGGGTCCCTGGTGCTGTGAGGCAGTAGTGCTAACCACTGTGCCACCTTGCCGCCCCACTGGGGGAATATGGAATAGTAGCTGGGGGAATATGGAATTTATGTTGATGATGGGGGATTTCATGGTTTTCAGTAGATTCTTAATTCCAGATTATTTTTATTGAATTCAAGTGCCATCATCTGCCATGGCAGGATTTGAACCCAGGTCCCAGTACATCAGCTGAGTTTCTAGATTAGCAGTCAAGCAACAATAACACTAAGCTACCACCTCTCCAGGACTCTTCCTGAGATTAGTATCAGAAATTCCTTAGTCTGAAGAAGGGTAACCAGCCCCAAAACGTTAACTCTGCTTTCTCTCCACAGATGCTGCTAGACCTGCAGAATTTTTCCAGCAATTTCTGATTGATTAATAGTGCTGCTAGATTTCTATGCTGCACCTTAGCAGTGATGATGAGGTTGAAAGAGTTCAGTTTGTTGCTGGTTCTGAATTTGATACAACCTTCTGAATAAAGGCAATATACTGTGGATGCTAGAAATCTGAAACCAATATGGAGAATGCTGCAGAAACTCAGCAGGTCTGAGAGCATCTGTGGAGAGGGAAATATAGTTAGTGTTTCAAGTCTAGTACGACTTAATTCCAAAACTGAAAGGTGTTGGAAAATAGGCTCATAAACAAAGTTGCTGGAAAAGCTCAGCAGGTCTGGCAGCATCTGTGAAGTAAAAAGTCAGAGTTAACATTTCGGGTCCAGTGACCCTTCCTCAGAACAGTCAGAGTTAACATTTCGGGTCCAGTGACCCTTCCTCAGAACAGACTGCCAGACCTGCTGAGCTTTTCCAGCAACTTTGTTTTTGCTCTTGATTTATAGCATCTGCAGTTCTTTTGGTTTTTATTTGGAAAATAGGCTGTCTTTTATACTTTTATACTATCAGAAGCAGAGGTGGAGCAAGAGGGCAGATGGTATGGAGGTCTTATGCAAAAGACAAAGGAGTTGTTGATTGAATAAATTCTTCCCTTTCATAGGTTAGCTAATGTAACACCACTATTTAAAACAGGCAGTAGAGAAAAAACAAGGAATTATAAACTAGTTAGCCTGACATTGGTAGTTGGGAAAATGCTATAGTTCATTATAAAAGATGTAGTAGTAGAGCACTTGGAAAACAGTGATAGAATTGGACAAATTCAGCATGGATTTATGAAAATCTACGGGAGTTTTTTTTTGAAAAGGTACCTAGTAGTGCTGATGAGGAGGAGCTAGTGGATGTGGTTCACTTGGACTTTCATTATGCTTTTGATAAGGTACCAAATAAGAGATTAGCATTTGAAATTAAAATGCAAGGGACTGGGGAGTATACCAACATGGATAGAGAACTGGTTGCCAAAAAGTAATAAACAGGTCTTTTTTTCACATGGCAGACAGTGACTAGTGGGGTAATGCTAGTGGATCAGTGCTTGGACCCCAACTATTCACAATATATGTTAATGATTTAGATGAGGAAACTAAATGTAATATTTCCATGTTCGCAGGCGACAAGCTGGGTGGGAGAGTAAACTGTGAGAAGCATGCAGAGATGCTTCAGAGTGATTTGGGTAAAATAAGCGAGGGTGCAAATGTACGGCAGATGAAATATAATGGGGATAAATGTTAGGTTATCCACTTTTGTAACAAAAACAGCAGATTATTTGCTGAATGGTGATGGGAAAGAAGAAGGTGCAACAAGACCTGGGTGTCCTTGTACACCGGCTGCTGAAAACAAGAAAGCAGATTGTGGGGAGGCGATGGCCTAATGATAGTATTGCTGAATTGTTAAGCCAGAAACTCAGCTAATGTTCTGGAGACCCGGGTTCAAATCCCATCACAGCAGATAGTGGACTTTGAATTCAATAAAAATATCTGGAATTAATAATCTACTGCTGACCATGAAACCATTGGCAATTGTCAGGAAAAAATGCCATCTGGCTTACTGATGTGCTTCAGGAAAGGAAATCTGCCATCCTCACCTGGTCTGGCCTACATGTGACACTAGACCCACAGCAATGTGGCTGACTCTCAACTGCCCTCTGAAATGACCGAGCAAGCCACTCAATTATACCAATTGCTGTGAACTCTCAACAACGAAATTAAACCTGGTATCGACCTAGGCACCAGAAAAGACAATGGTAGAAACACCCGTGTTGACCCTGCAAAGCCCTTCTTACCAACATCTGAGAGCTAGTGCCAAAATTGGGAGAGCTGTCTCACAGACTGGTCAAGCAACTGCCCTGATGTAGTCATACTCATGGAATCAGGCAATGTCACAGACACCATTATCACCATCCCTGGATACGTCCTGTCCCACAAGCAGGACAGAGCCAGCAGAGGTGGCAGCACAGTGGTATACAATCGGGAGGGAATTGCCTTGAGAGTCCTTAACATTGACTCCAGACCCCATGGAGTCTCATGGCTTCAGGTTAAAACAAGCATAGAATCTTCCTGCTGATTACCACGTACTGTTCTTCCTCAGCTGTTGAATCAGTACTCCTCCATGTTAAACAACACTTGGTGGAAGCGCTGAGGGTCGCAAGGACATAAAATGTACTCCTAGGTGGGGGATTTTAATGTCCACCACCAACAGTGGCTTGGCAGCAGTACTACTGATTGAGCTAGTCAGGTCCTAAAGGACATAGCTGCTAGTCTGGGTCTGCAGCAGGTGGTGAGGGAACCATCAACTTGAACTTATCCTATCCAATCTGCCAGCTGCAGATACATCTGTCCATGACAGTATTGGTAAGAGCAACCACTGCATAGTCTTTGTGGAGACGAAATCCCATCTTCACATTGAGAATAATCTCCATTGTGTGGCACGATCATCATGCTAAACGGGACAGAGTTTGATCAGATCTAGCAATTCAAGCCTAGGCATCCATGAGGTGTTGTGAGCCATCAACAGCAGCAGAATTGTGCTCCAACACAATCTATAATCTCAATGTCTGGCATATCCCCCACTCAACCATTACCATCAGGTCATGTGATCAACTGTGGTTCAATGGACAGTGCTAGGAGGGCATGCCAGGAGCAGCACTAGGTGTAGCTGAAAATGAGGTGGCAACCTGGTGAAGCTACCAAACAGGACTACTTGCATGCCAAACAGCATGAGCAGCAAGTGATTGACAGAGCTAATTTACACCAACGGATCAGATTGAAGCTTTGCAGTCCTGCCACATCTAGTTGTGAATGGTGGTGGACAATTAAACAACTCAAGGGAGGAGGAGGTTCCATAAATATTCCCATCATCAAAGATGGAAGAGCCCAACACATTAGTACAAAAGATAAGGCTGAAGTTTTTGCGGCAATCAGCCAGAAGTGCTGAGTGGATGATCCACCTTGCCCTCCTCCAGTGGTCCCCAGCATTACACGTAACAGTCTTTAGCCAAATCAATTCACTCCATTTGATATCAAGAAAAGATTGAAGGCATTGGATACTGCAAAGACTGCAGGCCCTGACAATATTCCAGCAATAGTACTGAAGGCTTGTGTTCCAGAACTTGCAGCTCCCTAGCCAAGCTGTTCCAGTACAGTTACAGTACTGTTATCTTTCTGACAATGTGAAAAATTACTCAGGTATGTCCTGTATATGAAAAGCAGGACAAATCCAACTTGGCCAATTACCGTCGATGTCTACTCTCAATCACAGTAAAGTGATGGAAGTTATCATGCAGCACCTGCTAAGCAGTAACCTGCTTAGTGATTCCCTGTTTGGGTTCCACCACGGCCACTCAGCTCCTAAGCTCAATACAGCCTAAGTAACAGGCCACTCATGTTCAATAACCTTCCCTCCATCGTAAGGTCAGAAAAGGGATGTTTGCTGATGATTGTACAATGTTCAGCACCATTTACGAATCCTCAGATACTGAGGCAGTCCATGTTCAAACGGAACAAGATCTGGGCAATATCCAGGCTTGATTTGACAAGTGGCCGGTAACATTTTTGCCACAAAAATGGTGGTACCACCACTGAATCGCCCCACTAACAACATCCTGGGGTTACCATAGACCAGAAACTCTAATGGACTCACCACATAAACACTGTGGTTGCAAGAGCGGGTTAGAGGCTAGGAATACTGTGGTGAGTAACTCACTTTCTGATTCCCCAAAGCCTGTCCACCAAGTAAAAAGCCCCAAGTCAGAAGTGTGATGGAATACTCTCCAGGTCCAAAACACTTAAGAAGCTTGACACCATCCAGGACAAAGCAGCTTGCTTGATTGACACCATATCCTCAAAGGCCAGCATTCCATTCGCCTTCTTGATTACTTCTGCACCAGTTTGTGGTATTTTAAAAATCTATGCAGCTGAACACTCAAGCCCATTTGTACATCCACTCTACTTAACTTCACACCATCTAGAAAGTACTCTTTTTCAGTCCAAAATGGATAACCTCACACTTGCTTACATTGGAATCCATCTCACAGTTTTGACCATTCACTAGTCTATCAATATCCCTTTGTAATTTTATGCTTTTGTCTACAATGCCGCCTAACTTTGCATCATCTGCAAATTTTTAATTATGACTTCCTATGACATTTTCCAAGTTGTTAATAAATAGTATGAGTAACTGAAGCTCTAATACAAATCCTTATGGGACACCATTAGTCACATCCTGGCAATCTGAGTACCTACACATTAATTCTATTTTCTGTCACCTACCACTCAACTAATACCCCAGGCATGTTAATAATTTACCTTCAACTGTGTGGGCTTCTACCTTAGTTAATAGTATTTTGTGAGGGACGTTATCAAATGCCTCTGGGAGTCCATATAAACCTTAGCCACCTCTTAAAAAAATTCAATGATGTTTATTATGCAAAACGTACATATCATGAATCTACGCTGGTTCTCCCTGATTAACTGACAATTTTTGAGGTATTCAGTTACCCTGTCATTGATTACAGACTCCAACAATTTCCCACCATAGATGTTAGGCTAACTGATATATATTTCCCTGGTTTTCCTCTTTTGTCTATCTTGAAAAGCAGAGTGACGCGCAATTTTCCAATTATTTAATGCCTCTGACCTTCAGCTTTTGGGACTTGCTAATTTTTCTCCCTCTCTTGGACCTTTTTTTTGTAAGAGGAGAATGCACCTCATGCCTCATATCACCAAATTCCCTCAGTTGCCAAATGCGTCTTTCTGGTACTTAATTCATGCATCTGCATTGGGATCAATAATAGGATTCTATAATATTGTGCACCTCCAGAGATTAGTCAAAGGGAAATTTGGCTAAGAAATTATCCCATTAATCTGCACAACCAAAGGCTCTTCTCAAGACACCCTGCTCAAATGATACTATCCCACAATTCCTAATCATTAGAGATTAGCCAAAAGATCTTGGAATCAATGGAAGAGTCCCTTTATTCTTTGCTTTCTGAGACTAGCTAATGAGGATGTTAAACGAGAGACCACTTCATATGGTAAATTTATCAGACAAACCACTGCATCTGCTGCCTAGGTTGCGTCAAACCAAAATTTTGGCCTTTATTTCTATAGCCTGACTGTGTTATTCAGAACAAATAGTATATAAAATACATACCTGACTTTGCCCCGTCCGGCGGCAACAATCCACAAATGAGATTCATTCCTTCATCTCCCAGAATACAGTCTCCGAGATCCAGTGATATTAGGGAGGGATGCAGGGATAGGACAGGGTTCAGTACAGCTAGTCCAGAATCAGTCAGGGGAGTACCATGGAGGCTATAAGAACAAAATGGACATGAGTTATGCAGCATGCCAAAAAAACACAGGTAGAATAAAATTTACTTCATTCAGTATCTGACAATGAGAGAATGCTATTCTGAGAAAATAAAAACTGAAAACATAACAGTCAGAATCAGAGAGAATAAGAATATTGAAATAGGTGAGGCATTGGAATTACCATTGCAAAGGAAGTGGAACTTACTTCACGGGAGTCAGTAAAGAATCAATGTAGGGACAAATGTAAGGTAACATGAGGAGCTTAAATCTGCTAAATTTGAACTTCAGCTAGATTTGCAATACTAAAAACAGTGGAATCTACTGTATAAAGATGATGAGTCATCTAGCCTGGATTAAAAACAGACAGCAGAATCTTACAAGGATCTGAATGATCTGGACTATAGCAAGATTTGCGGCACAGTTGGTTGAGAATTCCGGTGAGGCCTATCTTGTGTCAAGAGCATCTCATTCCACCTTATATACTTTCGCTGAGTGATGAGACGCATTTCTCAGTAGGCAGTGATGAGTTGCCAATTAAGGAGCATTGTATTTGTTAAACGTCTTTTAATGTTGCAACTTGGCTCATTAATATTCAGCTTCCTATCTTAACAAACAAGCCGGACTTCGAGAATCCTTGACATGGAAATCAGGGTTGGTACCTGTTGACATCAGCCGCCTGCTAGCCGTGAAGAGTCTACAGGTTGCTTAGGACCTTGCAGCATATCTCAGGCCATGACCCACAGGCACCAGCTACATGCACTTCTCATTCATGGACACTGGCATCTGGCATTTGCCAACTGCACAGGACCATCACTGTACTTCTCTGGTCCACTTGCAGGCTGCTTTGGAAGCACAGATTTGCACTGCAGGGCACATTGGCATCTAGCATTGAGAGGCTGTAGCATGTACACTTTGCACAAGGACAGGTTGACAAATTGAAGTAGGCTATACATATCAGAGCTCCCCACTCTTAATGCTTGCTCACTTAGTGCCTACTTGCATGCTTGCAGCATCATGTCTTGCAATCCTTGCTATGTGATACCTATTAACGCCTTGATGCTTTAGCCAGACTCAAAGACCATCAATACTGCTGTATTGACGTTCTCCTTTGTGCAGACACACAGACAGGCTATGTGTTATGCTTGTCAAGAGGGATCTAACTGGAGCGAAGTGGGGGAACATCTCAATATACAGAGCACTGAGATATCAACCTAACACTGACAGCATCTACCAGCTGCCTGTGTGACAAATGCACTGCTAGGGTATTTAACAAACGGCCATGTTGGAAACTGGATGGGGGCAGAGGCGTTAATCCTCAGTCCAGTCAAGGAGTGGAGGTCATGCTGTTGGGCAGAGGATCCCAGTACCATCAGTCACGGATATGTTTGGGGTGTAGTCCAGAGGCTTGGTCACAATCAGTCATCAGCTTGGGATGCTCAGGGAATGTATTTGACTGAAGTTCAACAACGGTCCTTCCTGGGGTCAGCACAAGAAGGCAGAGGAGTTAGATATTGTCAGTCAAGGAGCTACAAAGACAGCAGTCAGGGGCCTGGTTAGTCATGTGTAGGGATTACTCATTGAAGTCTGGGACGAATAGTCCTAGGTGTCTCTCCATCAGTAGTTAGGAGGATGCAAGTGGCAGGGGTTCACAGCTAAAAGGAGTGGGGAATCAAGGCTGTGTGGGGGCTGGTAAGCAGACACACTTATGGATTTGGAAACAAGGACGGTGGCAGGGAGAAGTCAAGAAAGGAATGCGAATATCATTTTAGACCACGGAAAGGGAGGTTATTGACAGTGACCTCCATTGTGGAGCAAGTGAGCAGTCAGGGATTAGGGGGCAGGGAAACAGTGAGAGGCAAAATTCAATGTGGTAGGTAGATGCGGGGCAGATAGAATTGGACTGTCAGGGTAGTGTGAGGTAAAAGGGTACCTGGTGACTAGGTAGCCTTCAGTGATGACGGTATCCACCGCAAACTTACTGCCATCACCTACAGTTCTCTACACGCGTAATGCAACTGAAAAATGGCTGAGACAATACCCAAGGTAGACTATGTCAGACAAAGACTGTGTCAGTTTGATGGATGAAAGAGCAGGATCCATGTCTGCTGGACATTAGGAAAAAGGAAGGGAGTACTCAAAGCGTAGTTTTCAATAATCCAATTACATTTCACTTGCACATATGCAACGCATGCAGAGTGAACTTGCTTAGGCTTAAGCTCAAATGTTCAAAAGCAGAATGCACCATGTAATAATCTCCAGCTGGACAGGCAAGGAATAATCAAGGCGGATCATGCCTGACAGGCTTGATTAAGTTTCTTGAGGAGGTGACTAGATGTGTGGATGAGGATATTACATTGGGTGTAGTTTATGTGGATTTCATTGATGAAGTCGCATAGAAGGAGACTTAGCATGAAGCTATGAGCCCCTGGCATCCAGTGAAATTTGGCAAATTGGATCCAAAATTGGCTTTGTGGCAGGAGGCAACAAGTGATGGTCGAAGGTTGTTTTTGTGACTGGAAGTCTGTGTTCAGTGGTGTGCAACTGGTTTCAATGCTGGGCCCCTTGCTGTTTGCAATGTACGTTAATGATCTAGATGTGATACGTAGAAATTTTAATCAGTAAATTTAAAGATGACATGAAAATTGGTGTCATGGCAAATAGTGAGTAGGAAAGCTTTAATCTACAGGATGATACATACAGGCTGGTCAGACCACAAATGGAATTAAATCCTGAAAAGTGTGAGGTCATGTGTTTTGAGAGGTCTAATAAGGGAAAAGAGTATACCATTAATGGTAGGACTCTGGAAGTACAAAGGATCACAAAATCCTTGATGTGACTATCCACAGATTCCTGAAAGCAACAGAACAAGTGGATAAAGGTGGTTAAGGAGGCATATGGGATACCCGCTTTTATTAGTCGAGGTATCGAATATAATAGCAGCAAGGTTATGACAGAGCTGAATGAGATGCTGGTTCGACCCCGGTGGAATATTGTGTGCATTTCTGGTCACCACACTACACCATATGATGGATGTGATTGCATTAGAGGGTGACGAGGACATTCAACAGGATGTTACCTGGGCTAGAGTGTCTCAGCTATGTAGAGAGATAAGATATGCTTTTCTTTCTGAGAAAATGAGAAAGCTGAGAGAGGACCTGACTGAAATGTACAAAATTATGATGGGCATAGATCGGGTAGATAGGAAGAAACTTTTCCCCTAAGTAGAGGGATCAACAACCAGGTGGCAAAGATTTAAGGCAAAGAGCAGGAAGCTTGGGGAAGATTGAAGGAAGAATGCTTTCACCTAGTGGGAGATAGGCATGTGGAACTCACTACCTGAAAATGTGACAGAGGCAAGAACTGTCATAACATTTAATGCATGTTTGGATGATCGTTTAAAGTGCCATAGCATACAAGGTGAAGGGCTAAGTGTTGGAAAACGGACAAGAGTCCACATAGGTACTTGATGACTGGCTTGGACAGAATGACCCAAACAGCCTCTTTCCATTCTGTAAATCTCTATGATGTTTTTTGGTGTTACCTGTAATTGTTTTAATCTCAGTATTTGTAATTTCCTATTTAATACTTTATTTCCTTATCACAAATAAAATAATGTTTAATCTGTTTAAGTGAAAGTTTCACCGTTGGTATGCTTTAACTTGAGTCATTACAAATTAAGAAAGGGAGTTGAATTAGGAGAAGGTCATTCGATGAGATCATGACTGACCTGGTTATGCTGTCAACTCCACTTTCCTGTTTGCATCCCATAATCTTTCACTCCCTCATCTATTGAAAAGCAGGCCCCTTTACTAGTGGCCTCCATGGATAGCTGCAGTAAAGTATTACTCCTGCAACCAGATAAAGGAGACCCAGCGACTAGGATGCAAAAATCTCATAATTATCTTTGCAATCAGTGACATGCAAGTGGATTCACATAGTGCTTTCCAGAAAAACATTTTAAAATTAGTTTCATTTATATTCACTGAGATGAGCTAACAAGTCATCTTATCTCTAACAGATAGTTTCCTGCAGCCATTTCATTCTACACATTTTTTTGTTAACTACTTTATTGATTTGCGTTTAGACATTAATCAGAAACAGATAACCAAATGAGTATTGAGCCTCATTTGATCATTATCACCCACAAGTTCCCTCAAAGCCACACATATTCTGATCCGGCCAGATTGTTGTTGGAATGTAGGGACACCCAAATGATGTTAGGAAAGGAGTTCCAGGGTTTCTAGTAGACATGTGCTAATACGGGAGAAACTGCATTTTTTGAAGGGGTCTCCGACCCCACCACCAAAGACATTTTTCCCTCCCCACCCTTATCTGCTTTCTGGAGGGACCACTCTCTCCGTGACCCCCTTGTCCGCTCGACACTCCCCTCCAGCCCCACCACACCCGGCACTTTTCCCTGCAACCGCAGGAAGTGCTACACCTGCCCCTACACCTCCCCCCTCACCCCCATCCCAGGCCCCAAGAAGACTTTCCACATCAAGCAAATGTTCACCTGCACATCTGCTAATGTGGTATACTGTATCTGCTGTTCCCGTTGTGGCCTCCTCTACATCGGGGAAACCAAGCAGCGGCTTGGGGACCGCTTTGCAGAACATCTATGTTGGTTCGCACCAAACAACTGCACCTCCCAGTCGCGAACCATTTCAACTCCCCCTCCCATACCTCAGATGACATGTCCATCCTGGGCCTCCTGCAGTGCCACAATGATGCCACCCGAAGGTTGCAGGAACAGCAACTCATATTCCGCTTGGGAACCCTGCAGCCCAATGGTATCAATGTGGACTTCACAAGCTTCAAAATCTCCCCTTCCCCTACCGCATCCCAAAACCAGCCCAGCTTGTCCCCGCCTCCCTAACCTGTCCTTCCTCCCACCTATCCCCTCCTCCTACCTCAAGCCCCACCCCCATCTCCTACCTACCAACCTCATCCCACCCCCTTGACTGACCTATCTCCCTGGACTGACCTACCTCCTCCCTAACTCCCCACCTACACTCACCTTTACTGGCTCCATCCCCGCCTCTTTGACCTGTCTGTCTCCTCTCCACCTATCTTCTCTTCTATCCATCTTCTATCCGCCTTCCCCTCTCTCCCTATTTATTTCAGAACCTCCTTCCCCTCCCCCATTTCTGAAGAAGGGTCTCGGCCCGAAATGTCAGCTTTCCTGCTCCTCTGATGCTGCTTGGCCTGCTGTGTTCATCCAGCTCTACACCTTGTTATCTCTGCATTTTTTGAAGGCAGTTCCCCATCACCTTCTCCAGGGCAATTTGGAATTGGTAATACATGCTGGTCTAGTCAGCAATGCCCACACCCTATGAACCAATAAAGAAAATTGGAGATTTAATAAGTAATACATCAAAAGAGTGGATTTTTACTTAATAATGTATAAGATTGTTTCTAAAAGATTCAAGACTTGCAGAACTTGCACAGACAAAGGTATCCTTCCAATCTGTTACAACCTATGGAACATCACAGTCTGCCAACGTCTGGCTCAAGAATAAAGCTCATTACACACAATCTGATCAAGATTTGGAAGTAAGCAGCTATCGCCTTCTATAAAATGCCCTTATGATTTAAGGCGCTATCCTTGGACGATGTAACTTAATATCAATGAAATTGACCTAATAATAACTTGTTGCAAATCCCAATAATCACTAGTCTGACTTAACATAACATACTAAAAGGGGTAAAAAAAATTCTTGTACAAGATCCATTGCTAACCACATCTACAAGAAGTACCTGTACAGGCAAGATGGTGTTCACAAATTGTTGCCAAAGCAGAGGCACTGAAGGTTTATGCTTTTTGGTCTGATCACTCAGCAGAAATATGTTGTGGACTGATAAAAATACCCATTTTCCGTCTCCATATGAAGTGAGCTCGTTACAATTAGAATTTTATCTGGTTTTAAAAATGATGTAATGAATTGGTTGCAATTCCAGATGTGTGTTCTGAATAATTTCTTATTTATTTGCTCATAGAATTTGGGCATCTTTTGCTAGGGTATTAATGTCCATCCCTAACTGCCCTTGAGAAAGAGGTGGTAGAGGTGTTCGAACCTGTTCAAGTGAAAACAAATTGAGTTGACTGCAATTGAGCTTAAGTATTTAAATGATCTCATCCAAATTTTTACAAGCTATCATTACAGCATCACCACGGACCAGTATCAAATTAAGTGTATAATTCTAAAGGTTGTGAAAGCTTTAGAAAGGGTGTAAAAACGATTGATGAAACCATTCCAGGGAAGAGGGATTTCAGTTATGAAAATAGCTGGATATTGTTGTTCTTCTTAAAAAAGGTTGAGAAGAGATTTGCTACATGTGTTAAAAATTGTGACAGAGTAGATACAATGTTGTGTTAGGGTTCTTGTGCTGTGGTGGTAATGTTCCTGACTCAGAGCTAGGTGGCCTGGGTGCAAATCCCACCTACTCCAGAGGTATGCAATAACATCTCTGAACAGGTTGATTAGTAAATATCGACAATGTTATGTCATTGGGTTCTTTTGGCTCAGTGGTAGTGTCCCTATCTCTGGACCAGAAGGTTCAGGTCCCACCTCCACCTACTCCATGTGTGTCATAACATTTCTGAACAGGTTGATTAAAAACATCAGCTACACTCCCACCTTAGAAGGTGTATTTGTAGTGTGGTGGTAGGGTCCCTACCTATGGGCCAAAAGGTCCAAATTCCAGCCATACCTGTCTCAGACATAAGTTGCAACCTGACTGAATAGATTCATTAAAAATCATATGACAATAAGATAATGGAGTAGAAGTTGGCTATTCAAACCATGGAATCCATGCCCTTATTCAATGAGATCATGGCTGATCTGATAATCCTCAAGCCCACTTTCTTGCATTTTCCCCATAACTCTTGATCCCCTCAACAGTGACCCAGTCTTGCCACTGCTTTGACATAAAGAATTCCACAGATTCACTACCCTCTAAAGGAAGAAATTCCTCCTTATCTCTCTTAACTATGCAGCCTCTTATTCTGAAATTATGCCCTCTAGTCCTATGCCCTCCCACAAGAGGAAACAACGTCTACATATCGAGCCTGTGAAGTTCCCCAACAATCTTGTATGTTTCATTAAGATTGCCTTTCATTTTTCTAAATTCCAATAAGTACAGATCCAATCTATTCAACCTTTTTTCATAAGACTTTCCCTCCATATCCAGTATCAGCTAGTGAACCTTTTTGATCCAAGATGGCTGCACAGAAAGATGCTCTAGCTGGAGCTCCTCTGCTCTGCCCATTCTTTTTCTTTATTTTCTCTTTTCTTCAAACTTCTAACTTAAACTTACCCTGAGGCGAATGGAGGAGACCAAAGGTCATCGCTGGCGAGTCCCAGAGGCAAGTCCCAGGCCAGGCTGGTGTGGGGGCGGGGGTCAGTCCTGGAGGCGAGTCCCAGACCAGGTCAGAACAGGGGTGGTGAGTCCTGAAGACGGTGCCGGAGGTGAGTCCCAGGCCAAACCGGCATGGGGACGGCAAGTCCCAGGCCAGGCCAGCGTGAGACGGGTGAGTGCCGGAGGCGAGTCCCAGACCAGGCGGCACAGGGGCAGCAAGTCCCAGGCAAGGTCGGTGTGGGGGCGGTGAGTCCCAGGCCAGGCCAGTGCAGGGGCAACAAGTCCCGGCAGCCAGTCCCAGGCCAGGATGGTGCGGGGGTGGCAAGTCCTGGATTGGAGGCGAGGCGCTTGGGGACTGGAAGCAAAGCCTCGAATTTTGAAGCCCAGCATGGTCTAGAGACTTGGCCCATCTCTAGGGTCCCAGCACTGATCCTCATGGTACTCCAATAATTACAGGTTGCTATCCCGAAATGACTACAACCAGAACCATTTCAGCATATATCAAAACAAAATTTGAGAGGCTCTTGTGGTGCAATAGTCGTGTCTCTACCTCTGAATAGGTTTGTTAGAAGTATCTACAGTCTTGTGTCATAATGAATCTGAACAAGTATGTTTTGCGCATTGCGATCAGCATGCTGACCCAGATCGCAACATTAACTTCCGGTTCTGGAAGTTGTTGATGTGTTCAAACCTCAGACGTCTGAGCAGAAGAAAAGGATTACCTGGAATACTGGTAATGTCCCAACCTTTGAACATGACACCTGGGTTCAAGTCGCACTTGCCCTGGCAATGTGTTATAAAATGTCTAAGGTAGTTGACTAAAATATTTGCAATTGGCTAAATCGTTCAGTCTCACATTAAGGCTCATGCTCTGCTACTCTCACAATTGCTTGCAATATCTTACCCTACCCACTCTCCCTCCCAATCGCTGCACACCATTAACCCTGCATATCACTGTCTATTAAATTGACTGGGTCACCTTGCTATATTTTGCCACCTGCACCAGCATGAACAGCTAAAACAAAGAACAGTACAGCACAGGTACAGGCCCTTCAGCCCACCAATACTGCGCCGACACATGACACCTTTCTAATCTAAAAACCTTTTGCCGCTATGTGGTCTGTATCCCTCTATTCCCTGCCCATTAACGTATCTGTCAAGATGACTCTTAAATGTTATGATTGTATCTGCTTCTACCATCTCCTCTGACAGCGCATTTCAGGCACTTAACAACTTCTGTTTAAAAGAATTGCCTTCTCTTGAAACTTTCTCCCTTTTTCCTTAAACTTATGTTCCAAAGTAATTGACATTTTTACCTGGGAAAAAGACATTGACTATCCATCCTATCCATGCCTCATAATTTTATGCACCTCTATCAGGTCACCCCTCAGCTTCCAACGTTCAAGTGAAAACAAACCAAGTTTGTCCAATTTGTCCTCATAGCTAATACCATCCAAACCATGCAACATCCTGGTAAACTATTTCTGTATCCTCTCCAACGCTTCATAACCTTCTGGTAGTGTGGCAATCAGAACTGTACATGATATTCCAAATATGGTCTTACTAAAGATCTATACAGCTGCAACGCTACTTGCCAATTTTAATTTCTATACCTCAACTGATGAAGGCAAGCATGTCATAGGCCTTCTTGACCACCTTATCCATTGTGTTGCCACTTTCAGAGAACTTTGGACCTGTATACCTCGATCTCTTTGTATGTTAACGCTTCTAAGGGTTCTGACGTTTACTGCAGACTTCCCCCCGCATCAGATCTTCCAAAATGCATGCGGCCAGTTAAATTTCATCTTCCATTTCTTCTCCCAAGTCTGCAGCTATCTACATCCTGCTGTGTCCTCTGGCAAACCTCGTCACTATTTGCAGCTCTCCCAACCTTTGTGTCATTCGCAAACTTACTGAGCTGATTACCTACATTCTCCACCATATCATTTATATACATTACAAACAACAGGGGTCCCAGCACTGATCCCTGTGGAACACCACTGGTCACAAATCTCCAGTCAGAAAAATACCCTTCCACTTCTATTCTCTGTCTTCTGTGACTAAGCCAATTCTGTATCCATCTTAACAGCTCACCATGGATCCCATGTGACTTCAACTTTTGTATCAGCCTGCCATGAGGAATATTGTTAAAGGCCTTGCTAAAGTCCATATGCACAATATCCACCCTCTGCACTCATCAATCATCTTTGTCACTTCCTCAAAAAAACTCAATTAAGGTTGTCAGACATGACCTCCCCCACTAAAAGCCATGCTGCCTGTTGCTAATAAGACAATATTTTTCAAAATGTGAATAAATCCTGTCCCTAAGAATCTTCCCAATAATTTCCCTGCCCCTCTGACATAGGGCTCACCAACGTGTAATTTCCCAGATTATCCCTGTTGTTCTTCTTTAATTAAGGAACAACCTTGGCTATTCTCCATTCCTCTGGGAACTCTCCTTTGACAGAAGAGGATACAAAGATTTCATACAAGGCCCCAGCAATTTCCTCTATTACCTCCATTATTATTCTTGAATAGATCCCATCCTGTCCTGGGGTATTGACTACTTCAAAGCTTTCCAAAACACCCAACACTTCTCCCTTTTTATATTGACATTCCCTAGAATATCAATATACCCCTCCTGAGACTCACCATCCACCATGTCCTTCTCCTTTGTGAATGCCGACGCAAAGTACTCATTCAGGACCTCACTCATATCCTTCAGTTCCACACATAAATTTTCTCCTTTGTCCTTGAGTGGAGCTATCCTATCCCTAGCTACCCTGTTGCTCCTTATATATGTATGAAAAGCCTTAATCCTGTTTGCCAAGGTCATTTCATGGCCCGTTTTAGTCCTCCTAACTCCTTGTTTAAGTTCTTTCCTGCTTTCTTTTTATTCCTTGAGGGCTCTGTCTATGACAGTCACTTTCATTTCACTTCATTCAATCCCTCATTTTCTCTCAATACAAGAGAAAACAGTTCATGAAAGGGCAGAAAAAGCTAGGATGGATGGAGAAGAATGCAACATTAGGTTCATCACCTTCTATGAGAGAATTTTGGCTCTCCAAGAGAAGACAGGGAGTGCTCCTGCAGGGATATTGAAACATCCACGTCTCATGGGAAGGAATCATAAAAGATCAAAACGTGAGTTGAAAGTTGGAAGAAATGATAGAGATAAACCTCAGTGTTATCAGGGATTAATAAATAAAGATGGAGAGTGTGGAAAGCATAGTCCACAAGAAAATATTAAAAGAGAAAGACAAATCAGTAGAACTTATTTAAAAACCTTGTACCTAAATGCACATGGTGGTCAGAATAAATTTGATGAGCTGACAGCACAAATAAAGACAAATGGGTGCAACCTGGTGGGGATTACTGAAACATCATCACAGGAACTGCTGAGCTTTTCCAGCAATTTCTGATTTATGACATCCACAGTTCTTTTGGTTTGGATAAATGGTCATGTAGTTAAGGATCCTCTTGGAAGGAGTGACCACAACATGCTCGAGTTTCAAATTCAGATTGAAAGAATGAGGACAGAGTCACATACAAGAGTTTTAGTGTTAGGCAAAGGTAATTAAACAGGCCTGAGGAAGGAATTGGCCTGAGTGGACTGGGTAAAAAATATTACATGGTAGGACAGTTGAAGAACAGCGGCAAATGTTTAGGGTGATACTAAGTGCTTCTCAATTAAAGTATATTCCTGAAAGGAAGAGGAATTGTGAAAGGGTGAAAACCTATCCATGGCTTAACAAGGAAGTCAAGGATAACAAAGGCAAAAACTAGCACATATTATACTGCAAAAGTTAGTGGCATTCTGGAGAACTTTACACATCAGTAAAAGGTTACTAAAAACAAAAGTGAAACAGTGAGGATGAACTACAAAAGGAAACGAGCAGAAAACATAAACACTGATACCAAAAGCTTCTAGAATATATAAAAAGGAAGAAAATAGTGAAATTAAATATTGCCCTTTAGTGAACGAAAATGGCAAGGTATTAATGAGAAACTCAGAAATGGCAGAGGCATAGAACCGATATTTTGTCTGTTTTCATCGTGGAAGATAATAACTTCTTCCCAAAAACTGCAGCCTTGAACAAGAGGGTGTAGATATAGAGTGAGAGCAGGTAGGTTCAATACTAAGATGAGGAGAAACTACTTCTCTCAGAGGGTTATGAATCTGTGAAATTTACTGCCCCAGAGTGCAGTGAAAGCAGAGTCAATCAATAGATTCAAGAAAGGGATAGATATGTTTCTGATGAACAGTTGGGATAAAGGGCTATGGGGAGCAGGCAGGAAAGTGGAGTTGAGACCAGACTAAGATCAGCCATGATCATATTAACTAGTGGAACAGGCTCAAAGGGCTGAATTGCTGACTCCTGCTCCTAATTCCTATGTTCCTATGTTGTTCCTATGTCCTGTCAACTCAGTGGGTACCATTCTTCATTCTACTGCAACTCTCATATTAACCCCTCTGTCAGTGTCACTCATTACACTTCTAACCATTGGCCTCAATTCCTTCTCTCTCTTGTGAAGGTGCCAGCAGTCATGGCAGAGATATGGACTGGTCCACCAGAAAGGATCTCCTTGATCTCTGAGAGTTCTGAGGCTTCCTGGCAGCCATCCAGAGAAGGAACCACACACAGGTCCTTCAGATGTCTCTGCTAAGGAAGCTTGAGAAGTTTCTAGACCCCAGCCTGTAGCCTGCCTGCCCCTCTCAGATGAACTGAGGAGGGTTCACTTGCCTCTGGCAAGGAGACTGTCAGCATGTTTGAGATGTACAGACACAAATGCCTTGCTACTGCCTGACAAAACCTCGAGGGCCTATGGGATTCACTATCATGAAGGCTCCCTCCAGCCCAGCTGCAGAACTTGGGACAGCACTGAGACATGGTGGCAGGGAAAGAAAAAACATAATCTTTTGAGGACACCCTGCTGGAAGGGGTGACTACACAACAATTTTCACATTTCATAGAAACCAGGCGCAGCTGTAGGCTAATCTGCTATTTGAGCCTGCTCCCTCTTTGAATATAATCATGGCAGAGTCTCCATCTCAATGCCATAGTCCTGCTTTCTCTCCATACCCCTTGATGCCTTTAATATCTGAAAATCCAATAAATGTAATGTTCCACATTACATCTGTTTGAATTTCTGTCTGGCCCCGAGTGTAACTGTGCCACCATAGTACCTCATGCGCTGTCCAGACAGGATGTACATTGGAGCGATGTCTGTGTTGAAAGCCGGCAACAGCACTTGGAACAAAGATGAACAAAGTGTATATACTGCAACGGTTGCTGCTGGAACTATTGACCCTTTTGTTCCCTTAATCTCTTTACTAATCAAGAAGAGAACTTGTGCCTGGCCGCCAGCCATATGGTCCATGATGAAGTACTTAGCAGGAAAGACTGTAAAGTTGGACACTTCCTTTATTTGTTCATTTTTCTGCCTTTATATTCTACATTTTGGTTTATTTTTTGTGTATTCAGATGGTTCCAGAAAGTGACGACACTATACAACACTTTTCACTGTATTTTGTAACAAGATACATGTGACAATAAATAAATCAAATCAAAGAACATATCTATCCCTGTCTTAAATACAGTCAATGACTTGGTCTCCACAACCATCTGCAACAATGAGTTCTACAGATTCATCACCCTTTGGTTGAAGAAATTCCTCCTCACCTCAGTTCTAAAGGGTTGTTCCTTCGTTCTGAGGCTGTGTACTCAGGTCCTGGTCTTCCCTAACGGTGAAAACATTCACCATGTCCATTTTATCTAGGCCACTCAGTATTCTGTAATTTTCAATTGGATAGTCCTTCATCCTGCTAAACTCCATCAGGCCAGACCCAGAGTCCTCAACCACTCCTTATATGACAAGCCCTTCATTCCTGGGATCATTCTTGTAAACCTCCTCTGGACCCCTTCCAACGCCAGTACATCGCCCTTACATACAAAGTCCAAAACTGCTCACAATATTCCAAATATGGTCTGACCAGAGCCTTATACAGCCTCAGCAGTACCTCTCTGCTCTTGTATTCTAGCCCTCTTTAAATGAATGCTAACATTGCATTTGACTTCCTAACAGCCAACTGAACCTGCATGTTAATCTTAAGAGAATCTTGAACTAGGACTCTGAAGTCCCTTTCTGCTTCAGATTTCTGAAGCCTTTCCCCATTTAGAAGATAGTTTATGCCTCTATTCTTCCTAATAAAGTGCAAAACCTCACACTTTCCCACATTTTATTTTATGTACCACTTCTTTGTCCACTCTCCTAGCCTGTCCAACTGCTTCTGCAGCCTCCCTACTTTCTTAACACTATCTGATACCCCAACTATCTTTATGTCACCTGAAAACTTATCAACAATGCCCTCAGTTCCTTTGCCCAGTTAGTTAACGTGTATTGTGAATAGTTGTGACCCCAAAACTGATTCCTGCAGAACTCCACTAGTCACCAGCTGCCATCCTGAAAAAGACCCCTTTCTGCTTACTGTTTGCCTTCTTCCAGTCAGCCAATCCTCTATCTATGCCATACCTTGCCTGAACACCATGGGCTCTTATCTTATTTAGCAGCCTATTAGGCACCTTGCCAAAGCCTTCTAGAAATCCAAATAGACCATGCCCAATGGCCCTCCTTCATAATGACTTGCTCATTACCTCCTCAAAGAATTCTAACAAATTTGTGAGGCATGACTTCACTTGACGAAGCTGTGCTAAGTCCTATTTTACCCTGCACTTCCAAATACTCTGCAATCTCATCTTTAATAATGAACTCTAAAATCTTACCAAAGACTGAGGTCAGACTAACCGGCCTATAATTCCCAACCTCAGCCTCCCTCCCTTCTTAAACAGAGGTGTTACATTTATCATTTTCCAGTCCTTTGAGTCTCTCCCTGACCAGCCTACGAATGTGCAGTTGCCCACCTTACACCACCAGCCTGACATATGAGGTGACCCTGCCAAATGTTGTCATACACTGTAAGCCCCGCCTTGAAGCTAGGATGCTTCTGTTATGGGCAATCTCTTCTTCCACATGATCCTGTTTCCACCCATACTTTAATGTATTGCAACCCCTTTTCAACTGTCATCCTTCCTTTCTGCCAGCTGGCAGCCCCCAAACCCCATGAATAGTTTTCTGAGTCTCCCTCCCGCAGCAAACTGACTTTGTCACTTTCTAACCTTCGTTTTAGTGAAAGTCCTAGAAGGACGGACTGTGGTCCTCCAATGGCTAGCATTGGATTAGAAGGGCCCAGAGCCTTGACTGATGTCTGTTATCTCCCTAACTGCGATTGCCCTACCTTAGAAACTGGAGCCACATACCTACTGGGATCCACTTCCCTGACTGCAGAGGCTTGGATTTACTTACTGAGAACACCCCAACTGGACCCTTGACTGCTGCCAATCCCCCTGACTGCTTTCAGGGACTGCCCTTGTCTTACTGTGCTGGGACCTTCTCACTGATCGATACTTCCACAGATTTCAGCGAAAGCTACTCCCTAAGACTTTGAGACATGGCTGCCTGCTTGTTGAGAGTGTAGCATTTTTGCCATGTGAGCTGCTGGCACATAGTGCAGGTGTGAGATCGATGTAGTTAGTACAGCAATCTGTCTGACTCCTTGACAGAGGACAGAGCTGTAAGGTAAGTGATTCGGTTCTGTTATTATGCTTTTAGGCAAAGCAGGGGAGAGATGCTGTATGTATGTAGGTGGGCGCCAAGTGTGCAACTGCTAACAGCAAACAGGCAGCCCTAGGATGCACCCTGGTCAAATTCGTGAGTTGAATGCCTGACTGTGTCCACAAAATGGCCTCACAGTGGCCTTACAATGTTAGTTGCCAATGCACTCTGAAATGCAGGTCTCAACTACCTAAGCATCCTGCAAGTGGGTCATAGAGGTGCAATGAGGATTCTGAGGACTTGGCAATTATCAGATGTTAATATCTATGGAAGAGGGCCACATGTGGCTGATGCCTGCATATTATAGAGTCAAACAGTCATATTTTCATCCAAATATCTTTTAAACGTTGTAATTGTACCCGCACCCACTTCATCATAAAGTTCTTTCCACACGCAAACCACCCTCTGTGTAAAAAATTTGCCTCTTATGTCTTTTTTAGATCTCTCCCTTCTCACCTTAAAAATGTGCCCCCTAGTCTTGAAATTCCCCATCTTAGGGAAAAGACAACTGTCATTAACTCTATCTATACTGCCCATTATTTTATAAACTTATGTCAAGTCACCTCTCAACCTCCTATGCTCCAGTGAAAAAAGTCCCAGCCTATCCAGCCTTTCCTTATAACTTAAACCTTCCATACCAGCATCATCCTGGTAAATTTCTTTTGAACTCTCTCCAGTTTGATAATATCCTTCCTATAACTGGGCAACCAGAACTGGACTCAGTATTCCAGAAGAGGCCTCACCAATGTGCTGTAAAACCTCAACATAACTTTCCAACTCCTATACTCAAAGGACTGAGCAATGAAGGCAAGCGGGCCAAACGCCTTTTTAACCATCCTGTCTATATGTGACCCAAACTTTTAAGAATTATGTACCTGTACCCCTAAGTCCCTCTGTTCTATAACACTATCCAAGACCCTACCATTGTTTGTTGTACCAAAATGCAATACCTTGCATTTATCCAGATTAAACTCCATCTGCCATTTTTCAGCCCATTGATCCATTACATCAAGATCCCTTTGTAATCTTAGAAAACCTTCTTCACTGTCTACAATGCCACCAATTTTGGTGTCATCTGCAAACTCACTAACCATGCTTTCTATATTTTCATCCAAATCATTTATATAAATGACAAACAAAAGAGGACCCAGAACCGATCCTTGTCGAACACCGCTGGTCACAGGCTTCCAGTCCGAAAAGCAGCCCTCCACCATTTCTCTCTGTCTCCTCCTCTGTCTCCTCCCATTAAGCCAATTATGCATCCAATTGTCAAGCTTACCTTACTAAGTCATAGACTTTACTAAAATTCAAATAAACATCTACTGCTCTGCCACCATCACCCTTTTTGGTAACTTCCTCAAAATATTCAATCAAGTTTGTGAGACATGATTTTCCTCACACAAAACCATGCGGACTATCCCTAATCAATTTTTTGCCTTTCCAAATGTCCACAAATCCTTTTTTTTATAAATACCTCCAACAATTTACCCACAACCAAAATCAGACTCATTGGTCTGTAGCTCCCTGTTTCTCCTTACAACCTTTCGTAAACAAAGGTACGACATTAGTCATCCTCCAGTCATCCTCAACTGTAGTTATAGATGATGCAAATATTTCTGCAAGGGGTCTCATAATTTCCTCCCTTACTTCCCACAACATTCTGGGATACATTTGATCAAGTCCTGGAGATTTATCCACCTTTATATTCTCTAAGACCTCCCAAACCTCCTCTTCTATAATGTGAACTGTTTTTAAAACATCAAAGTTTATTTCTCCGCATTTTCTGGACTCCATTACCTTCTCCACAGTAAAAACTGATGCGAAATATTCATTTAGTATCTCTCCCGTCTCCTGGGGTTCAACACAAACTTGACTTCCTTGATCTTTAAGAGGCCCAAACCTCTTTCTAGTTTCCCTATTGCTCTTAATGATTTGTAGAATCTCTTTGGATTATCCTTAACCTTATCTGCCAATGCGATGTCATATCCCTTCTTTGCCTTCCTGATTTCTCTTTTAAGAATGCCCCTACACTCTTTATATTAATTAAGAGATTCAATTGAACCAAGTTATCTATATCTAAAAAAAGATTATTTTTCATTCTTAACTAGAACCTAAACATCTTTATTCATCCAATGTTCCTTATTCTTACCATCCTTGCCCTTCACTCCAACAAAAACAAAATGCCTCTGAACTCTCGTCATCATGCTCTTGAATACCTCCCACTCGAACAGGTCTACTCCATTCAACTTTTGAAAGTTCTTGTCTCATACCATTAAAATTTGCCTCACTACAATTAAAACTTTAACTTTTATGGAAGACTTATCCTTTTCCATAACCATTTTGAAACTACTAGAATTATGATCACTAGACCCAAAGTGTTCTCCCACTTTTACTTCAGTCATCTGTGAGAACTTTGCATGGTGGCCCACATGGAAGCTCTTTGCAGCCAGCTGCAAGGTGAAGTTGCCAGGTACTTACTCTGGCTTTCATGCTGAGAATTCTTAGCATCTAGTTTACAGGAGACAGATGGCATGACAAAAACTGCACATTAATGAGATGATATTTGCATTTAATAAGGTCACTAACAAATAATAATCCTTCTTATTAGGCAACTGCCTACCAAAAATCTCACCTTGACACCCATTACTTAGTTAAAAAATGCAGTGAATGGTTCCTGACATTGTGATAGATTCGCTGGACATTTTGTGCAATTTTGCCACATTTCTCACCATAGCCCACATTGTTCTAGCCCTTCTAAGATTCTACCCAAAGAACTATTATCATTGGTGGAGGATTCAAGAACCAAAGGACACAGGCTCAAGACAATTGGCAACAGAACCAAAGGCGACTTGAGAAGTATTTTTTTATGCAGCAAATTGTTAGGATCCGAAATGTATGCCTAAGATCTTGGTACAAATACTTTAATCTGTGGGTTTTAAAGGGGGATTGGACAGTTATCTGTTGAAAAACAAATTCAAGATATTGGAGCAAGTGTAGGTGAAGTGGGAATTGCACAATATTCTTGCAAATATTCAATATGGACAAAAAGCATCGTTCTTTGGCAGAACAAGATTGTAAGATTGTTACAACTATAAGCTCACTGCAAATGGCCAAATTGACAGTCGGACAATCAGCTTCCTACAAATGGAGGAATTGATAATGAACCACTTGGAGGTTGCAAGAACTGAAGATGCTGGAGTCAGAGTCAACACAGTGTGGAGCTGGAGGAACACAGCAGGTTAGGCAGCATCAGAGGAGTAGGAAAGTCAATGTTTCGGGTTTACACCCTTCATCAGGACTGGGGAGGGGGAATGGAGCTCGGAAATAAATAGAGGGGATGGATGGGGCTGAGGGACGGTAGGTGGGATGGTGATAGGTGGATGCAGGTAGTGGGTAGTGGAGATTGGTCAGTGGCAAGGATGGGGCGGACAGGTGGGAAAGAAGATGGACAGGTTGTGTCAGGTCAAGGAGGTGGGGATGAGAGGGAGGTTTGGACATGGGATGAGGTTGGGCATGGGGAGATTTTGAAACTGGTGAATTGGGCTGTAAGCTCCCGAGGCGGAATATGAGGTGTTGTTCCTCCAGTTTGCATGTGGTGTCAATGTGACACTGTAGGAGGCCCAGGATGGACATGTCACCAAGGGAGTGGGAGGGGGAGTTAAAATGGTTGGCAACCGGAAGGTGTTGTTGATAATAGCATACAGAGCGCAGGTACTCCTGAGTCTGCGTTTGGTCTCACCAATGTAGAGGATACCACATTGGGAACAATGGATACAGGAGACCAGGTTGGAGGATGTATAGGTGAATCCCTTCAGATGTGGAAAGATTGTCTGGGGCTTTGAACAAAGATGAGAGGGGAGATGTAGCATCTCCTACGGTTGCAGGGAAAGATGCCGGGTGAGGCGGGGCTGGTGGGGAATGTGGAGTGGACGAGGGAGTCACGGAGTGAGCGGTCCCTAAGAAAGGCAGATAGGGGTGGGAAGGGAAATATCTCTTTGGTGGTGGGGTCGGATTGCAGGTGATGGAAATGGCGGAGGTATTGAAATGTGGGGATTGTTTAAGGAATGCATACTGTGTGTGCTCGATATGTTTGTCCCTAGCAGGCAGGGAAGATGTGGTTGAGTGACGGAGCCTTGGTTCTCAAGAGAGGTCGAATGACTGGTTAAGAGGAAGAAGGATGCTTATATAAGGTTTAGGAACAAGGATCGGAAAAGGCTCTAGAGGGATACAAGTTAGCCAGGAAGGAGCTGAAGAAAGGGCTTAGGAGAGCTATAAGGGGGCATGAGAAAACCTTGGCAGATAGGATCAAAGAAAGCTTCAAGGCTTTTTACATGTATATGAGGAATAAGAGAATGACCAGAGAAAGGGTAGGGCCGATCTAGGATTGTAAAGGGGATTTGTGCACGGAGCCTAAAGAGATAGGAAAGGTCCTTAATGAATACTTTTCTTTGGTATTCACAACTGAGAGGGACCTAGTTGTAGAGGAGGACAGTGTGAAACAGGCTGGTAGGCTAGACGAGATCGATGTTAGTAAGGAAGATGTGCTAGGAATTTTGAGGAACTTGAAGATAGATAAGTCCCCCGGGCCTGATGGGATTTATCCAAGGATTCTATGGGAAGCGAGGGAAGAGATCGCAGGGCCTGTGGTGATGATCTTTTCGTCCTCACTGTCCACAGGTATAGTGCTGGAAGATTGGAGAGAGGCAAACGTCATTCCCTTGTTCAAAAAGGGAATAGGGATAACCCTGGAAATTACAGGCCAGTTAGTCTTCCTTCAGTGGTGGGCAAATTATGAGAGGTAGGATTTATGATCACTTGGATAGGCACAGTTTGATTCGTGATAGTCAGCATGGATTTGTGAGGGGTAGATCATGCCTCATTCTTTGAATTCTTTGAAGAGGTGACCAAACATGTGGATGAAGGGAGTGCAGTGGATGTGGTATACATGGATTTAAGTAAGGCGTTTGATAAGGTTCCCCATGGTAGGCTCATGCAGAAAGTAAGGAGGCATGGGATACGGGGAAATGTGGCAGATTGGATTCAGAATTGGCTGACCCTTAGAAGACAAAGGGTGGTAGTGGACGGAAAATATTCAACATGGTGCTCAGTTACGAGTGGTGTACCACAAGCATCTGTTCTGGGTCCTCTTCTATTTGTGATCTTTGTCAATGATTTGGATGTAGGAGTGGAAGGGTGGATTAGTAAGTTCGCAGACGATATGAAGGTGGTCAAGTTGTGGATAGTGCGGAGAGCCATTCTAGGTTACAAAGGGACATTGATAGGATGCAGAGCTGGGCTGAGAAGTGGCAGATGGAGGTTAACCCTGAAAAGTGTGAGGCGATTCATTTTGGAAGGACAAATTTGAAAGCAGAATACAGGGTTAATGGAAAGATTCTTGGCAGTGTGGAGGAGCAGAGGGATCTTGGGGTTCATGTACACAGTTCTCTGAAAGCTGCCACCCAGGTGGATAGAGTTGTTAAGAAGGCATATGGTGTGTTAGCTTTCAGTAATAGAGGGATGGAGTTCAAGCGCCATGAAGTTATGCTCCAGCTAAACAAAAGCCTGGTTCGGCCACATCTGGAGTATTGTGTCCAGTTCTGGTCGCCTCATTACAGGAAAGATGTGGAAGCGTTGGAAAAGGTGCAGAGGAGATATACCAGGATGTTGCCTGGAATGGAGGGAAGGTCTTACGAGGAAAGGTTGAGAGAGCTAGGGCTTTTCTCTTTAGAACGATGAAGGATGAGACGTGACTTGATAGAGGTATACAAAATGATCAGAGGTATAGATAGAGTGGATAGTCAGAGACTTTTTCCTAGGGTGGAGGTAGCTATTACGAGGGGGCATAGTTTTAAAGTGAGTGGAGGTAGATATAGGGGAGGCATCAGAGGTAGGTTCTTTACTCAGAGAGTGGTAGGGGCGTGGAATGCATTGCCGGAGAGGGTAGTGGAGTCAGCCTCATTAGGGGCATTTAAGCGGCTGTTAGATAGGCATATGGATGATAGTATAAGGTAGGGGTGGAGGTTAGATAGACTTTAGGTTTAGGGTAAAAGTTCGGCACAACATCGTGGGCCGAAGGGCCTGTACTGTGCTGTACTGTTCTATGTTCTAATGTGCTGGATGCAGGGGTAGTATGTGAAGACCAGGGGGACTCTGTGACCTTGACTACACCTCCTCTCACCCACCCTCCTGCAAGAATTTGATCCTTTATTCCCAATTCCTCTGCTTCTGCCGCATCTGCTCCCAAGATAGACCGTTCCACTCACGGACATCCCAGATGTCCTCCTACTTCAAGGACCACAACTTTCCCCCTCTGTTGATTCATAATGCCCTCAACTGCATGTCTTGCTTTTCCTGCACTTCTGCTCTCAGAGCCCCTCCCCTCAACAAAAATAAGGACAGAATCCCCCGGTGCTCACACACCATCCCACCAACATCTGCATCCAGCACATCATCCTCCGCCACTTCTGCCACCTGCAATCCAACCAGACCACCAAAGAGATATTTCCCTCCCCACCCTTATCTGCCTTTCGTAGGGACCGCTCATTCCGCGACTCCCTCGTCCGCTCCACATTCCCCATCAACACCACCACACCCAGCACCTTTCCCTGCAACCAGAAGAGGTGTTATATCTGCACCCAAACCTCCCCTCTCACCTCCATCAGGGATTCACCTATACATCCTGCAATCTGGTCTACTGTATCCGTTGTTCCCGAAGTGGTGTCCTCTACAACAGTGAGACCAAGCGCAGACTCAGTGACTGATTCATGGAGCATCTGCACTCTGTATACTATTATCATCAACACCATCTGGTTGCTAATCATTTTAACTCCCTCCCCACTCCCTTGGTGACATGTCTATCCTGGGTCTCCTCCAGTGTCACAATGATGCCACATGCAAACTGGAAGAACAACACCTTATATTCCGCCTCAGGTGCTTACAGCCTGATAGCCTCAACATGGAATTCACCAGTTTCAAAATCTCCCCATGCCCAGCCTCATCCCATGTCCAACCCTCCCTCTCATCCCCACTTCCTTGACCTGACACAACCTGTTCATCTTTTTCTCACCTTTCTGCCACAGCTTTCCCACTGACCAATCTCCACTACCCACTACCTGCATCGACCTATCACCATCCCACCTACCTTTCCCCATCCCCTCAATTTATTTTCGAGCTCCCTTCCCACTCCCCATTCCTGATGAAGGGTTTAAACCCAAAACATCGACTTTCCTGCTCCTGTGATGCCGCCAGACTGTCGTGTCCTCCAGCTCCACACTTCATTGACTAGATAATGAATCGGTTAGTCAATGGATGCATACTGCCAAATGGGTCTTTTGATAAAGTGATTTTTTCCTAAGCTCTGGGCCAGAAGGTCCAGGTTCAAGCCCCACCTGCTCCGGAGGTTTGTCATAATATATCTGAAAGTCAGATTAAAAATACACAGACACTGTCACTCAATTAAAAAAGGTAACATTCCTCCCAAATTAGGCTCTATGGCTCCCCTTCCATAATTTGATTCTATAACCCTAATACTCACAAGAGGGAGTGGATGGACCTGTTGGATGCCAGTGCTTCTGCCAGCTGTTTCACTCGGTTGATGTTACTGACTACCCCAAGGTTTAGGTTGAGCTGTGCCAAGGATTGACAGTCCGCCACATGCCGGCTGATGCGGTGGAAATCACGGTCTGAGATGTGACAGCCCCTCAGCGACAATAGCCGTACCGAATTGGTCCTCAGAGAGTCACAAATGTCTTTCACCTCCGCCGAGGAGAGGGTCTCTCCGGAGATCTGGATGGAGCCGGACAGCATCGCCGTCCTTCCGGAGCTGTTTCAGTGTTTGTGCGCCGGCCGCAATCAGCTGCCTGTTACTATGGACACAGCGTCTCCAGATGGCAAATTCATCCTCAGCCCCGCAACACACAAACTCAATTGCAACTATCTTCGCTCTTTGCAATCGAAGTAAATTGCGAAGCAGCAAAAGGGATTCTCTATTTTTCCAGGCTTGCTTTTGCCGTTTAATTGAGGTCGGATGGATCTGTTGGACCTGGTTTTCAATCGCGTTTGGATAGAGTGCAAATGGCAGAGCAATCGTCACAGTGACTGTAATCCTACGTAGAAAACTCGATCACTTCAGGCGCTCAAAATGGAATTAGAGCGTTAACATCAGAACGAGAGAGCTCCTCATTTATTTATGTGGTGGTTCTCGTCTTAACATTCATAATATTCTAAAGTCATTTTATTAATGAAGTGTAAAAGATTTATTTCAACTTTCTGTGTAATTATGGGTTTAAAAATAATTCATGGCATGTAGACTTGCTGGCTTGCCTGTCCCTAGTTGCCCTTGAGAAAATGGAAATAAGCAGCCTCTCGAACTGCTGTAGTCCATTTGGTTTAGGTAGACCCACAATGATGTTAAGGAGGGAGTTCCAGGATTTTGACCCAGTGACACTGAAAGCATGACAATTTATTTTTAAAGCCTGATAATGATTATGTTCGGCTTGGTCTGGTTGGATGGAAGGGTCTGTTTCCATGCTGTATTATTCAATGTGGAGGTTAGAGGGGTACTTCCAGCTAGTTGTTGTGGTGTTCCCATGTATCTGCTAACCTTTAACTTCCAGTTGGTCATGGTCATGGGTTTGAATGTGCTGTATGGAATCTATGTCATAATGCAATGCCTACCAGATAGTGATAACAAGGTGTAGAGCTGGATGAACATAGCAGGCCAAGCAGCATCATAGGAGCAGGAAGGCTGACGTTTCGGGCCTAGACCCCTCATCAGAAATGG
>NC_063336.1:3184995-3306810 GCF_021869965.1 Rhincodon typus
CCGCCCCCTTGACCTGTCCGTCCTCCCTGGACTGACCTATCCCCTTCCTAACTCCCTACCTACACTCACCTTTACTGGCTCCATCCCCGCCTCTTCGACCTGTTTGTTTCCTCTCCACCTATCCTCTCCTCTATCCGCCTCCCACTCTCTCCCTATTTATTTTGGAACCCCCTTCCCCTCCCCCTTTTCTGATGAAGGGTCTAGGCCCGAAACGTCAGCCTCTCTGCTCCTGTGATGCTGCTTGGCCTGCTGTGTTCGTCCAGCCCTGCACCTTGTTGTCTCGGATTCTCCAGCATCTGCAGTTCCTACTATCTCTGATTCAACTTTTCCCTATAACTCTTGATTTTGTTACTGATTAAAAATCTGTCAATCTCAGCCTTATAGTAAAGAATGTGACAGATTTGCTTTCTTCTTAGAAGAAATTCCTCCTCATCTCTATCTTAAATGTTCAACCTCTTTTTCTGAGATTATGCCTCTGATCCTAGACTCTCCCACAATGGTAAACAACCTTTCCACATTGACCCTATCGAGTCCCCTAAGAATCTTGTATGTTACAACAAGGTCACAGAATCATATAGGTCTATTGCACTGAAATAGGCCCTTAGGCCCTTCAGCCCTTTGAGTCTGCACCAGTCAAAAACAAACACCTAACTATTCTCGAGTCATAGAGTTCTGTGGCACGGAGACAGGCCCATTGGCCCAAACTGGTCCATGCCGACCAAAATGTCGATCTACACTAAACCCATTTCCCTGCACTTGGCCCATATCCTTCTCAGCCTTTCCTATCCATGTATTTGTCCAAATGCCTTTTAAACGTTGTTAATCTACCTGCCCCAACCACTTCCACTGGCAGCTCATTCCTTATTTGTACACCCTCTGTGTAAAAAAGTTGGCCCTCAGGTTCCCATGTATTCTTTCCCCTCTTACCTTAAACTGATGCCCTCTAGTCAATTCCCCAATCCCAGGAAAAAGACTGAGTGCATCCACCCTATCCATGCCTCTCATGATCTTAAACACTTCTATAGGATTCCCCCTCAGTCTCCTACGGTCTAAAGAAAAATGTCCTAGCTTGTCTAACCTCTATCTATAACTCAGTCCCTTGAGTCCTGGCAACATCCTTGTAAATTTCTTCTGCACTCTTTAGCATTCTAATCCCATTTTCTCGCACTTGGCCCACAGCCTTGTATGCCTTAGGATCACAAGAACACATCTAAATACTTCTGAAATGTTATGAGGGTTTCTGCCTCTGCCACCCTTACAGGCAGTCAATACCAGATTCCCACAACCCTCTGGATTAAAAGATAATTTCTCACCTACTGTTGTCTCTCATTCTTCCAATTCAAATGAGTACTGGCTAACCTACTCAAACTCTCCTCATGTCTGGTACCAACCTAGTTATTTAATATTCATTTGTGGGATGTGGGCATTGCTGGCTGGCCCCTAGTTGCCCTTGAGAAGGAGGTGGTGAGCTGCCTTCTTGAACCGCTGCAGTCCACATGCTGTAGGTTGACCACAATGCCCTTAGGGATGCAATTCCAGGATTTGAACGAAAGCGATGCTGAAAGAAAAACACTATATTTTTAAGACAAGATAGTGAGTTGCTTGGAGTAACGTGCAGATGGTGGTGTTCTTATGTGTCTGTACCTTTGTCCTTCGAGGTGGAACTGGTCGTGGGTTTGGAAAGCGCTAAGAATCTTTGGCGATTTTCTGTAGTGGATCTTCTGGATGATATACACTGCTACTACTGAGCGTCAGTGGAGGAGGGAATGGATGCTTGTGGATATGATGCCAATCAAGAAGGCTGCTTTATCCTGGATTTGTCAAGCTTCTTCAGTATTGTTGGAGCAGCACTCATCCAGGCACGTGGGGAGTATTCCATCATACTCCTGACTTCATAGAGATCATAGAATCCCTACAGTGTGGAAACAGGCCCTTCGGCCCAACAAGTCCACACTGACCCTTGGAGCATCCCACCCAGACCCATCCCCCTATAACCCACCTAAGCTACACATCCCTGAACACTACGGGCAATTTAGCATGGCCAATCCACCTATCCTGCACATCTTTGGACTGTGGGAGGAAATTGGATTACCCGGAGAAAACCCACGCAGACACGGGGAGAATGTGCAAACTCCACAGAGACAGTCGCCCGAGGGTGGAATCGAACCCAGGTCCCAGGCGCTGTGAGGCAGCAGTGTTAACCACTGAGCCACCGTGCCGCCGACTTGTGCCTTGTAGATAATGGGCAGACTTTGGGAGGCAGAAGGTGAGTTACATGCTGCTAGTCTCTGACCTGCTCTTGTAGTCACGGTGTTTATGTGGCGAGTGCATTTGAGTTTCCCCAAGAAGGTCGATATTGGGGATTTCTACAATGGTAACAACATTGAATCTGAAGGATGTTAGATTGTCTCTTATTGGATATGGTCATTACCTGGCATTTGTGTGGTGCGAATGTTACTTACCACTTGTGAGCCCAAGCCTGGGCATTGTCCAGATCTTGTTACATTTCAACATGGACTACACTCAGAACCTGAGGAGTTGCAAATGATGTTGAACATTGTGCAGTCATTGGTGAACATCCCCACTTTCGACTTTATGATGGAGGGAAGGTCATTGATGACACAGCTGAAGATGGTTGGGCCTAGGACATTATCCTGAGGAATTCCTGCAGATATGTCCTGGAATTGAGATGACTGACCTCCAACAACCATAACCTTCTTCCTATGTGCCAGGTATGACTCCAACCAATGAAGATTTTGTCCCCAATACCCATTGATTCCAGTTTTGCTCAGACTGTTTGATACCATGCATAGTTAAATGTGACCTTGATGTTAAGGGCTGTCACTCTCACCTCAGTCTGGAATTCAGCTCTTTTGTCCGTCTTTGAACCAAGGTTGTAATGAGGTCAGGAGCTCAGTGGCCCTGGTGGAACCTGAACTGGGCTTCACTGAGCAGGTTATTTCTGACCTTGTGTGCTGCTTGATAGCACTGTTGATGACAAGTTCCACCACTTTACTAATGACTGAGAGTGGCTTAATAGGCTGGTAATTGGCTGGGTTGGATTTGTCTTGCTTTTTGTGTACAGGACATCCCTGGGCAATTTTTCACATTAGATCATAGAACATAGAACAGTACAGGCCCTTCGGCCCACGATGTTGTGCCGAACATTTCCTAAACCTAAGGTCTATCTAACCTCCAACCCTACCTTATACTATCATCCATATGCCTATCTAATAGCCGCTTAAATGCCCCTAATCAGGCCGACTCCACTACCCTCTCCGGCAATGCATTCCACATTGTTGGGTAGATGCCAGAGTTGTAACAATACTGGAAGAGTTTGGTAGGTGAGCAGCATGTTCTGGAGCACATCTTCAGTATTATTGCTGCAATGTTGTCAGGGCCCATAGCTTTAGCATTATCCAGTATCTCCAACCATTTCTTGACAGCACATTGACCGAATCGAATTGGCTGAAGACTGGTATCTGTGATGCTGGGAACACTGGGGATCGCCAAGATGGAAGATTGCTGAAAATGCTTCAGCCTTATCTTTTGCACTGATGTGTTGGCTCTTCCATCATTGAGGATGTGGATATCTGTGTAGCCAGCCCCTCCAGTGAGTTGTATAATCGTCCACTACCATTCATGAGTTGTTAGAGAAAATGCGAAATTGTTCACTTTGTAAAGGAGAACAAAAGAACAGAAAATTATTTAAATGGAGAAAAAAACTGCATAAAGCTACAACACAGAGGGACTTTGCATAGATCACAGAAAGCTAGCACACAGGTGCAGCAGGTAATCAGGAAGGTTAATGGAATGTTAGTAAATCAGGCAGGTCACGTTGCAAAGAGGCAATTCCTGGGTATAAACTGTTCAGGAAAGATAAAAAAGTAAGGAAAGGAGGACGGATAGCAGGATTAGTTCAGGAGAACACTGCAGTGAGGAAGAAGGAAAACATCTGAGAGGGTTCAAGGACAGAGCCAATTTGGTTTGGGCTACGGAATGAAGTGTGCAATTACATTCCTCTGTGTTGTTAACAGACCACCAATTGTCAGAAGGGATGTAGAAGAACAAATCTGGAGAGAAATTAGAGAGAGATGCCAATGTTATATTCATAATGGGGACTTCAATTACTCAAATATAGACTGGGATACTGGTAGCATGAGGGGCAAGCATTCCTAGACTGTGGTCAGGAAAGTTTCCTCCAGAAATATGTGTCCAGTCCAACAGGGAAGGATGCATGAAATAAAAACAGAAATTGCTGGCTAACTTAGCAAGTCCAACAGCATTTGAGGGGAGAAAGTAGAGTTAATGTTTTGAGTATGGTGACTCTTCAGACTGATGAAGAGTCACCGGACCTGAAATGTTAATTCTGTTTCTCCCCACAGATGCTGCAAGACCTGTCAAGTTTCCCCAGCAATTTCTGTTTTTGTTTCAGATCTCTAGCAACTGCAGTTTTTTGTTTTATTTTAGGGAAGGGCAAATTGTAGAATCCTGTCCTTGGAAATGGGATTAACCAAATAGATCAAGTGTCAGTGGGAATATATAGGAGACAGTGATCAATGTTTCATAAGGTTCAGAGTGGTGGAGAACAACATGTAATAATCCAGAAAAAAAGAAACATTAATTGGTGGGAGTGCTGAATTTAATGGGGCAATCACAGAGCTCAGCAAAATTGACTGGATTCAGAGGTTGGTAGAAGAAACAGTAACTGGACAATGGTCCACCTTTGAAAAGATGATGGTTTAGGTACACAGCAGGCCCATGAAGGGTCTAGGCCCGAATCGTCAGCCTTCCTGCTCCTCTGATGCTGCTTGGCCTGCTGTGTTCATCCAGCTCTACACCTTGTTATGTCAGATTCTCCAGCATCTGCAGTTGCTACTATCTCTGAAACAATGGTTTAGGTACAGTCAAGATTTATTTGCACCAATGGCAAAGTAGGTCAAGCAAATCTAGAGTTCCCTGGATGACAAAGGTGGTATAAATTAACATTACAAAGAAAAGGTTATGGTAGGTTTAAGGAAGGAAATTCAATTGAGAATCAACTGGAATATTGGAGGTTTGGGGAGAGGTGAAAATGCAAATAAGAGAAGCAAAAAAGTATGAGAAAAGACTAGCAACTAACATAAAGGTCAATCACATAGCCTGCTACAGACATATAAACATTAAGTGCGTGGTTATAGGAGGAGTAGGGCCAATCAGAGACCAAAAAGGGGATTTACACATGGATGCAGGTGACATGGCTGAGATGTTAAATGAATACTTTGCATCTATCTTTACAATAAAAAGGACAATGCTGTCCAGGCCATAGTGACAGAGGAAGAAACTCTGTATCTAGAAGGACGCCGGAAAGTGCTAGCATGGATAGAAAATGAGCTATCTGGCAGGACGCAGGATAAATGGGTCTTTCTCAGGATGGTCAGTATTGGGATCACAACTTTTCACTTCATACATTAATGTTTTAGATGAAGGAACTGAGGGCATTCTGGCTAAGTTTGCAGATGATACAAAGATAGGTAGAGGGACAGGTAATATTGAGGAGGCGGGGAGGCTGCAGAAGGATTCGGACAGGTTAGGAGAGTGGGCAAAGAAGTGGCAGATGGAGTACAACGTGGGAAAGTATGAGGTCATGCACTTTGGTAAAAAGCATAGAAGCATGGGCTATTTTCTAAATGGGGAGAAAATTCAGAAGTCTGAAGTGCAAAGAGATTTGGGAGTTTTAGTCCAGGATTCTCTCAAGGTAAACTTGCAGATTGAGTCAGTGGTTCGAAAGGCAAATGCAACTTTGGCATTTATTTTGAGGACTTGAATATGAAAGCAGGGATGTACTTCTGAGGCTTTATAAGGCTCTGGTCAGGCCACATTTGGAGTATTATGTGCAGTTTTGGGCCCAACATCTTAGGAAGGATGTACTGGCCCTGGACCGGGTTCAGAGGAGGTTCATGAGAATGGCCCCAGGTATGAAAAGCTTAACATATGAGGAATGTTTGAGGACTCTGGGTCTATACTCACTGGAGTTTAGAAGAATGAGAGGGGATCTAATTGAAACTTGCAGAATACAGAATGGCCTGGACAGAGTGGATGTTGGGAAGATGTTTCCATTGGTAGGAGAGACTAGAACCTGAGGGACCAGCCTTAGAGTAAAGGGAAGACCTTTTAGATCGGATAAGGAGAAACTTCTTCAGCCAGAGTGGTGAATCTATGGAATTCACTGCCACAGAAGTCTGTGGAGGCCAGGTCATTGAGTATATTTAAGACAGAGATAGATAGGTTTTTCATTGTCAAGGGGATCAAGGGTTACGGAGAAAAAGTGGGAGAACGGGGTTGAGAAACTTATCAACCATGGCACAGCAGACCTGATGTGCTGAATGGACTAATTTCTGCTCCTATGACTTATGGTCTTACGGACTCCAAGTTGCTGAGTCTTGTCACATAAAGTTGACAAGGCACCAGGATTGGATGAGTTACAGCCAAAGATTTAGAAGGAAGAGAAGATAGAAACTGGCTGTAATCTTTCAGTATTCAGTATAGGTGGCAGACTGGAGAATTTCAAAGATTATGACCTTGTTCAAGGAAGATTGTAGGAAAATCCCAACAATTGTAGACCAGTCAGTTTATACATCATAGTTTATTGATCATAGGGAAGCTTCTAGAAACAATTATTCGGGGTAGAATTAATAATCACATGGAAAACAGTGAGTTGATTAGGAGGCGTTAGCATGGATTTCTAAAGGGGAAATCATGTTTAACTTGCTGGAGTTTTTCTGAAGAGGTAACAGAAAGGGTCAACAAGGGTGACATTGTTGATGTGATATACACGGATTTGCAGAAGGCCTTTGATACAGTGCCACACAACAGACTTGAGGAAAGTTGCAGGTTATGGTATAAAAAATAGGGACAGTAATTACATGGATACAAAGTTGGCTGAGCAATAGGAAACAGGATAATGGTCAATGGATATTTTTCAGGCTGGAATGTAGTTTGCAGTGGAGTTTCCTCAGTCCCAGTTCCTAATCTTGCTTTCCTGATATGTATTGATGAACTGCATCTTGGTGTTCTGGGACAACTTAAAAGCTTGTAGATGACATGAAACATGGAAGATTCACAAACTGTGAAAAGGACAATGTGGAAGTCCAAAAGGACATTGACAAGGTTGCTAGAGTGGGAGGATGTGTGGGAGTGAGGTTGAATACAGAGAAGCATGAGGTGATGCACTGTTAGAAAGTACACTAAAAGGAAATAGAAAATACAATTAATATTGGGGAGGTGATAGCCTAGTGGTATTATCACTGGACTGTTAATCCAAAGACCCAGATAATGTTCTGGGGAACCCGGGTTCAAATCCCCCCATGGCAGACGGTGGAATTGGAATTCACTAAATATCTGGAATTAAGAGTCTAATGATGACCATGAATCCATTGTCAACTGTTGGAAAAACCCATCTGGTTCACTAATGCCCTTTAGGGAAGGAAACTGCCATCGTTACCTGGTCTGGCCTACATGTGACTCCAGACCACAGCAATGTGGTTGACACTGAACTGCCTTCTGGGCAATTAGGGATGGACAATAAATGCTGCCTAGCTGGTGATGCCCTCATCCCATGAATGAATAAAGAAAAAAAACAATTCTGAACAGGTTGCAGGAGGAGAGTGACTTGGGTGTGTACACAGATTATTGAAGATGACAGAACAGATAGAGAGACTAGTTAATAAAGCATATAGTCTCCTTGGTTTTATTGATAGGGACCTAAAGCACAAGAGCAAGGAGATGTTAGACCTTAGCTGGAGTATTATGTACAGTTGCCACATTATAGCAAAGGTGTGAATGCATTGGAGAGAATTCAGAAGCAGTTTACCAGAACGGTTTGAAAAAAAATGAGAAATTCAGTTCTGACAACAAAATGAAGAATGTGAGACTGTTTACCTTGGAGATTTGATAGGGGGGGTTTGCAAAATAATGAATGGGCTAGATAAAAAAAATTGTAGGGAGAAACTGTTCCTGCTTGCAAAAGGAACAAGAATGAAAGGGCATGGTTTTAAATGTGTAAACAAAGCAAGGGTGACAGTAGAGAAAACTGTTTCAAACAGTGAGTAATTTGGGTATGAAAAGCACTGCCTGAAGAGGTGGTGGAAGCAGGGTCAATGGAGGCATTGAAGAAGGCACCAGGTTTATTTCAAACAAATTCTTCATCCAGACATAAATCGCCAGAGCACCTCAAATGTGTGGATTTTGACATGTGGAGAACAAACAAACCCAAGGCAGTACATACTTATACCAGGCTGTGTATACACATGCACACGAGGCACCAGAAAGGCCTGATAGCTAACTGGGGGTCTGTTCAGTTTCGGTAGCAAAACCTTAGATGTTGGTCTTTCTCCACTGTGCCTTGGCAGCAGTTGCCCCTCAGCACAGTCCTGGACCTTGGAATATGCCAGTCTGCAACACTTGGTCGAGGTCAACTCCTTGCTCTGAAAGACCAACAAGTTTCGGGCAGACCAAAGAGCATCTTTCACTGATTTTGTCTCCATGTGCATCCTGGGGAATGGCCTGTAGAACACAGAGTCCTGCATCACGGAGCTGTTCGGCAAAAATCCTCGACGAAAACCACTTCATCTGTCCAGACTTCCTTTGCATACGCACATTCCAGAAGGAGATCTGTTACTGTCTCATTCCCCCTGCAGCCCCTTCGAGGGCAGTGTGTGTTGGGGCAAAGAGTCTGGGCATACATGAAGGATCTCGCTTCTCAGCACCAGCCAAGTGACATCTTGGTGCTTGGTGGAAAATTCTGGTGATGAGGCATTCTGCCAAATGACTTTTACAGTCTGGAATAACCAGACAGGATCTAACCTCTCCTTTTCTTGCAGGGTCTTGAGGATGGATGTTACGTGCTGACCACTTCCTGATGAACTTGAACACAGATGTTTTCTTTCACAAGTTTTTGTTGTACAGGTGATATGGAACCGTCCAACTACTTGGACCATTCAATGGCAACAAGGCCAGACCAATCCTTCGTAACAACGAAGACATCTTGAACATCAGTACATAGTGACACTTTGTATTTGTGTAACGAGGGTCTACACACAGCTTGATCCAGCTACACATAAAGGTGGCCATGAGGGTGAGGGTGATGTTGACTACTTTCTTTCCCCTACCTTTTATCTAGAGCTTTATATATGCTGGCCCTTCGAAGACAGTCCATTTTAGACCTTCAGATGAAGTGGAAGATACGTCCGAAAAGGTCAGACACACACTACGCACAGTAACACCAAGCTGCCTCACAGTTGAGGACCAAGTTTTTACCCCCAATGGAGATGGAGTGATGCTTCATAAGGCCCTGTTTCTGCCTCATCTTGCCAATACACTTCTCCAAAGTTTTGGCACATATCCCGGCTCCTCTGAGCCATGTACCCAGCACCTTCAGATAACATGCCCTGACGGCGAAGGGTATAAAGGATCCATCGGCCCAGTTCCAGAAGCGGTTATGGGTCACATGGCCTCCTGTATTGTAATAATTCAGTCATTCTTATAAATCCACCACCACCACCCCCAACTACACATACATAACAACAGGGTGTCAAGAAACTTGCATGTTCTAGAAGGCCTCTTGCCGACGGCGGTTGCATAAACTGTGAAAATGAATGACGAATAATCTTATTTGATCTTGCCTTGTATAAACACGAATGAGTAAGCTGTAGTTGATCGGTCTTGCCACCTCCTTCTTTGCTGTAGCTATCTCTGGATGATTTCATGAGACATGATTCCCTCTTCCTCACAAAAAGCAGCAAGAAATGCCGGCGATACACGGCAGGCTGATCGTATCGGGTGACAGTTCCCTCCAACAGACAATGGCTGGATCGCTCGTTCCAGAATTTTCGGCCCCGAGCCCTTCTTACGTCACCGCATAGCCGTTAAACTCCGTTAACGGTTGAAGAAGGTGCTGTCGAGTAACAGTTTTATAGAGGAATGAAAGATTCAGGAGGCGGAGCTTACTGAAAATCAGGCTGCGATTTTTTTTATCTCGGTGAAAGGATAAAGGAGGGACCGTTCTGATTTTGTTACAAAAATTTGTTTGCTGTCCCTTTGCCTACGTGAATGAAGTTTTTTGGTGTACGCTTGAAAGAATTGTCAAGTGAGTACTGTTATGGGTAAGAGACACTCGAATGTTACGTACAGAAATTTTGCTATTCTAAACTCTGCGCTCTCTATATACTTGAATTATTGGTGTATTGACACCTAGAGACACAATGTTGATTTTAAAAAAAAAGTTAAACCATGCAGCTGGATTTATCAAGTCGTTTAGGTTTCCCTGTAATCTCCAGCGGTTAAAGACCAATCATCAGGATTCTGCTATGAATAACAAACCAGAAGGGACAATAAATGTTAAATTATTGTAAGGAGAAAAATTGACAAAAAGTCACATCATTCTCGTTCCTGGTATTGGGATCCGTGTGTTCCAGATGTAAGTGAGGGGGCAGTCAGGAGAGCGGATAACTTTGTTACATTGGTAAAATTATTACACAGCTCTTTCAGCTTTTTCTGTCAGATGGCTCTTGGGCTCCAAAGCTTAAGAAAAATTGTTGAGAGCTTCATCTTATTGAGGAATCTTCAAGTCGATTGATATCGATTTGATTTGATTTATTATAGTCACGTACATAAATATGGTGAAAAACTTTGATTTGCAAGCAGTACAGATCCAACCAGTGGACGCTGAGACATCGCTTGTTTGCATTCTGGGAGTAGAGTTCGCAATCAGTGCAGGCATGAAGGGCATCGTGGAAGAACCTGGTATTAAGGAACGGTTAACCCAAATATTATGTTGCTGTAGCATTTCCATCCTTCCCTCCTCCTCTAACCAAAAAACAGAGAGACAAGTTTCAGAGAAGAGACAGAACAACGTTAAACGGAGGTCAGCAGTGAGAATTCCAGCAGGTAAAGGAACACAAGCCTAACCAGCTTCTGGAAACTTGTCAGTGAGTAGCAGGCAAGTTTTGAGAAATTGTTATCAGAGCAGAGTGCACCAGCACCTTCAATTTATTATTTAAAGTACTAGACCATTGTAAGGATTAATTAAGTTAAAGGGGTAAGACATGGTAGGAGAGCTCCAAATCATAGTCTGCTCCTCTTGCTCAATGTGGGAAGCCAAGCACATTTCCAGTGATCGGGAGCTACATGTGTGCAAGAAGTGTCTCCAGTTGGAGCTCCTGGAAGCCTGAATTTCAGACTTGGAGTGACGTCTGGGGACACTGTGGAGTATTCGTGAGTCAGAGAGTATTGTGGATAGCATGTTTCGAGAGGTGGTCATACCGCAGACTTAGACTCCACAGGCAGAAGGGAATGGGTGACCACCAGGTAGTGCCGGAATCTCCTGTGGCTATTGTCCGGCAAAACAGATATACCGTTTTGGTTACTGTTGACAGGAATGGCCTGCCAGGAGAAACAGCATCAGCCAAATTCATGGAACCATGATTGGCTCTGCTGCAGAGGGAGAAATAGGCATAGAAATGCTATAGTTATAGGGGATTCAATTGTAAGGGGAATAGGTAGGTATTTCTGTGGCTGCAAACAAGAGTGCAGGATGGCATCTGGTAGTAGGATCTTGGATGTCTCGGAGCAGATGCAGGATTTTCTGGAGAGGGAGTGCAAACAGCCAGTGGTTGTGGCACATATTGGTACTAATGACATTGGTACAAAAAGGAATGAGGTCCTAAAAGCAGAATATAGAGGTCTATATAGAGGAAGAAAGTTGAAATGTAGTATCTCCAAAGTAGTTATCTCAGGACCAGCACCATGAGCTAGTCAGAGTAGAAACAGCAGGCTTTCTAGGATGAACATGTGGCTGAAAAGATGGTGTGAGGGGGAGGGTTCCAAATTCTTGGGGCATTGGGAACGGTTCTGGGGGAGGTGGGACCTGTACAAATTGGACAGGTTACGCCTGGGCAGGACTGGGACTGATGCCTTTGGTGGGGGGTAGGGGGAAATATTTGGTAGAGTGGTTGGGAGGGTTTAAACTAGTGTGGCAGGGAGGTTGGAACTAGAGGACTAGGCAGTAGGTGCAGAAATTGAGGGAGAGGTAGAAACCAATGACTAAGAGCAACAACAAGCAGGGAAATGCTGCTGAAAAGAGCAGGGGAGGTGGTCCGAAATGCATGAGTTTCAATGTGAGAAGTATAATAGGCAAGGCAGATGAATTATGACATCATTGAGTTTAGAGAGACTTGGCTTAAAGAGGGACATGACTGATAGCTGAATGTCCCAGGATTTAGATGTTTCAGGTGTGATAGAAGGGGATGTAAGAGGGATGGGGGAGTTGCATTACTAGTAAAGGAGTATCTCACAGCTGTACTGAGGGAGGATACGTCAGAGGACTCGTGCAGTGAGGCAATATGGGTAGAACTTAGGAATAGGAAAGGTGAAATCACAATGTTGGGGATATACTACAGGCATCCCAACAGCCAGCAGCAGCTAGAGGAGAGAATATGCAGACAGATTTAGGAAAGATGTAAAAACAGCAGGGTTGTTGTGGGTGCTTTTAACTTCCCCCACATTGACTGGGACTGACTTTGTGCTAGGGCCTTGGCTAGGGCCATTCAGGAAGGTTTCTTGACACAGTATGTAAATAGCCCAACCAGAGAAAGTGTTATACTGGACCTGGTTTTGGGAAGAAAACCCGGCCAGGTGATTGAAGTTTCAGTGGGGGAGCATTTCGGGAGTAGTGACCACAATACCATGAGTTTTAAGATACTCGTGGATAGGGATAACAGCAGTCTTCGGGTGAAGTGTTAAATTGGTGAACTACAACAATATTAGGCAGGAGCTGGACAATGTTGATTGGAGGTGTCTGTTTGAGGGTAAATCCACATCAGACATGTGGGAGAATTTCAAACTGCGGTTGGTTAGAGTTCAGGAGTGGCAAGTTCCTGTGAGAATGAAGGATAGGTATGGAAAATTACATGGACCTTGGATGACCAGGGATGTTATGACCTTGATTGAAAAGAAAAACGAAGCATACATAAGGTCTAGGAGAATGGGTACTGACAAAGCCCTTGAAGTATAAAAGGAAAGTAGGAAAGAAAATAAACAAGGAATTAAAGGGGCTAAAGAGAAACAGGATTAAGGAGAATCTCAAGGCATTTTATACATATGTAAAAAGCAAGAGGGTAATAATTGGCCCACTCAAGGACAAAGGAGGAAATCCATGTGTGGAACCAGAAGAGGTAGGTGAGGTCCTAAATGAATACTTTATGTTGGTATTCACATAGGAGAAGGAATTGGTGGAGGATGATTTAAGGGAAGGGAGTGTCGAATTTCTAAGCTAAGTTGCTATTAAAAAGGAAGATGTGTTGTGTGTCTTAAAAAGCATTGAGGTAGATAAGTCCATGGGTCCTGATGGAATCTACCCCAGAATATTGCGGAAGGCAAGAGAACAAATTGCTGGAGCATTGACAGACATCTTTGTATCCTCTTTGGCCACAGGTGAAGATCCAGAGGACTAGAGAAGAGCCAATGTTGTCCCATTGTTTAAGAAGGGTAGCAGAATAATCCAGGAAATTACAGGCCTGTGAGCCTCATGTTGGTGGTAGGGAAGTTATTGGAAAAGATTCTCAAGGATAAGAACTATACACATTTAGAAGCAAATGGACTTACTAGCGATAGACAGCATGGATTTGTGCAGGGGAGATCATGCCTCACTAACTTGATCGAGTTTTTTGAGGAGGTGATGAAGATCATTGAGGGAAAAGTGGTTGATGTTGTCTACATGGACTTAAGCAAAGCCTTTGACAAGGTCCCTCATGGCAAACTGGTACAAAAGGTGAAGTCACATGGTATCATGGGTGAGTTGGCAAGATGGATTCAGAACTGGCTTAGTCGTAGGAGACAGATAGTAGTGGTGGAAGGATGCTTTTTGAAATGGAGGGTTGTGACTAGTGGTGTTCCACAGGGATCAGTGCCACTTCTGCTGTTCGTGATCTACATAAATGATTTTGAAGAAAACATGTCTAGTCTAATTAGTAAGTTTGCAGACAATACAAAGATTGGTGGAGTTGCAGATAGTGAGGAGGATTGTCAGAGGATACAGCAGGATATAGATCAGTTGGAGGCATGGGCAGAAAAATGACAGATGGAGTTTAATTCGGACAAATGTGAGGCGATGCATTTGGAAGGTCAAGTACAAGTAGAAATTATACAGTGAATGGCAGAACTCTTAGGAGTATTGATATGCAGAGAGATCTGGGTGTGCAGATCCACAGACCACTGAAGGTGGCAGCGCAGGTAGATAAGATAGTAAAAAGGCCTGTGTCATGCCTGCTTTCATTGGAAGGGGCATTGAGTGTAAGGATAGGCAAGTTATGCTGCAGCTTCATAGAAATTTATTTAGGCCACACTTGGAATATTGCATACAGTTCTGGTCACCACACTACCAAAATGTTGTGGATACTTTAGAGACAGTACAGAAAAGGTTTACCAGGATGTTGCCTGGTATGGGGGATTTTAGCTATGAAGAAAGGTTGGATAGACTGGGTTTGTTTTCACTGGAATGCAGGAGGTTCAGGGGTGACCTGATAGAAGTTTATAAGTTTGTGAATGGCATGGACAGAGTGAAAAGTCTGATGCTTTTTCCCATAGTGGAGAGGTCAATTGCTAGTGTACACAGGGTCAGTTGTGGGGTTGGACGTGGGGGGGTGTTAGTAGTTTAAAAGAGATGTGCAAGGCAAGCTTTTCACACATAAGGGTGTGAGCGCCTGGAATGCAGTGCAGTGCCAGAGGAGGTGTTGGAAGCAGACACAATAGCAGCATTCAAGAAGCACCTGGATGAATTCATGAATAAGAAGGGAATAGAGGGATATGGAACCTGTAAGTGAAGAATGTTGTAATATGGAAGGGCAAAATGTGTCGGCGCAGGCTTGGAGGGATGAAGAGCCTGTTCCTGTGTTGTATTGTTCTTTGAGAGATAGTAGGAACTGCAGATGCTGGAGAATCTGAGATAACAAGGTGTAGAGCTGGATGAACACAGCAGGCCAAGCAGCATCAGAGGAGCAGGAAAACTGACGTTTCGGGCCTAGACCCTTCTTCAGAAAGATCTCTGTATTGTTCTTTGTTCTTTATTGTTGAATAAACAATAGCAAGTGAACTACTTGTTTGTAGTTATTAAGTAATTTAACCTCATGAAGTGAACAGAGGAATCCCTTGAGAAGGGGTCAGTTGATGAATGAATCCCATGATTCTTAACACCAGGAACCAGTGTATGCCTGATGGCACGTTTTTTAAAAAAGCAATCTATTGTAAGGTTCAGAAAATGTGTGGATTATGACAGTAATTCTAACCAAGTATGGAAATCAGAAGTAGGTGCGGTGTAACAAAGAGTCATTCCACGGTAATAGAGACCGATACTGTTTTCCAGATCAGTGTTTCTTTAACTGACATTGTTGAAATTATATGTTCTATGTTCTATGGGTGCTCTTTATTCTTGGGCTGTGAGCATTTTTCACGAAATCTCTCCTGAAGTAAGGTGAAAGTGATGAGCTACCTTTTGAAGAAGAATGTTCGTAATATGTTCTTGTCATGTAGAACTTGACTTAGTGGAGGGAAATGGATTTTAGTTTTAGTTTTGTGAAGGTTTGAAGTGGTTTTATTAAGGTCTGAAGGTTATTTTTAACAGTAAAGAAACAATATTTCTCAAATCATGTGACTACAGACAGCAAGCCATCTTGGGAGATAATTGGTAGGGTGTTTGCTGACTTGATAACTTGCTTTATAACAGAGAGGGAGAAAGAGAAAAAATTGGCATCCAGTAGTAGGTTCATCTTATCCCAACTCTCTGCCTGCTGTTAGCCAATCTTTTATCCATGCTAATATGCACCATCTTAGTATTAGTCCAATGTGTAGAACCTTGTCAAACCCCTTCTGCAAATCCAAATATATTATGTCCACTGTTTTCTTTTTGTCTATCCTGCTTCTTACCTCCTGAAAGAATTCAAATGAATTTTTTAGGCATGATTTCCCCTTGAATCATGCTGACTCTGCTTGATCATATCATGCATTTCTAAATGCTGTGCTATTACATCCTTTATAATAGCCTGATAATTTCCCAATGACAGATTTACGTTACCAGATGTATAGTTACCTGTATTTTGTCTCCTTTTTTAAAATGCAAGTGTTACATTGGCAGTTTTCCAATCCTCTGTGACTTTTCCAGAATCTAAGAATCCTTAGAATAATACTAACTGTGCTTCCAATGTCTCTGTAGCTGCTTCCTTTAATATCCTAGGGTGCATCCCATCAGGTTCAGGGACTTATTGGTCATTTGCCCCATTAGTTTCTCAAGCACTCTTTCTCTGGTGATAGTTATTGTATATTTTTCCAGTCATTCTTTTGTCCCTTGATATTTAATATTCGACAAGGCTCCATGAGTCAGAGCTGGGAATGAAATATCCAAGGATGCACTTCCTGTCAGAAGAATGTGCAGAATGGGCTGCAATTGCTTTGTTAGTAAGAACAAAACAAAAAGAACAAAAGAGAAGTACGGCACAGGAACAGGCCCTTCAGCCCTCCAAGCCTGTGCTGATCATCATGCTCTGACTAAACTTAAAAAACAAACCTTCTGCCCTTATCTGGTCCGTATCCCTCTATTCCCTCCCTATTCATGTAACCATCCAGATGCCCCTTAAATGTCGCCAATGTGCCTGCTTCCACCATCACCATTGTCTGTGCATTCCAGGCTCCTACCACTCTCTGGGTGAAAAACTTCCCTCGCACATCTTCCTTAAACTTTTGACCTCTCACCTTCAACCTGTTCCCCCTTGTAATTGAAACTTCAACCCTGGGAAAAAGCCTCTGACTATCCCCACCCTGTCTGTGCCTCTCATAATTTTGTACAACTCTATCAGGTATCCTCTCAGCCATCATCTTTCCAGTGACTTTTTAACCTTTCCTCATAGACAATGCCCTGGAGACCGGGCAACATCCTGGTGAACTTTCTTTGCACTCTTTCCAAAGCTTTCATGTCCTTCTGGTAATGTGGTGACCAAAACTGCACACAATGCTTCAAATGCAGCCTAACAAGGGTTTTATAAAGGAGAAAAGACCCTGAGGGGAGGTTGTGTACAGGTCTCCTATCAGTATTCAGGATGAGGGGAAGAAAATAAATCAGAAGATTGAAAAGGCATGTAAGAAAGGAGCTATTACAATAATCATGGGGAACTTCAATATGCATGTAGAATGGGAAAATCAGATTGGTAGCAGTTGGCTGCACTAGGAGCATTGCTTGGCTAAACAAGAGTGCTTTGGAGATAGTTGTAAATAGGGAGCTAGGTGAGACTGGGGGGGATTGAAACTGAAGGACTGAGTGCAGTGCTCACGCTCAGTCTGGGGAGTTCAGAATGTAACACGGTCCCAATGGAAACAACCAATTGGTAAGTGATACCTGCAGAGTATTTTCTTACAGCTTTTTAAGCATAATATAGTAGTTGAAATAAAAGTTTGGATTTTTGATTATAATAGAAGTGTTTGAAGTGAAGGAACGTCCCTAGTTTAATTAAAGGGATACTTTCAGTGTCCCTGATGACTGTGTGTGCAAGAAGTGTGTCCAGCCACAGCTACTACCTAACCGCTTCTCGCAGCTGGAGCTGCAGGTGGACTCACTGCGGAGCATCCGTGTGCTGAGAATGTTGTGGATAACATGTTTAATGATGTGGTCACGCCGCAAGTGAGGTAACGCAGGCAGAAAAGGATTTTGTGACCATCAGACAAAGTAAAAGGCTCTGGAAGGAAGTGTAAGAGTTCCTGGTGCTCATTCCCCTTCTCAAATCGCTTTGGATATTGTTGGAGGGGGTGTGGATAGTCTCTCAAGGGAAAGCAGCATTAACCAAGTTCATGGCTCCACAAGTGGTTCTGCTGCACAGAAGGGGAGGAAAACAAGCAGCAGGGCTATAGGGATAGGGGATTAAATAGTAAGGGGTATAGACAGGGAGTTTCCGTAGCCACAGATGTGAATCCAAGATGGCATGTTGCCTCCCTGGTACCGGGGTCAGAGATGTCACTGAACGGCTGCAGGACATTCCAGAGTGAGAGGATAAATAGCCAGTGCACATTGATACCAATGACATGGGTAAACAAAACGATGAGAACCTGAAAGCTCAATATAGGAAGTTAGGTGATAAATTAATATGTAGGACCTCAAATATAATCATTTCAGGATTACTTTCAGTGCCACGTGCTAACAAGAATAGGAATGAGGATTGATCGGATGAATGCGTGTCTGGAAAAGTGATGTACCCAGGGAGGGGTTTAAATTCTTGAGGCATTGAGACCATTTCTGGGGAAGGTGTGACCTATACAAGTCTGAGGGATTGCACCTGGGTAGACCTGGGACAAATATCCTCGCAGGGGTTTTTGCTAGTTCTGTTGGCAAGGTTTTAAAGAAGTATGGCAGGGGGATGGGGACCAAAGTGCAGGCTTGGCTGATTCAGATCAGGAAATGGGAGATAGAACATTAGTTAGTTATGTAGTCAGTGCCTTGGAAAGACAAAAGAAAGAAGGATTAAAAAGCGTTCAGCAAAGGAAATTAATGGGGTTGAGCTGTTTACACTTCAATGCAAGGTGTATTACAAACAAGGCAGATGAACCAAGGACACAGATAGACACATAGCAGCTCAGCGTTGTTGCTATAATGAAAACCTGGCTGAAAGAGGGGCAAAATTGGCAGCTCAATAACCCTGGATATAGAGTTTTCAGGTGGGATAGAGTAGGTGACAGAAAAGAGGATAGCAGTATTGGTTGGAGAATTAATCAGTTGCAAGAAGGAGTGATAAAATTAGGGTTAACAAAAGGGGCTTTATGGGTTGAACATAGGAATGGAAAATGGCAGTCACAGTACTAGGAATATACTACAGACCCCCAAATAGTTAGAGGGAGCTAGAAGAACATATAGGAACATAGGAATTGTAGACAAATTTCTGCCTGTAGGAACAAGATGGCAATAACAGTAGGAGACTTTAACTATCCCAATATCAATTGGGTTTCAAACAATTTAAAGGGCATTGAAGGTGAAAAATTCATGTGCGGCATTCGGGATTAAAAAAATACAAATGTGACAAGCCTAATGAGAGGAGACGCAATTCTGGATGTAGTTTTGGGAAATGAAGATAAGTAAGTGGGTGATGTGACACTGGGTGACCATGCCATGTGTAGTAACTACAATCTGGCCAGCTTTAGTATTATTATGGAAAAGGACAGCAATAAATCAGAAGTAAAAGTTTTAAATGGGGGAAGGCAAATTTTACAAAACTGATGAGTGATTTGGCTGAGGTGGACTGGACAGGACTGCTAAAGGATAAATCAGTGGTAAACTAGTGGGAGGCACAAATAAGTAGGGCACAAAGCAGACATGTCCTCTTCAAAAATAGGAATGGTACTGCAAAATGTAGACTCCTGTGGTTGCCTTAAAATAAATACAGAGGAAGATTAAACAGAAAAACAAAGCTTATGATAGTTGCAGAAAACCCAACATTGCAGAAAGCCTAGAGGAGCATAGAAAGTACAGGGATCAAGTAAACTAAAAACAGAAATAAGGAGATCAAAGAGAGGGTATGAAAGAATATTAGCAAGCAAGGTGTTTTACCAGTATATAAAGAGCAAAAAAAGTTAAGGAAAAAGTGGGATCTATCAAAGATGAAGAAGGGAACTTGTGTGAAGATGCAGAGGATATGTTAAGAATTTTAAATAACTTATTTTATCTCTGTATTCACAGAGGAAAGGGATGATGTGGATGTAGCAATCCAGTAGGAGCAGTGTGAAATATTGTACAAAATAACTGAAATGAGTGAGGAAGTGATAGAGGAGTTGGAATCCTTGAAAGTGAATAAGTCACCAGGGCTGGATGGAGTGTTCCCTAGGATCTTAAGGGAGACTGGGGAGGAAACAGATAGTCTGATGATTATTTTCTAGTCTTCACTAGACACAGGTGGGGTGCTGGAGGACCGAAGGAATGGAAAAATGGTTCCATTGTTTAAAAAGTGTACAAGGGAATTGCCAAACAATTATAGGCCAATTAGTCTTACTTCAGTGGTGGGCAAATTGGTAGAATCAATCCTGAGATCAGATAAACTGTCACTTATAGAGACGTGGACTAGACAGGGATAACAGCATGGTTTTGTTAAGGGAAGGCCATGCCGTACAAATTTGATCCTCCTTGTCACTTCCTCAAAGAATTCAATGAGGGGAGTGCAGTGGATGATGTCTGCTTGAATTTTTGTAAGACATTTGACAAGGTCCTACATTCTCAATCCACATGGACAAAGAGAACCACAATTTCGACTGAGACAACACCAAAATCCTGGGACAAGCTAGGCAGAGACAGGCACAAGAATTCCTAGAAGCCTGGCACTCCATGAAGCATGCCATTAATAAACACATTGAACTTGACTCCATATACATTCCGCTTCGAAGGAAAACAGGAAGTGAGGCAATCCAGCTCAACGGACTTCAGAGTTTAAAAACCAGGTGGGAAAACACACCGACGCTTCATCGGAGGCTGTACTGAGGATGTTACCCATCATGGTAATGAAGCGTCTGCGAAACAAAAAACCAGCTTGGCGAGCCAACCAACCTCAAGGTACTGGGATCACTGAAAAGTCTGAAGGTCGATAACACCTATTTGGGCTACATCCCAGATTTCTGAAGGAGATAATCTCATCAGCTATGGAGGTATTGGTAATCTTTCAGGCATCACTGGAGTCAAATAGGGTCCCAGAGGACTGGAAAGTAGCCAATTTAACATGCCTGTTTAAGAAGGGAGGGAGACAAAAATTAGCCTGACCTTGATTGTTGGTAAGATTTTAGAGTTCATTATTAAGCATGAGATATTGCGGAGGACTTGAAAGTGCATGGTAAAATAGAGCTGAGTCAGCACAACCTTGTTGAGGGGAGGTCATGCCTGACAAATCTGTTAGATTTGTTTGAGGAGGTAACAAGCAAGTTAGACAAAAGAAAGCCAGTGGACATGATCTATTTGGATTTCTAAAAGGCCTCTAACAAGGTGCTGGCAAGGATGCTGCTAAATAAGGTAAAATTTCTGGTGTTGGGAGCAAGATACTGGCATGGATAGAGGATTGACTGACTGGCGGAAGGCAGAGAGTAGGGATAAAGGGGTCTTTTTCAGGATGTTGGCCAGTGACTAGCAGAGTTCTGCAGGGGTCAGTGTTTGGACCATAAGTATTCAATTTATGTTTTAACGATCTGGACAAAGGAAGTGATGGCATTGCTAAGTTTACAGATGACACAATGGTAGGTGGAGGGACAAAAACAAAAGTTGCTGGAAAAGCTCAGCAAGTCAGAGTTAACGTTTTGGGTCCGGTGACCCTTCCTCAGAACTCAGTGGAGGGATAGGTAGCCTTGAGGAAGCAGGGTGGTTGCAGAAGCACTTGGACGGGATAGGAGAGTGGACAAGGAAGTGGCGCACGAAATACAATGTGGGAGAGTGTGAGTTATGAACTTTGGTAGAAAGAATAGTGGCATTGACTATTTTCTAAATAGGTAAAGGTTTCGGAAATCTGAAGCATAAACGGACTTCGGGGTCCTAGTTCAAGATTCTCTTAAGGTTAACATGCAGGTTCAGTTGGCAGTTAGCAAGTCAAATGCCATATTAGCATTCATTTCAAGAGAGCCAGAATACTGACCAGAGAGGTACTTATGAGGCTGTATAAGGCTCTGGTCAGACCACATTTGGAATGTTTTGAGCAGTTTTTGGCCTTGTATCTAAGGATGGATGTGCTGGCATTGGAGGGATTCCAGAGGTGGTTTACAGGAATGATCCTGGGGATGAAGAGCTTGACATATGAGGCGTGGTTGAGGACTCTGGGTCTGACCCAATGGAGTTTAAGTGGATAAGGGGTGATTTGATTGAAACTTACACGATACTGACAGGCCTGGATGGAGTGGAGTAGGAAAGACAGGACCAGAGGTCACAGCCTCCGATTGAAGGGATGGCCCTTTAGAACTGAGATGAGGAGGAATTTCTTCAGCCACAGGGTAGTTAATATGAAGAACTCATTGCTGTAGATGGCTGTGGAGGCCGGTCATTGAGTGTATTTAAGACTGAGATAGTTATATTCTTGATTAGTAAGGACATCAAGGGTTACGGAGAGAAGGCAGGAGAATGGGGTTGAGAAACATACTAACCATGATCAATGGCAGAGGAGACTTGATGGGCTGAAAAGCCTAATTCAACTCGTATTTGAACATAGAACATAGAACAGTACAGGCCCTTCGGCCCACGATGTTGTGCTGACCTGTTGGAATGTTATTTTTGCATTATAATGTGAAGTGTGTTGTTGAGTATGTTTTCAACTCCTGCCATTTTCTGATTCTCCATTATTATTTTCGCAGCCTGTTCGCTAAGAGGCCTTTGTTAACTTTGGCCTTTCTCTTCCTTTTTATATAAACTCTTTCCCCCGTCCATTCCGCTAGCACTGCCCTCATTTCCATGTAATTACTCTTATTTAAGATTAGCATAGTTGTTTCCATCTTTGGAAATTTGCTCCAGTTCCTCTGGCTGACCCAGTTGTTTAGTAGTGTTTAAGGATTCTTTTGGGAGTGTTTTCTCACTTTCCCCCCATATTCTTTGATCCCTTTTGACCCATTTGCTTCTTGAAATCATACAATATTTTGGCCTCAACTGCTTTCTGTGGAAGCAACATCCACAGTCTCGTGACTCTAGGTGAAGAAATTCCTCCTCATCTCAGTCCTAAACAGTCCACCTCATAGCCTTAGACTGTCACCCCTGATTCTGGACTCATCCATTATTGTGAACATGTTACATCTAACCTGTCTAGTCCTGTTAGAATTTTATATGTTTCTATGAGATTCTCCACTCATTCTCCCGGACCCTACTGAATGCAATCATAAATAATTCAACCTCTCCTCACATATCAGTCCTGCCATCCCAGGAATCAGTCTGGTAAACCTTCGCTGCATTTGCAATATAGCAAGAACATTCTTACCCATAAGGAGACCAGAGCTGTGAGGGGGATATGGTAGCTCAGTGGTTAGCACTGCTGCCTCACAGCACCAGGGACCCGGGTTTGATTCTGCCCTTGGGCAACTGTCTGTGTGGAGTTTGCACATTCTCCCTGTGTCTGCGTGGGTTTCCTCCGGGTGCTCCAGTTTCCTTCCACAGTCCAAAGATGTGCAGGCTAGGTGGATTGGCCATGCTAAATTGCCCATAGTGTTCAGGGATGGATAAGGTGGGTTATAGGGAGATGGGTTTGGGTGAGATGCTGTGAGTGTCAGTGTGGACTTGTTGGGCTGAAGGGCCTGTTTCCACAGTGTAGGGATTCTATGATTCTAATATTCCAGGTGTGGTCTCACTAGTTCCCTGTATAGTTGCAGCAAGACATCCCTGCTCTTGAACTTAAATCCTCTTGCAATGAAACCAACATTTGTCTTCTTGACTGCCTGCAGCGCTTGCATGCTTACCTTCAGTCACTGGCCTACAAGGACATTCAGATTTCACTGCACCTTCACCTCTCCCTATATATAGCGTTCAGATAGAGCATAGAGCATGGAACAGTACAGCACAGGAACAGGCCCTTCGGCCCACCACGTTTGTGCCAACCATGATTCCATTCTGAACTAATCCATCTGCCAACACATGGTCTGTGTCCTATTATTTCATGTGTCTTAATATCTCTTCAACTTTGCGAACGTATCTGCTTCTACCACCTTCCCTGGCAGTATGTTCCACACACCTGCCACCGTCTGGGTAAAAAGCACTTTCCTCGCACATCCCCTCTCACTTTTCCTCTCTCACCTTAAACCTATGTCCCCTAGTATTTGACATTTCCACCCTATCCATGCCTCACATATATAATTTTATATATTTCTCTGAAGTCAACATTCAGCCTCTGACACTCTAGCAAAGCTGATACATTCTAATCTAGGCATTATCCTCTTTTGGACTCTCTCCACATCCTTCCTATTGTGTGGCCACCAGAACTGCACACAATACTCCGAATGTGGCCTAACTGAAGTCTTGCCAACAGGACTAGCCAACTTGAGACTCGGAGATAGTAGGAACTGCTGATGCTGGAATCTGAGATTACAAGGTGTAGAGTTGGATGAACACAGCAGGCCAGGCAGCATCAGAGGAGCAGGAAACACAGCAGGCTAGGCAGCATCAGAGGAGCACACAACAGGCCAGGCAGCATCAGAGGAGCTGATTTTAGGGTCCGGACCCGAAACATCAGCTTTCCTGCTCTTCTGGTGCTGCCTGGCCTGCTGTGTTCATCAGCTCTACAACAACTTTATGCTCATTGTCGTAAGTCTCCTTTACCATCTTATCGACTTGGGATGGTGATAGGTAGATGCAGGTAGGGGTTTGTAGACATTGGTCAGTGGGAAAGGTGGAGTGGATAGGTGAGAAGGAAGATAGAATATAGAGCAGTACAACACAGTACAGGCCCTTCTGCCCATGATGTTGTGCCGAACTTTTACCCTAATCCTAAGGTCTATCTAACCTCCACCCCGACCTTATACTATCATCCATATGCCTATCTAATAGCCACTTAAATGCCCCTAATGAGGCCGACTCCACTACCCTCTCTGGCAATGCATTCCACGCCCCTACCGCTCTCTTGAGTAAAGAACCTACCTCTGATGCCTCCCCTGTATCTACCTCCACTCACTTTAAAACTATGCCCCCTCGTAATAGCTATCTCCACCCTAGGAAAAAGTCTCTGGCTGTCCACTCTATCTATACCTCTGATCATTTTGTACACCTCTATCAAGTCACAACTCATCCTTCATTGTTCTAAAGAGAAAAGCCCTAGCTCTCTCAACCTTTCCTCGTAAGACCTTCCCTCCATTCCAGGCAACATCCTGGTAAATCTCCTCTGCACCTTTTCCAACGCTTCCACATCTTTCCTGTAATGAGGTGACCAGAATTGGACACAATACTCTAGATGTGACCGAACCAGGCTTTTGTATAGCTGGAGCATAACTTCACGGCTCTTGAACTCGATCCCTCTCTTAATGAAAGCTAACATACCATATGCCTTCTTAACAACTCTATCCACCTGGGCGGCAGCTTTCAGGGAACTGTGGACATGCACCCCAAGATCCCTCTGCTCCTCCACACTGCCAAGAATCTTTCCGTTAACCCTGTATTCTGCTTTCAAGTTTGTCCTTCCAAAATGAATCGCCTCACACTTTTCAGGGTTAAACTCCATCTGCCACTTCTCAGCCCAGCTCTGCATCCTATCAATGTCCCTTTGTAACCTAGAACAGCCTTCCGCACTGTCCACAACATGACCCACCTTCGTGGTTTGAACATGGACAAGTTGTGTCTGGTCAAGGAGGTGGGGATGAGAGGGAGGGCTGGGGTGGGGAGATTTTGAAGCTGGTGAGCTCTATGTTGATATAAGGTGTTGTTCCTCCAGTTTATGTGTGGTCTCAATTTGACAGTGGAGGAGGCCCAGGACGGACATGTTGCCAAGCGAGTGAGAGGGGGGAGTTTGAATGGCTGACAACTGGAAGGTGTTGTTGATTGGAGCATACAGAGTGCAGATGCTCCGTGAATTGGTCACTGAGTCTGCGCTTGGTCTCTCCAATATAGAGGAAACTTCATCAGGAGCAATGGATGCAATAAACCAGGTTAGAAGACGTACAGGTGAATCTCTGACAATTTAGAATGACCGTTTGGTGCCTTGGACGAAGGTGAGAGGGGAGGTGTGGGGGCAGGTGTGGTTTCAGGGGAAGGTGCTGTGGGGCTGTGGAGTAGGGTGTTAGGAGTGAAGGAAGAGTGGACTAAAGTGTCCTGGAGGGAATGGTCCCTGTGGAAGGCTGACAAGGGAGGGGGAGGGGAATAAGTGTCTGGTGGTGACATCTTGCTGAAGGTGGCAGAAATGGCAGTCAGTGATCCTCTAGATGTGGATGCTAGTGGAATGCTGGGTAAGGACAAGGGAGACTCTATCACTATTGCAGGAGGTAAGAGAGGGGGTGAGGGCCAAAGTGTGGGAGATGGGTCAGACCTGGTTGAGGGCCCCGTCGACAATGCTGCTGGGGAATCCTCGGTTGAGGAAGAAGGTGGACATTTTGTAGGCTCCCTTGTTGAAATTGGTATCATCGGAACGTACATGATGGAGACGGAGGAACTAGGAGAATGGAATAGAGTCTTTGCAGGAAGCATGGTGTGAGGATGTATAGTCAAGGTAACTGTGGGAGTTGATGGGTTTGCAGTGGATATTGGTGACCAGCCTATCCCCATAAATGGAAACTGAGATGTTGAGGAAGGGAGGAGTCAGAGATGGACCAGGGGAATTTGAAGATGGGGTGGAAATTGGAAGTGAAATCGATAAACTTTTCCAATTCTGGATAAAAGAGGGAAGCAGCACTGAAGATGTCATCAATGTACTGAAGAAAGAGTTGTGGGTGGGGCCTGGGAGCAAGGAATGTTCCACATACCTCACAAAGAGACAGGCATAACTGGGGCCACTGTGGGTATCCATAGCCACCCCTCTGACATGAAGAAAATGAGAGGAATTGGGTGGATGGAGAGACGGCATGGTGGCTCAGTGGTTAGCACTGCTGCCTCACGGCACCAGGGACCTGGGTTCAATTCCACCCTCGGACGAATGTCTGTGTGGAGTTTGCACGTTCTCCCTGTATCTGTGTGGGTTTCCTCCAGGTGCTCTGGTTTCCTCCCATAGTCCAAAGATGTGCAGGCTGGGTGGATTGGCCATGCTAAATTGCCCATAGTGTTCAGGGATGCCTAGATTAGGGGGATGGTTCTGGGTGGGATGCTCTGAGGGTTGGTGTGGACTTGTTGGGCTGAAGGCCTGTTTCCACACTGTAGGGATTCTGTGATGATTCTATGATCTAGTCTGCAAGCAGGTTAAATTCAGAACAACAGTTCCATTCCAGTAAATGTGCTGTTGAACAGTCTCAAAGTTGTCAAAGTAATTTCAAAAAGCCCTTAGTTTCTTCTTGGAGTTCAGTGAGAAAGATCAATAAATTTAGCCTGTGTCTGCCTCTCTCTCAGGGAGAGACAGAGAAAATCATGTGTTGAACTTGTAGAAATTTGCTGAAAGGAAATGCTTGTAACCTTGTTAGTTGAATAAAGAATTAAGTAAACATATGAACCATACTTCACTGGGATTAGTTCTGTTAATGAGATTGTTGGGACAAGAAAGTTGATTCTTTCTTTTTGCTGTTTATGACAAGATTTTTTTCAAATTGTCATAGTTTTTTTTTAATAATAAACTTGTGTTCTTTTGTGAAAGTACCTTATGAATATGTTCAGTGATTGATAGCACAGTAACCAGATTGAAACAATAACATTTATGGTCTATTAGCCATGTTTCTCTGTAGAATTTGTCTTGTCCAATATTATCATCAGCTGGAATCATAACAATCTCTTGTTGATTTTTTTAAGGCTTTGAAAAATGAGTCGCCGTGGTGATTCAGGACAAGAAGGTGTCTTACCAAAAGTTAGTAGATCTAGTATCTTAGATTCATATGGTTCAGAGAAAAAAACAGGTAAATTTCGCAGGAGCACTGTTGGAGTGGTAGCTTTGCAGGAGACCATAAAAGAAAAACAGGTAACGCTTTAATTAATAGTAAACATTCTTGGACCATAAGAATATAGTTCATAAGAATACATTCTGGCTCATGTATCTGTGCTGTTTCTCTTTTGTTGAGCTAGCCAATTAATTTCTCTTTCACTGTGGCCCAGCATTTTCTTTCCGTTTTACTTATTTAACCTATTCCCTATTAAATATATATTCACTACCCTTCCAGGCAATGCATTCTGGATAAGAATAGTCAAAATTCATATTTTAAAAAAAACCTTGTACGTGTCTAGTTCATTTATTAATTATGTAAACCGCATTACTTGGCTACTAACCAATCCACCAGAAATAGTGCCCCCTCATTTACTGTATCAAAACCATTCGTAGTTTTGAACACTTCTATCAAATTTCCTCTTAACTTTCTCTGCTTGAAAACAATACCAGATTCTGCAGTTATTCAACATAACTAAAGTGTATTATTCCTGGCATCATTCTAGTAAATTTCTTCTCCACTCTTGCCAAAGCCTTGCCATCCTCCTAAAAGTATGGTGCCGGGAATTTGATGTTATTGCTATAGCTGAAGCCTAACCAGTGTTTTATAAAGGCTTGGAGTAGCTTCCTTTTATGCTGTATCCCTCTATTAATAAACAGGAGTTCTTTTCAATTTATTTTGCCACTTTCAAATATTTGTGCGCACAAATCCCAAGGTTTCACTGTTTCTGCACTTGCTTTAAAATATACCATTTAGTTCATGGTGTTTTGATTAATTCTTCCAATCACGCTGCATTATTTCAAATAAGTCTGCTTTAAATCTTATCGTTTTGTATCTGCTTAAGTTATGTTCTGTGTGACTCCTTCTGAAGCCATACTGTCCTCCTAATAGTTTACTACGTTTTCTAGTTTCATATTATCCTCCCACCTTTTGCCGATCTCCCCATCCCTTTCTTAAATTCCCCCTCTCTCATTCTTCTCAATCTTCCCAGGCCCCCACCTGACCCTGATCTCTTCCCCACCCACAGTCATGATCTCTTCCCCTGCCTGCCTCCCCCCACTGAAGACTGTGCAGATGTGATGCACGCATCGGTGTCAGCAAACAAAGCCTAAAAGCAAACACTGACTAGGTTTCTCTACTTAACAATAACTGCCATTTATTCCAAAACAAAATATGAATTATCAATGTAGAAATCCACTAATTTAAACAGTAAACCCATTCGTAAATCCCAATGTATAGTATTTAGTTTAGGCTCTCAAGGAGGCAATAATTTAGTGGTATTGTCACTAGACCAGAGATCCCAGCAACAATTTGGGCCCTGGATTTGAATCCTTCCATGGCAGATGTTGGAATTTGGATTTAATTAAAAATCTGGAATTAAGAGTATGATGATGACCATGAAACAGGTATTCATTGTTGGGGCAAAACCCAGCTGGTTTGCTAATATCCTTGAGGGAAGGTCAGAAATCACACGACACCAGGTTATAGTCCAAGGTTTATTTGAAAACACAAGCTTTTCAGGCATTAGTGAGAGAGGTAGTATCAGACACAGAATTTATAAGTAAAAGATCAAAAGTTCACAACTGATGAGGATGTATTAAACAAACCTAAGATGCTGTTAAATCTTTAATCAGTTGGAAGGTTTTAATTGATTAATAAGTATATGTAAATCCCTGAATTCCTTTCAAGCCATTGTCCTGAGATAACTAAAAGTTTTATCAGTGTAAAGAGAAGGTGACATTTTAGGTCAGGCAGTGCATGTTGGGTGTGAAGACCTGTTTAGAATCTGTTTGTGTTTTAGTTTGGAGTTTGGTTTTATTTCTAAAGACTGTCTATAAATTGTGCGCTTTTTGAACAAAATAGAATGTATCTGCAAGTACAAATTCACCCCATAGATTCGTGTGTGTGTGTGTGAGAACAAACAAAAAAGAACAAACAGTCCCACTGTGAGTGGGGGGAATGCAGAGAGGACATGATGACAGAGAATGTAACAAGTAAAGCTAAAAGAAAGGGAAGAGTTGGGAGTTGGTTCACAATTTGAAGGTGTTGGACTCCATATTAAGTCCACAAGGCTGTAAAGTGCCTTGTCTGAAGATGAGATGTTGTTCCTCCAGTTTGCACTGTGATTCACTGGAGCACTGCAGCATGCCAAGGACAGACAAATGGGCATGCGAGCAGGATGCTGTGTTAAAATGGCCAGCTACAGGAAGGTTGGGGTTGTGCTTGTGCATATACTGGAGGTGGTCTGCAAACAGTTACCCGGTCTGCAAACAGTTACCCAGTCTGCGTTTGGTTTCTCTGATGTAGAGTAGGCTACGTTGGGTGCAGCGAATACAATGCACAAGAGAGAATGATCCCTGCGAAATGCAGACGGGGGAGTGAGGGGAAGATGTGTTTGGTGGTGGCATTCTGCTGGAGTTGTCTGAAATGGTGAAGAATGATCCTTTGAATATGGAGGCTCATGGGATGAAAAGTGGGGACAAGGGGGACCCGATCATGCTGATCACCAGCGCCCCCCCCAACCCCCGCCAACCCCCCACACCGTCTGCATTTCACAGAGATCGTTTCCTCTGGGACACCCTAGTCCATTCATTGACTAACACCACCCCTGCTTCCCACGACACCTTCCCACGTAACTGCAGAAGGTACAACACCTGCCCCTTCACCTCATCCCTGCTCACCAAGGGCCTAAATGGTCTTTCCAGGTGAAGCAGCATTTCACCTGTACCTCCTCCATTCATGTGTATTTTACTTGCTGCACCCAATGTGGCCTATTCTACTTTGGAGAAACCAAATCCAGACTGGGTGACCACTTTGCAGAACACCTCCAGTCTGTGCACAAGCATGACCCCGACCTTCCCGTAGCCAGTCATTTTAACACAACATCCTGCTCGCATGTCCGCTTGTCTGCCCTTGACATGCTGCAACATCTTATCTTCAGACTAGGCACAGCCTTCTGGACTTAATATTAAGTTCAACACCTTAAAATTGTGAACAAAATTCTGTCCAACCTCCTTGACCTGACACAACCTGTTCCTCTTCTTCCGCACCTATCTGCTCTACGCTTCCCACCGACCAATCACCACTACTCTCTACCTGCATCCACCTATCACCATCCCACCTACCTTTTCCCAGCCCCACCCTTCCTCCCTATATTTATTTCCCAACTCCCCCATCCCCATTTCTGAAGAAGGGTCCTGACCCGAAACGTCAACTTTCCGCTCCTCTGATGCTGTCTGATCTGCTGTGTTCCTCCAGCAACACACTGTGTTGTCTCTGACTCTAGCATCTGCAGTTCTTGCTATCTCCCATTTCTTCTCTTTCACTTAGCTTTACTTCTGCATTCTCTGTCACCATGTCCTTTCTCCCCTCCCCCACCCCAGAGGGACTGTCTGTTCTTTCAAGTCTGGCAGTTAGACACACCATTGTTCTGCCATTCTTGCTTTACAATCAATTAATCTGAACTTTCAACATTCTTTCTCTCCCAGCACTCTACACCCCACCACCTCACACCCACTGCAACTATAGCATAAAAATTTCACTTCAGTGCTGATGAAGAGTCATCTAGACTCAATGTTAGCTTACTCTGTCCCCATGGATGCTGTCTGACCTGCTGTGACTTCCAGCATTTGTTGTTCATAGAATCAACGTAGAATCCGCATAGAATCCCTACAGTATGGCAACAGGCCATTCAGCCCAACAAGTCCACACCACCCCTCCGAAGAGCATCCCAACCAGACACATTCCCCTACCCCTGTATTTGCCATGTCTAATCCACCTAACCTAAACATCCCTGGGCACTATGAGCAATTTAGCGCAGCGAATCCACCTACCCTGTACATCTTTGGACTGTGGGAGGAAACTGGAGCACATGGAGGAAACCCACGCAGACACAGGGAGAATGTGCAAACTCCACACAGACAGTTGCCCGAGGCTGGAATCAAACACGGCTCCCTGGTGCTGTGAGGCAGCAGTGCTAACCACTGAGCCATTGTGCCGCCCCAGTACTAACCAGGTCTGAGTCTGCCTAGCTTCTGAGATCAGATGAGATCGGGCGTTTTCAGACTAGCATGGCCGTGTTTTCAGTATAGATTCCAGCATCTGCAGTAATTTGCTCCTACATTGTGTATGAAGAAGTCTCCTGGAATATCTTTATTCTTCAATAAACTGTTTGTTTACTAATCATTATCTTTGTGTTTGGTACTTGTTTTGATTACTAATATCATATCATGGTGGCTATGGTGCACATTAGGGTGGCTGTGATTGACATTCAGTGGTACTAATCATAAAATAGTGAGAGTATGTTGGGCAATAGGAGAAACCATAAAGCCTAGAATAAATCTGGCAGGCAGCTGGAAGGAACAGTGAATTTTTGAAGCCAGTCCAAAATTCATTCTCGTGAATCCGTATTCAGACAGAGTGAGTAATTTAAGGGGTAGCTATATTGGAACAGTTGTTACCTAGAAAAACTGTGTTCTGGTTGAATCAAGTTGGAAAATGGAGGCTCTAGGATTGCAGAGTCATTGAATATGCTGAGCTCTTCTGCCATAAAGAGCTCTATGGGAGAAGCCATCAAATGCAAAGACTGAATCCTGTACGCCTTTATTCCCACTTTCTTTGGGTTTACCCTGGATATCAACAACATGAGGCAGTTCTAACAACGGAATATAGAGTCATGGAGTCATGCAGTGTGGAAAATTCCCTTTGGCCCATCGAGTCTGCACTGACAATAACTACCCCTAAAAGTGCATTAATATCACTTTGCTGCACTTGTCCAATATCCTTGAATGTTAAGATAGTTCAAGTGTTCATCCAAATATTCTTTAAAGGTTGTAAGGTTTCTGGCCTTCATTAACTTCCCAGGCAGTGCACTCCAGATTCTCACCCCCTCTGAGTGAAAACATCTTTTCTCAAATCTCCTCTGAATCTCCTACCCCTTACAGTAAAATTTGATTTGATTTGATTTATTGTCACATGCATTTATTGCAAATTCAGTGAAAAATGTTTGTGTTGTCACTGTTTGGTGCCATCTTAAAACACAGAATATAAAGGCAGAAAAATAAAACAATAGGGTCCATCTTATAGTTTTCCTTCAATAAAGTTAAATGGTCCCTGGCACAGGTGCTGCTTCTAGCTCTGCAATAGGCCTGGATCTGGGCTCTTCTACCTTGATGCCTTGAGTTCCTGCTGCTAAACCGACTACACTGCTGCAACCGTGCTTTGCCATGCTGCCACCGTTGGAACAAAGAGTCGCCACTGTCTGGTGCCATCTTGTCTCCACCAACGCTGCCACATGAGTTCACGCTGGGTTGACAATGCTGATGCAGCCAGTGCTGGTACCTCAGGGTCCTGCACTGGGACCAAACTCGCCGCTGTTGCCTCCTATACTGTCAGGCACCCAGGCCTGCTCCTTGTTCGCTGGGAATACTCCCACATCCGGTTTCTTCTTCCAAAGCGCCCTTATCAGGATTAAATATCATCTGCCACTGCTCAGTTCATCTGACCAACCCATCAATATCTTCCTGTATACCCAGTGTCCTATATTAAAGCGTAGTACACTACAAGAAACTGCAAAGACCTTACCCCTACAATACTTACTATCACAAGTGAACACATTTATGTGGACTTGTCTGAGGATCAGACCAGAGCAAGTGGTCATTCTGCTGTGTCCTAACCTCCCAGCCACTGATCAAACAACCTCTTTCCTGAGCTAGCTAACTGTTCTGTGAGGCTAGCTTCCTTTATCTGCCTGTTTCTATTGAAAGATATGTGTATTCAAACTTTTACACCACCCAGTCTCCAGCAAATGGTTAGTTTGATCACTGGCAAACATGTCACTTACCATTGCCAGATTAAGTAATTGCTCATTAAGACTTACTGGTGGAAAGAGCCTGGAAAGAGGCTTATCTCTTGCTGTTAATGAACTTTGACCTCAGCTTTAGCTTGCTTGCACAAATTTATGACAACCACAAGTTTAGCTGATAAATAGTACACATTAACACATCTGATTCACTAGCGTTCAGCTTTTACAGTTACTGTGACAGTTCAGTTCATTCCTGCAGAATTACAGAACGAGACATGTTTCTTCAGCAAAACACAGAGACCCATTAAAACCAATTACTTTCTAACAATTAGGTCACAGAGTTATAGATATAGAAACAGTGCTGGTCCAAATGCAGTAAGTCCTAGTCAATTTCCAGGCTTATGCTGAAAAGGGGCAAGTAATATTCATGCCATTCAAATGTTAGGTAATCAACATCTCCAGCAGGAGGCAATCTAACCATCGCCCCATAGCATTCAGTGGTGTTACTATCATTTAAATTCCCGACTTCAAGATTCCGAGGTTACCGTTGACCAGAAATTGAACTGGAACAGCATATGAATATAGTGGTTACAATGCAGGCCAGAGACTAGGACTTCTGCAACAAGTAACTCATCTCCTGACTCCCTAAGGTCTGTCCGTCATCTGCAAGGCACAAGAGCGGAGTATGATGGATACTTCCCAGTTGTTTCTGGCAACGCTCAAGAAGCATGACACCATCTAGGCAATGCAGTCCACTTGATTGGGACCACATCTATAAGCATTCAGTCACTCCACCACTGACACTCAGTAGCATCAGTGTGTGCTATCTAAAAGGTGTACTGCAGAAATTCATCTTAGGGTAGCACCTTCCAAACCATGACCACTACCATCCAGAAGGATAAGGGCAGCAAATGTCTGGGACCAACACCACCTGCAAGTTCTCCTCCAAGCCATTTAATATCCTGACTTTGAAAAATATTGCCACTTCTTCAGTGTTGTTTGGTCAAAATCCTGGAATTCCAACTGTGTTCGCGTTGTGGGTCTATCTGCAGTGCGTGGACTGCATGCTTTCAAAAAGGCAACACACCACACCTTCTCAAGGGCATCTAGGGATGGGCAATAAACATTGGTCCAGCTAGCAATGTCCACATACCATGAGTAAGTATAAAGCAAAAGTTGCTAGCTCTAAAGAGTTTTGAGAACTTCATACATGATCCTCATTGTGGTGTTGCATGTCTTGCTATATGGAGGACTAAATGCAGGTATAATTTGCAGGATATGCCAACACTGACCCTTCTGGAGCTAATAACCTGTTCCTTGTGGCTCTAACATTGGTCATTATCAGCAAGAGCTATGATGAAATCACAACTGGAACGTTGGTCACAGTGGATGCCTAGTTAAGGAGTTAAAGGTAGGTGCAGGAAGATTGTGTTTGACAGCAAACCCAGGAACAGCAGCAAGCTGCTACAAAGGCCAAGGAGCGCACAGCTCAGGTTGAGGTCGCAGCTGCAAGGCCCCTTGGAATGCATCAGGGCAACAGGGAGAGTCTTTTGCCTTCATATCCATTTTCTTGGGATATGTGAGGTGCAATGTTGACAAAGGGAAAGTGTGATGGAACTGTGCCATTGCAGGATTAGTACCTGAGATCTGTAGCAGTGGAGGGACCAGCCTCTCTTGGTGGCTGTGGAGGTGACAGCTCCTTGAAAGCTTCGATGACACAATTCCACAACTTGCTAAACTGCAGATTTAATGCTTTGACAATGTCCATGGTAGAGGAGACAATAGGGCTGCTGAAGATTTACTTCTGTTGCTTGAACCAGTCCCGGTTTATATTCTAGACAATGTATGCTGCATCATCCAAGGGTCTGCACAGTTGTAGCAAGCAAGGAGGCAATGTATTGAATGCTGAGGAACTGGGAGAATGAGAACACTTTTCTTCTTCTGAGGAGGAGGACATTGAAAAGGAAGAAGCTGTCTTTTGCATTACAGAGCTCAACTGCATCGGGCCCTACAAGTCTGACAGGATTTTGGAAAGGGAAAGTTGTGACATGTCCTCGGTATCCTTGTACAGCAGTCACTGAAAGTAAGCATGTAGGTGTGCAGGTAGTGAAGAAGGCAAATGGCCTTCATAGTGAGAGGATTTGAGTATGGGAGTAGGGATGTCTTGCTGCAATTGTAAGTGAGATCATACCTGGAGTATTGTGTACAGTTTTGGTCTCCTTATCTGAGGAAGGGAGTTCTGGCTATGAAGGGAGCACAACAAAGTTTACCAGACTGATTCCTGGAAGCATAGAAAACAAATGCAGGAGTAGGCCATTTGGCCCTTAGAGCCTGCTCCACAGGCTCTGGTGGCAGGACGTTTCTTTTTATTCATTCACAGGATGTGGACATCGCTGGCTGGGCCAGCATTTATTGGCCATGCAGAGTTGCTCAGAGGGCAGTTAAGAGTCAACCACATTGCTGTAGTCTGGAATCTCGTATGGGCTAGACCAAGTAAGGATGGCAGATTTCTTTTCTTAAAAGACATGAGTGAACCGATAGGTTTTTGAAAAATTGACATTTAGGCCTAGCTTTCCTGCTTCTCCGGTGCTGATTGGCCTGCTGTGTTCATCCAGCTCTACAACTTGTTATCTGACATTTAGGCCAGCTCTTTATTCCAGAATTTATTGAAGTCACATTTTGCCATATGCCATGGTAGTATTTCGCCATCAACCATGTTGGGATTTAAACCCAACTCCCCAGGACATTGGCATGAGGTAACTGGAGTGCAAGACTGATCTATCGTGAAAGACTGGATTGGTTAGGACTATACTGACTGGTGTTCAGAAGATTGAAGGGGGGATCTCTTAGAAACCTATAAAATTTTAAGAGGACTGGTTCTAAAATGATCAAAGGGTATGGGGTGAAAACAGGGGCGGGCATTGAGCAGGCTGATCGGCCATGATCATTTTGAATGAATGACTGTAGAGTGCAAGTGACAATACATCATGCAATGAACAGCATGGTAACATATAGTGTAAAGCTTCAACTGTTGCTACAATCTGGCGCCATTCGAATACTTCAAGAATAAAAGGAATAAAAAGACAAAGCTGAGAGAAAGTCAATCTCCACTCTGCCGCCTCCACCAGTAGTCCCGAGCCCTGATCCAGCCAACCAACGACACCCGTGCTGGACCCACCAGTGTCGGAGTCACCACTTTTCAGGCACCATCTCTTCATAACTATTCCCACTCTGCCAACAGGCTGCAGGGTCCTGTGCTGGAATCACACTCGCCCCACAACCAGGAGCACCCGGCTTAGCTGCTGTTGCCAGCTCACCAACAGCCAGGAAACCCTGGCTCCGGGCCTGCAACAACCAGGAGCTTCTGCCACCTTGCCGATGCCTGGAGTCCTTCTTCTGGGCCTGCCACAATCAGGAGTCCTTGGCTCTGCTGAAGCTGCTGCCTCATTGATGCCTGAAGTCTCTGTTCTGGGCCCTCCACAACCAGAAGTCCGTGGCTCCACAGGCAGGTCAGGCTGCTGCCTCGCCAAGAGTCCTGTTCTGGCAGCTCCCTTCCACGATTTCACCCCCTCCGCAGCCGCTGACAGGAAATAGATAGAGAAAAAGCAAAAGGACCACAAAGGTAAGGAATGAAGGAAGGAAGCGGCTGCCTGGAGCAGATGGCCCCGGGAAGCGGACAGATGCCTACCTTGCTGGTGCCACCATCTTGCAATCGTATGAGGATGGTATTGTATGGTATGATATGACATATTATATGGTCTGACATTTTGAATGGTTGAGCAGGTGCAAAAGGCCAAATGGCCTACCCCCATCCTATTTTCTATGTTTCTATGACTTAATTGATAACCAATTCTAGTAGATGAGAATTGGGTGCAGAATATAATCATGTAATGTAAAATATTGATTGGTGATCACAGCAGCTTTGTGTTTGCGTTGTAGCAGGTGAACTGCATCCTAACATTATTTTCTTCTTGCTTTCGCTTTTAATGACTGCAAATAAAAGCTTACCTCTGGAAATATCTGAATGCTTGCTCGGTCACCCACTGGAAGATGCACACTGCACGGGTAATTGGGGCAGAGTAGTGGTGACTTAGAGAAGGTGCTAGAGTGGGATGTGGCTACGGACAAGCAATTTGTGCAGCCTCATGGGGCAAGAAAGTGTCTTCGGTTGAAAGAAGGCACTGGTGCCAGGGATGCCTATCTGTTCCAAGATACATTGTGAATGGCAAGTTCTTCTGGCTGAGGTGAGGTGTTAGAATCTGGTTATCATTGGATGAGAGGGACGCCACAGGGCCATGGTAGGTAGTTAACGGGATGGGTTTGGGATGATATGGTGAGAAATCCCATTCAGATTCATGGAGAAAAATGTTCCGTGAAACTCTATGGAATTGATAATTTTCATAAGATTCAATCCCAAGTTGACCACCCAAGTTGGAGTCTTTTGTCTATTTCATCTCTCTTTGTCTTTCTCATTCTGTCTGAAATTCCAGAAGCAGAAAGCCAGTCCACATTTATCCCCATGGTAACCAAATTGCTGGCAGAAAATCATGACAGAGCACATAACTCTCTGCAATACTCTATTTTATCTTCAATTATAAAAATAAGGTGAAATCTTCACCACCCCAGAGGACCATAGGCTGCTTCCTCATTAGAGAGACAATTTGTGGTGAGTTAAACGTAAGTGTCACCATGTCTCAGGTGGAGCGGTGAGGTTAAGAATGTGGAGACTGCAAGAACTACAGGTGCTGGAGTCAGAGTCAATACCGTGTGGAGCTGGAGGAACACAGAAAGTCAGGCAGCATCAGAGGAGTAAGAGAGTCAACGTTTCAAATCTAGACCCTTCATCAAGATTGGATCTTGGTGGTGACTTCAACCAATAGAGAATTGAACCCCATGCAACTGGCGTCATTCTACACTGCAAACCAGAAGTATCTGAGATCTTGAATGATCAAGATGGACTTGGAAAGAGATGGTTTAAAACATAATAATCTTACAAAATTTACATTATGTAAAGTCAACATTGGGTGTTTATGTGTTTAACCCCCTTATCAATAGTTTTGTTCCATTTTGCACTGGAAATATATGTGCATGCAATAAATGCTATTTTGATACATCAAGGGAGCTCAGGAGCTCAGTGCTTAGATTATGGGTAGTCTCTGATCTAATTTCATTCTCTTAATTTGAATCTTTACAGTGGTAATTCATCCATTTTGTTTTTTACCTTTGACTTTTGTTATAACCCTAAATGATGGTAAGCCAGATCCCAGAATAAAATCTTGCTTGATATAATGTTTTTTTGTTAGTTAACTTTTTGGTTAATCACTGAAGTATATTTGAGGCTGTGGATTTTCCTTAACAATAGTCCACCAATTTAGTCATAAAATCATACAGCATAGAAACAGGGGTCTTTTGGCCCACCATGTCTATGCTGACCAACAAAATCAATATAAGTTTTCCTCAGATCTCCTCTAAACCATTTATTCCCCACCTTAAACTTTATGCCCTCTGGTCTTAGACATGTCTGTGCTGGGGAAAAGATTCTCACAACCTACCCTATCTATCTCTCGCATCAGTTTGTATACCTCAATCAGAGCCCACCTCAGCCTCCTCTATGCCAGGGAAAGCCATCCCAACCTATCCAATCTCTCCTCATAACTGAGACTCCCCATCCCAGGCTAAGAAGATAGCCTATACCCCAACGTTTTCTTATTTTTAAAGGTAAGTGTGAGGCATTGTGTTCCAGATACAATTCGATTGGTCAAAGGTTTGAAGCAAAACACATTTCATTCTTATTCTATCGGCAAAATACAAGCAAAAGAATGAAAAATTGTAATAATTAACTCTCGGAAAACTTCATAGAATAACAGATTATTGCAACAGTTGCTATTTAGAAGTTAAATAGAGTAACATCTCATAAACACACCCTTGGCAAAGGCAAATTCAGTGAAATAGATTGTCTCACATGCATTTCTAGCAGCAGGAAGAAAACTCAAGCTTCTAACTGTAACAGAGGAATAATAGCTTCCACATTCAACTTCAAGACCCCTAGCAACTGCTGAAAGTTAAATTGAAATCTGGTTCTGTGGGAATTTGACCGTACCCCTCATGCTGCTTCTATTGTTGCAACTTCAAACAAAAAACTAAAGTCTCAAACCATTTATTAGCTGAGAACAGATCGCTTGGTACCTGTCTTCATCAAAAATAGGATAAAGTACATCTCTTAAAGCCATAGCATCATCACAGCTATCACTAGAAATGTAAGAAATTGTGTTTCAAAATACATTTTTCAGTGTAAAATACAACTGTACTGAGTAATGTTGCCTAGATGGGAATTATACTACATCACTGGCAGAAGCTAGGGTAAAGGTAGAAGAGCTCTGAATGCAATCTCTCAGGTGGCACGGTGGCTCGGTGGCTCAGTGGCTCAGTGGTTAGCACTGCTGTCTCACAGCACCAGAAACCTAGGTTCAATTCCACCCTCGGGCGACGGTCTGTGTGGAGTTTGCACATTCTCCCCGTGTCTGCATGGGTTTCCTCCGGGTGCTCTGGTTTCCTCCCACAGTCCAAAGATGTGCAGGCTAGGTGAATTGGCCATGCTAAATTGCCTGTAGTGTTCAGGGATGTGTAGATTCAGTGGGTTATAGGGGGATGGGCCCGAGTGGGATGCTCCAAGGGTTGGCTTGGACTTGTTGGGCCGAAGGGCCTGTTTCCACACTGTAGGGATTCTTTAATCTATGATCTATGAGAGAGTCACATTTCCACCCTACCCAGTGCAATCATCTCCTTTTGATAGAGTGGTGACCAGAACTGTACACATGATTCTATTTTAATATCCTCAGTTGAGGAAGAAGGTGGACATTTCGGAGGCTCCCTTGTTGAAGTTGGCTTCATCTGAAAATCTGCAACAGAGACGAAGGAACTGAGAGAATGGATGGAGTCTTTGAAGGAAGCAGGGTGTAAGGATGTATAGTCCAGGTAGCTGTGGGAGTCAGTGGGTTTATAGTGGATATTAATGGCCAGTCTATCCCCAGAAATGGAAACAGATGTCAGGGAAGGGAAGGGAGGAGTCAGAGATAGACCAGGTGAAAGTGAGGGCAGGGTGGAAATTAATTTTCTGAACTGCCTTGAACATGCTTGTAAATTCATTCCTGGCATCTTCTGAATTGAATTTGAAAAAGTTGCTCAATCCTAAATTTTTCCAAACTGTAAACAAAACTAATGACCTTAAATGGTCATAACCCAATGGTGTGCACACCTTTCCATTAACACTACAGTTGTCTGCATTTGTTGATGTTAGCCACTGTTCTTCAAGGACTCTGCTCTTATTGTTTTACAAAAGAAAACCATTCAAATAAGTAACCAACACCCATCTTCCTCTATTTTAGAGTGCAAATTCTAAGAAGGATATTACACTTATGTACTTTCCTTTACACTTTTAGGTGAGGTACAGAGAAGCAAGGGAGAGTAGAAGATTGAAGTTTGATGATGCCTATCGATACATTATTGATATTTTGTCTAGAACACTGGAAATGGAGAAAACAATTGTGGAAGATTTTATTTTGGATTCCTTGACTGTGAGTAATGTTACTTGATGTTTAAATTATTTAATTTAGCCTTGTTTACCATTTTCAATGTAATTTCTGGAGTAACAGTCTGATAGAATAGGACCAGAAATTGTTGACAGCAATCAGCATGCCACTCAGCACCTTTGGAGACAGAGAGTTAACATTACATGTTAATGATCTTTTGTCTGACTGTTTCGACGAAAGGTCCCTGAAAGGGACAAAAACAGAAATTGCTGGGAAAACTGTGCAGTCTAGCAGCATCTGTCCCATTGGGAACACCCAGCATGGCTTCATGAAGGGTAGGTCATGTTTAACTAATTTGGTGGAATTCTTTGAGGACATTACTTGCATGGTGGACAATGGGGAACCTGTGGATGTGGTGTATCTGGATTTCCAGAAGGCATTTGACAAGGTGCCACACCAAAGACTGCTACATAAGATAAAGTTGCACGGTATTACAGGTAATGTATTGGCATGGATAGAGGATTGGTTGACCAGTAGAAAGCAAAGAGTAGGGGTAAATGGGTGTTTTTCTGGTTGGCGGTCAGTGGCTAGTGGTGTGCCTCAGGATCAGTGTTGGGACCTCAATTGTTTACAATTTACATAGATGATTTGGAGTTGGGGACTAAGTGTGGTGTGTCAAAATTTGCAGATGACACTAAGGTGAGTGGTAGAGCAAAGTGTGCAGAAGAGACTGAAAGTCTGCAGAGGGATATAGATAGTCTAAGTGAGTGGGCAAAGGCCTGGCAGATGGAGTACAATGTTGATAAGTGTGAGGTCATCCATTTTGGTAGGAATAACAGCAAAATGGACTGTGTTTTAAATGGTAAAAAATTGCAGCACGCTGCTGTGCAGAGGGACTTGGGTGTCCTTGTGCATGAATCGCTGAAGGTGGGATTGCAGGTGCAGCAGGTGATTAAAAAGGCAAATGGAATTTTGTCTGCCATTGCTCGAGGGATGGAGTTTAAAAACAGGGAGGCTATGCTGCAGCTGTATAGGGTCCTGGTGAGGCCACACCTGGAGTACTGTGTGCAGTTTTGGTCTCCTTACTTGAGAAGAGATATGCTAGCACTGGAGGGGGTGCAGAGGAGATTCACTCGGTTGATTCCAGAGTTGAGAGGGTTGGATTATGAGGAGAGACTGAGTAGACTGAGATTATACTCATTGGAATTCAGAAGAATGAGGGGAGATCTTATAGAAACATATAAGATTATGAAGGGAATAGATAAAGTGGAGGCAGGGAGGTTGTTTCCGCTAGCAGGTGAAACTAGGACTAGAGGGCATCGTCTCAAAATAAAGGGAAGCAGATGTAGGACTGAGGTCAGGAGGAACTTCTTCACCCAAAGGTTTGTGAATCTGTGGAATTCCCTGCCCACTGAAGTGGTTGAAGCTACCTCACTGAATATTTTTAAGGCAAGGCTATATAAATTTTTGAACAGTAAAGGAATTAAGTGTTATGGTGAGTGGGTGGGTAAGTGGAGCTGAGTCTCAAACAGATCAGCCATGATCTTATTAAATGACGGGGCAGGCTTGAGGGGCCAGACGGCCTACTCCTGCTCCTAGTTCTTATGTTGTTATCTGTGGAGAAAAAGTAGAGTTAACGTTTCTGGTCTAGTGACCCTTCTTCAAAACTGGTGGTGGTTTTAACTGAGTGTCATCATGCCTCAAGCGAGAACCAAGGTTGAGAAGGTGAGATCTTCATGATACCCTCATCCAGTGTGGGAATTGAACCCACCCTGTTGGCATCACTCTGCATTGCAAACCAGTCATCCATCAACTGAGTAAATCAACCCTGAAACACGTAATGTGTGTAATTGGTCATACTAGAATTAAAAACAGCAAATGCTGAAGAAACTCAGCAAATCTGGCTGCATCTTAGGAAAGAGAAATAAAATGAACCTTTTGAGTCTGATATTACTTGAATAGGTGCTGCCAGACTTGCTGAGCTTCTCCAGTATTTTCTATCTTATTTCAGATTTCCAGCATCTGTGTTATTTCACTTTTATTTGAGTAGTCTTATCGGTAACTGAGTAAAGGGTTTAAATTCATGTTGTGACCAGTGGAGCGGTGGAGTAGAGAGTGACAGTAAATCCTCCAACCTTGGTCATTACAACATTTGAAGAAGAAATCCAAATGCCTAACAATTAACCACCAGAACTATGCCACAACATTTCATGTTTTTAAACAAAGACAACCTTTAATTGTTTCTTGACATACAATAATGTAAGCACTGCTAACTTGTAGAGATTGATGTTATCAACTCCATTCTACCTTTTAGTCAGCTGGAGTATTGTGTATAGTTTGGGGAGCCACATTGTAGGAAAGATGTAAATACGTTGGAGAGAGTGCAGAAGTGCTCTGCAAGAATAGTTCCAGGAATGAGAAACTTTAGTTTTGAGGATAGATTTTGGAAGCTGGGACTACTCTTGGAGAGAAGAAGGCTGAGAGGAGATATGAAAAAGGTTTTCTAAATTGTGAGTGGACTACATAGAGTAGATAGGAAAAAGCTGTTTGTGGTCTTAAGAGATGAACGAATGAGAGCACATAGGAAAGCGATGTGTAAATGAAGCAAAGGTAATGTGATAAAACCTTTCACACACACTGAGTCATAAGGGTATTGAATACACTGCCTAGAAATATTGAAGCAGGTTCAGTTTAGGCATTCAACAGGGCGTTAAATGATTATTTGTATAGAAATTGTGTGTAGGTATGTGGGAAAATGGCAGGAGATTGGCAGCAGGTAATAGAACTGGTCCAGGGATGATGGACTGAATGGCCTCCTCCTGTGCCGTAATAGTTCTATGATTTTGTGATACTGTTTCCCCTATTCCCAGCAACAGTTTGTTCATCCTATGAGATTTTGAAGGTTCATTCACTTGCTGTGGGGCCAACCCAAAAGTTATGGCCCTAGTTAAACAAAATTTATTGTACTTCCTCTTCCTATTTCAACCATTTTTCCAAGGTAGTATTCTTAGTATCCCTCTGTTAGATTTTGGCTATCTGACCCTTCATCTTTTTCTTTACCAAGCTCATGACTGTGGATGCCTCAGCTCTTTGTTCAGATTGCTTTTCCATGGCTTGTAGTGTTAACTCTAACTGTCAGAATCAGAATAGCCTTTATTGTCATGTGCACTCAAATGAGTGCAGTGAAAAGTTTGTAGTGTTGCCTCTCTGAGCCATCTTAGGTACAGAGTACCTAGGTACAGATACTTTAAATGTTGCTACAGAGTTTTAAAAAAAGGTTAGCATGGGAACAGCGTCTTAAAAAGTCCAGAATGAAAATAAAAGTGACCATAAGTACTTGAGTTCCAGTCTCTCTCCAATGTGAGTTCATGCCTGCTGGCCCCAGGCTCCAGCTTTGGCCCACTCATGCGCCAGTCCGGGACTCAGCCCACTTGCTCCGTTGCCGCAGTGGGACTCGGTCTGCGAATTGGCCCGCCCTGCTCCGCTTCTGCAGTGGGACTCGGCCCGTACTTGCTTTGCTGCTGCCGCTGGACTCGATCTGTGCTTGCTCTGCCAGTGGACTTGGCCCGTGCTCGCTCTGCTGCCGCTGCTGGACTCCGTCCGTGCTGCCTTCTGAAACACGGCACTGTGAGGACCACAACCGAGTGAGTAAGAGTAGGTTAGTTGGTTTGCCGAGCTGACTGGTTTTCATGCAAATGTTTTGTCTCCCAGGATAGCAGGAACTGCAGATGCTGGAGAATTCGAGACAACAAGGTGCAGAGCTGGATGAACACAGCAGGCCAAGCAGCATCATAGGAGCAGAAATGCTATGTAACCTCTGTTGAAGCGCTGTTGTTCTGTTCCGCTCTGATTTATATGGTCCAGTTTGTCATGGGCAGTCTTGTTTCCGGTTTTGTACTGTAGTGGTTTGTAGATGGGGTCTATTTCAACATGTTTGTTTATTGCATCTGTGGTTGAAAACCAGGCCTCCAGCAGTTCTCATACTTGTCTTTGTCTTGCTTGTCCTAGTACTGTGGCTTTGTCCCAGTTAAACTGATGTCCTTCTATGTCTGAGTGTATTGAAACGAGGGACAGTTGGTCGTACCGTTTTGTTGCAAGTTGGTGTTCATGTATACTGGTGGTGAGTTTCCTGCCCGTCTGTCCTTTGTCGTGTTTCTTGCAGTTGCTGCATGGTAGTTTATATATCACATTTGTCCTGTTCATTGTGGGTGTGGGGTCTTGCGTCTTTGAGAGTAACTGGCAAAGTGTGGCTGTTGGTTTGTGTGCTATCCTTATTCCAAGAGGTCAAAGGAGTCTTGTAGTCAGTTCTGATGTGTTTCTAATATAGGGTAGAGTGGCCAGTGTGTTGGGGCGTACCGTGTCTTCTTGGTGTTGTTTATTTGCTAAACATCGGCGGACGAAGCTGTTAGGATAACCGTTGTTTGCAAAGACTCTGTACAGGTGTTCCTCTTCATTTTTGTGCAGCTTTGGGGTGTTGCAGTGAGTTATCGCTCGTTTAAACAGTCTTGACACAGCACTGTTTATGGACGCTGGGGTGGTTACTGCTGTAATTCAGGATTTGGTCTGTGTGTGTAGACTTTCTGTGTATGCTGGTAAGGAATTCCTCGTTGTTTGTTTGTTCCACCATTATGTCTAGAAACGGGAGTTGTTTGTTGTTCTGTCGTTCCCTGTTGAACTTGATCCTGGTGAATATGCTATTAATAAGGTGGCGTGTTTCTTCCAACATTGTTCATTTAATGATTACAAAGATATCATCCACATATCTAACCCATAGTTTAGGCTGGATCTGGGGGAGGGCTGTAAGTTCCAGTCTTTGCATAACAGCTTCCACTATGAGCCCCGACATGGTGACCCCATCTACATACCACTACAGTACAAAACTGGAAACAAGATTGCCCATCATGACAGACTGGACCAGATAAATTCAGAGTGGGACAGAACAACAACGTTCAATGGAGGCTGCACAGCACTGACCATGTCACCTAGAAGGGAGACGAAACGTTTGCATGAAAACCAGTCAGCTCGGCAAACCAACCAACAACTCCAACCGCAACCCAAGCTACAGATCTTTGTTAAAACACGAGGGTGAGTGCTCCTTACTTCAAAATAGGCCAATCTTTCAGCTGCTTTTCTTTCCAAAATCCAAGCTGATAGAGCCCTGTCTGCTTTTTCTGCAATAACTGATGACTTTAGTATTTTCTCTGCTCAAATTTCAGGCCTTACTAATGATCAGTTCTTAATGGTTTAAATCCAATGAGATTCATCTTCACCACAGTGAGGTTACAACTGCCTCTATCTATTCTCAAAATGAACTGGCTGTTTCAATTACCAAAGGAACACAAATAAATGAAACAAAAGAACACTCAACCCAAGGTTCCATCTTGAATCACTATCTCTTTGGAAATCTAATATGCTTTGTAGTCATCAAGACTTTTCTTTGATTCTGCGACCTCTATGAATAATTTATCACAAATGGAGTTTTAAGACTTGCCCAGAATTGTAGATTTTATCTTCTGTTGAGACTAGTTGACGTGTGATTGGTTTGCTCGCCGAGCTCGTTCGTTAGTTTGCAGATGTTTCATTACCCTGCTGGGTAACGTAATCAGTGCAGCCTCCGATGAAGCGCTGTTGTGCTTTCCCGCCTGGTATGTAAACTCTGGGATCCGTTGGAGTTGATTACCTCATATCCGGTTTTTCTTCGCAGTGGTGTATATAAAGCGTCTAATTTGACGTGTTTATTGATGGCCTTGGTGGAGAACCAGGCCTCTAGAAATTCCCGTGCTTGTCTCTGTTTGGCCTGTCCAAGGATCCTGATGTTGTCCCAATCGAACTAGTGATTCTCCTTATCCATGTGAATGGAGACGAGAGAGTACTGGTTGTCTTTTTGTTGCTATTTGGTGTTCCTGTATTCTTGTGGCCAGTTTCCTTCCTGTCTGTCCAATGTAATGTTTCTCGTAGTCCTTGCATGGAATCTTGTATATCACTTTGGTTCTGTCCATTGTGGATAAGGCGTGTTTGGTTTGAGTGAGCAGTTGGCGTAGGGTTGACGTGGGTTTGTGTGCCACTCTGATGCCCAATGGTCTCAGGAGTCTTGTGGTCAGTTCGGATATGTTCATGATGTACGGTAACGTGATGAATGTGTCAGGGCGTACTGTATCTTCCTGTTATTGTTTGTGTGATAGGCATAGTCAGATCCAGCTGTTTGGGTATCCGTTGTCCTTAAATACTTGGTAGAGGTATTCTTCTTTGTTTTGGCGTAGTTCCAGGTTGCTGCAGTGTGTTGTCGCTTGTTTAAATAGTGTTTTCATGCAACTTGGTTTATGGGTTTTGGGGTGGTTACTGTTGAAATTCAGGAGTTGATCTGTGTGTGTGGCCTTTCTGTGTACCTTGGTCAGAAATTCCCTACTGGCCCAGTGTCCGATCATGATGTCCAGGAATGGGAGCTGTTCGTTCTTTTCTTCTTCTCTGGTGAATATGATGCCACTTAGAGTGCTGTTTTTTAGTTGGTGTGTCTCCTGTAGTTTAGTCCTTTTGATGATGACAAAAGTGTTGTCCACGTATCGGACCCATATTTCAGGTTGGATCTGCGGAAGTGCCATGCTTTCAAGTGTCTGTATCACCGCTTCTGCTATTAGTCTGGAGATAGGTGACCCCCTGGGTGTCCCGTTGATTTGTTCATAGATTTGACCATTAAAGGTGAAGTGGGTCGTGAGGCATAGGTCCAGTAATTTCAGTATGTTGTCTGTGGAGATGGTGTCACTTGGGTCTGGTTCTTTTGGTAGTGTTGTAGTGTTTCTCTTGCCAGTGGTAAGTCAATCAATGTGAATAGGGTGGCAACGTCAAAGGACACCATGGTCTTGTCCTTATCTATTCTGATGTCTTTGAGGGATTTGAGGAACTCCAGGGCTTAGTGAATGGAGTGGGATCACTTGCTGATGAGGTGCTTTAGTCTTTGTTGTAATTCCTTGGCTAAGCTCAGACTCTTCCAACAGACATGAATACATACCGGCAAGTGCAAATAGACCCAACACCACAACTGGGTAACAAAATAATCAACACACTGAAGAGACTCAAACAGACCGGACAACTCAACAAAGCAGACTACATAAAAATGAAACTTGAAGGGACAAACACCCCTGATTCTACGACCTCCCAAAGGTACAGAAACCGGAAGTACCCCTCAGACAAATAGTCTCCCTCCCAGGCACACCAACACACAGGTTAGCCAAGGAATTACAACGAAGACTAAAGCAGCTCATCAGCAAGTCACCTCATTCAATCCACTCAGCCCAGGAGTTCTTCAAATCCCTCAAAGGCATAAGAATAGACGAGGATGAGACCATAGTGTCCTTTGACGTTACTGCCCTATTCACATCAATTGACTTACCACTGGCAAAAAAAACACTACAACATTACTAAAAGAACCAGACCCGAGTGACGCAATCTCCACAGACGACATACTGAAATTACTAGACCAAGTGGGCCTCACGACCCACTTTACCTTTAATGGCCAAATCTATGAACAAGTCAACAGGACACCCAGGGGGTCACCTATCTCCGGACTAATAGCAGAAGCGGTGATGCGGAGACTTGAAAGCATGGCACTTCCACACATCCAACCTAAAGTATGGATCCGATACGTGGACGACACTTTCATCATCACCTAAAGGACTAAACTAGAGGAGACACGCCAACTAAAGAACAGCACTCTAACTGGCATCATATTCACTAGGGAAGAAGAAAAGAATGAACAGCTCCCATTCCTGGACGTCATGGTCGGACACTGGGCCAGTAGGGAATTTCTGACGAAGGTACACAGAAAGACCACACACACAGATCAACTCCTGAATTTCAACAGTAACCACCCCAAAACCCACAAACCAAGTTGCATGAAAACACTATTTAAACAAGTGACAACACAATGCAGCAACCCAGAACTACGCCAAAACAAAAAAGAATATCTCTACCAAGTATTTAAAGGCAACAGATACCCAAACAGCTGGATCCGACGATGCCTATCACACAAACAACAACAGGAATTTACAGTACGCCCTGACACATTCGTCACGTTACTGTACATCAAGCACATATCCGAACTGACCACAAGACTCCTGAGACCATTGGGCATCAGGAAGGCACACAACCTATGTCAACCCTACGCCAACTGCTAACTCAAACCAAACACGCCTTATCCACAATGGACAGAACCAAAGTGATATACAAGATTCCATGCAAGGACTGCGAGAAACATTACATTGGACAGACAGGAAGGAAACTGGCCACAAGAATACAGGAACACCAACTAGCAACAAAAAGACACGACCAATACTCACTCGTCTCCATCCACACGGATAAGGAGAATGACCAGTTTGATTGGGACAACATCAGGATCCTTGGACAGGCTAAACAGAGACAAGCACGGGAATTTCTAGAGGCCTGGTTCTCCACCAAGAAGGCCATCAATAAACACGTCGAATTAGACCCTTTACATTCACTGCGAAGAAAAACCGGATATGAGGTGATCAACTCCAACAGACCTCAGAGTTTAAATTCCAGGCGGGAAAGCACAACAGCACTTCATGGGAGGCTGCACTCATGATGTTACCCAGCAGGGTAACGAAACATCTGTGAACTAACAAACCAGCTCGGTGAGCGAACCAACGACAGCATCCACAACCCGAGCTACAAACCTAATCAAGAACCTTAGACTAGTTGACCTGTTGGTCCATTGGACCGAAGTTGAGGTATTGATTTTTATATTGAATGAGAGCTGTTAGTACTGTTGATCAGACAGGTATGCAGGATGGCTTAAACTGTCTGGCAGTTGTGTTGGGAGCAAATAATTTTGGACATTTTTTGGTGCCCCTGCCATTCTTCTTGCATGATGCATTTGGATTCTGAACATCAGACAGACCATGCTCCATTTGACATAGAACAATGTCCTATGACCTTTGTGCTTGATCACGCTCTGGTCGAGGCGGGAATTGTTGTGGGTCAGATGGCACTCCTACACAGATTGATGCATTTTTTCCTTTGGCAACACATAGCACCACAGTGCTGGCATTGCACCTCCATCCTCCCCGCTGATGGTATTCAGAACATCCTCTGTAAAGCGAGCATGGCTGGTCACCTCCACCCTTGTCCTCGTGTGTGCACGCTGCATTGCAACAACATTTTGTGCTTGCATTGCAGTTTGCAGTGGTCTGTCTTGTTCATAGAACTTAGAATGCCTACAATCCAGAAGCAGGCCATATGGCCCATCGAGTTTAGTCCGACCCTTCGAAGAGCATCCCACCCATACCCAACCTCTACCCTATCTCCCTAAACCCACATTTCCCCATGGCCAATCCACTGTATCTGCACGTGTTTGGTCTGTGAGAGGAAACCAGAGCACCCAGAGGAAACCTACGCAGACACGGGGAGAATGTGCAAACTCCACACAGATAGTTGCCTGAGAATCAAACCTGGGACTCTAGTGCAGTGAGGCAGCAGTGCTAACCACTGAGCCACCCACCTGCCCTGTGTTTCTGGCAGACCTATTGCATTGCTGCAGCATGGGCTGCTGCATGTTCTGGAGTGTTTTGCCGGTTGTGGCTTGTCATATTGCTACAGCATTCTGTGCCTGCAGGGCATCTTGTTTCTTCTGATTCCTCTGTCTAGCACCCTTGCATATCCTTTGGAGATCATTTCACCTTGCCTCCTTCTTCTGCTCTATCTCATCAGCACCAGACTGTATGAGGCCATGCTGCATGCAGTTGGTTACTGTTGGTATAGTTGTTGCTCAAAGCCTTATAGCATAGCTGCCTGCTGTACTGCTTGAGCATTAGATTGCCATTGAACAAACCCCGATGTGCTTGGACCAGGTTCATCCTCTGGTGTAAGGCTCTGCTTTTGGCCATGTACTTGTACAGGAGATGCCTCAATGACCTATGGCCATGAAATTTGTTCATTTGACTTCTTGTCGCTGCATGAGCCATGTGGCCTCTCCATCCTTTCTTCCTTGCAAGCTACCTGACATAAAACAATGCAAAATATTCACACTTTAGTCAGACTACACTTGCTGTGTACATTTGGCTGAATTGTAATTTTCCATGTAATTTTCCAAATTTAAAGAATCGTATGTTTAAGAACTACTGGGAAGAAAGAACTGTGCTCTTACCCTATTGCCTCTACATGCAAAATCTAAAAATTCTGCCATGAAACGTTTAAAAATAGTATGTAATAACGCTATAAATGACAAGAGAATAATATTAAATCGTAAAGAATAAGAATGAAGTCAATGAATATAGGAAGGGCAAATATTTACTTAATGTGATGTCATGCTAGTGTATTCATTCAATGCTACAGGATTGCTGTGGTTTATCTCTAAACTCCTTCCCCTGTAGTGGAGCAAGAAACAATTCCTACAGAGTAAGAGGGGTGGAAGAACAAAAGCAATAAAAGCAAACATAAACAAACAAGCAGCTTCTTCCCTGCTCACCTGACTTTCCACCAACTAAACTCCAGACTTACACTCAATCTTCAGCTGCACTTTCCACTGACCAAACGCCACAGACTTGCACTCGATCTGTAGCTGTACTCCCCACTGAGCAAAATCCAGAGGTTGCTCTAGATCTGCAGCTGCACTCTCCGCTGAGGAAACACCAGAGGCTGCCATTGATCCACAGCTGCACTTTCTGCTGACCACCAAGGACATCTCTGAGCAGTTGCAGCAAATTCTGAAAGGGGAGCTTGAGCAGCTGGAGGTTGTTTGCACAAATTGCTACCAACGACATAGGTAGAAAAAGGGATGAGGTCCTGCGGAGTGAATATAAGGAGTTAGGCAGGAGGTTAAAAAGCAAGACCTCAAGGGTAGTAATCACTGGATTACTCCTGGTCTCTTTGCTAATGAGTAGGAATAGGAGGATAGGGCAAAAGAATGTGTGGCTCAAGACCTGGTGTCGGGGACAGGGACTCAGATTTTTGGATCCTTGGGGTCTCTTCTGGGGCAGAAGTGACCTGTACAAGAAGAACGGGTTGTACCTGAACTGGAGGGGGCCCAATATCCCAGCGGGGAGATTCGCTGGAGCTACTCGCGAGGGTTTAAACTAGTTTAGTGGAGAATGGGACCCAAAGCTGTGGTAAGTCAAGAGAGAAGGCTGAGCCTGGTAGAGAAGTTAAAGAGAGCAAGTTAAATAGACAAAGCAGCCAGAGAACGAGGGAGGTCTGATGAATTAACTGTATTTATATCAGTGCAAGTGGCTTGATGGGTAAGGCAGATGAACTTGACATGGATGGGGGCATTGGACTGGAATGTCATAACTATTACAGAAACATAGCTAAGGGAAGGACAGGACTGGCAGCTCAATATTCAGGGATATAGATGCTGCAGGAAGGATAGAGGGGAGGCAAGCGAGGAGGGGGAGTGGCATTTTTGATTTGGGAAAACATCACGGCAGTACCTATAGAGGATATACCTGGGGGATCATCCAGTGAAGCTACGTTAGTGGAACTGAGAAATAGGAAGGGGGTGATTACTTTGATGGTATTGTACTATAGGCCCCCCAGTAGTCAACTGGAAATTGAGGAGCAATATATGGGGAGTTCACAGATAGCTATAACTAGAATATTTGTAAAAGTAGGGGAGTTTAACTTTTAAAACATAGACTGGGACTATTGTTAATGGGTTGGATGGTGAAGAATTTGTTGAGTTTCAATCAACATGTAGATGGCCCTACTAGAGAAGGGGCAAAGTCAACCTCTTCTTGGGAAATAAGGCAGAGCAAGTGACTGAGGTGTTAGTAGGGGAGCACTGTGGGGCCAGTGACCATAATTCTATTGGTTTTAAAATAGTTATGGAAAAGGATAGGTCTGGTCCACAAGTTCTAAATTGGGGCAAGGCCAATTTTGATGGTATTAGACAAGATCTTTCAAAAGGTGATTGGGGGAGGATGTTCACAGGTGGCAAGTGGGAGACTTTCAAAAGTGAGATAATGAGAGTTCAGGGACAGCATGTTCCTGTAAGTGTGAAGGGCAAGGCTGGCAGGAGTAGGGAACACTGGATGACTAGAGATACTGATACTGGTCACAAAAAAAGGAGGCATATGTTACATATAGATAGCTGGGATCAAGTGAATCCCTTGAGGAGCATAGGGATTGTAGGAGTACACTTAAGAGGGAAATCAGGAGGGCAAAAAGAGCACATGCATTAGCTTTGGCACATTAGGTTAAGGAGAATCCAAAGAAATTCCACAAGTATATTAACGGTCAAAGAGTAACTCAGCAAAGAACAGGGCTCCTTAAAGATCAATGAGGCCATCTATATGTGGAACCTCATGAGATGGGTGTGATCCTAAATGAGTATTTTGCATTGGTATATACCGTGGAGAAAGACATGGAAGCTAGGGAACTTGGGTAAATAAATAGTGATATCTTGAAAAGAATCCACGTTATAGATGAGGAAGTGATAGAAGTCTTAAAATGCATAAGGGTAGATAAATCCCTGGGACCTGAGCAAGTGTATCCCAAGATGTTGCAGGGCCCCTATCAGAGATATTTGTATCATTTACAGCCAAGGGTGAGGTGCTGGAAGCCTGGAAGGTTGCTCATGTTGTGCCACTATTTAAGAAAGGCTGCAAAGAAAAACCAGCGAACTACAGACCAGTGAGCCTGACGTCAGTGATGAGTAAGTTGTTGTAGGGGATTCTGAGAGATGAGATCTTCAGCGTAGTTTTGTGCATGGGGAATTGTGTCTCACAAATTTGATTGAGGTTTTTGAAGAGGTAACCAAGAAGATAAATGAAGGCAGAGAGGTAGACGTTGTCTATTTGGACTTTAGCAAGGCCTTTGACAAAGTTCCGCATGGTAGACTGGTTAGTAAGGTTAGATCACCTGGGATCCAGGGAGACCTAGCCAATTGGATACAAAATTGGCTGACGGTAGGAGACAGAGGGTGGTGGTAGAGAGTTGTTGCTCAGACTGGAGGCCTGTGACTAGCGGTGTGCCACAGGAATCGGTGCTGGGTCTACTGTTGTACGCCATTTATATGTACACTTTAGATGAGAATATAGGAGGTATGGTTACTAAGTTTGCAGATGGCATCAAAATTGGTGGTATAATGGTCAGTGAAGAAGGTTATCCAAGAGTACAACAGGATCCTGATCAACTGGGCCAGTGGGCCAAGGAATGGCAGATGGAATTTAATTCAGATAAATGCGAGGTGTTGCATTTTGGTAAGACAAACCAGGGCAGGAATTACATAGTTAATGGTAGGACCCTGTGGAGTGTTGTTGAACAGAGACAACTAGGGGTGCAGGTACATAGTTCTCTGAAAGCGGCGTTACAGGGTAGACAGAGTGATGAAGAAGGCATTTGGCAAGCTAGCCTTCATCGGTCAGAGCATTGAGTACAGGAGTTGGGATGTCATATTATGGCTGTACAAGATATTGGTTAATTCTGGACGGCCTGCTATAGGAAGGATATTATTAAAATGAAAGGGGTGCAAAAAGGATTTATAAGGATGTTAATGAGATGAGAGGATTTGAGCTATAGGTAGAGGCTGAATATGCTTGGGCATTTTTCTCCTGGAGCATCAGGAGCCGAGGGGCATAGATAAAGTGAATTGCCAAGGTCTTTTTCCACAGGGTAGGGGAGACCAAAACTAGAGGACATAGGTTTAAGGTGAGAGGGGAAAGATTTAAAAGGGACCTCAGGCAACCTTTTCATATGGAACGAGCTGCCACAAGAAGTGGTAGAGGCGAGTACAATTGCAAGACATTTGGCAAGTATGTGGATAGGAAAGATGTAGAGGGATATGGACCCAAATGCGGGCAATGGGACTAGTTCAGTTGGTTGGCATGGACATGTTGGGGCGAAGGGTCTGTTTCCGTTCAGTATGACTCTGACTCAATGACTCTGCCCCACATCCTTAGATTATGACGTCTGTTTCTGGACTCCGAACCAGTCAGGAGCATCCTTCTTATGTTTACCTGTCTAGTTCTGTTAGAATGGTGTGTTTGACCATAAGACCATTAGAAATAGGCGCATGAGCATGTTTTTAGGCCCCTCGAGCCTGCTTCACCATTCAATAGGATTGTGACTGATCTTACATTCCTCAAATCCACTTTCTTGTGTTTTCCTCACAGCCTTTCATTTCCCTACTGATGAAGAATCTGTCTATCTCAACCTTAAATATAAACATGGACTGTGCCCCACAGCCCTCTGTGGCTCGGAGTTCCAAAGCCTAATGTCTCTCAGAGAAGAAATTCCTCCTCATTTCAGTCTTGAGCTGGTCTCCATTTTTTCTTCTTGCTCCAGACTCTCCCAGGAGGGAAGGCATTGTCTCAGCATTCACCCTGCCAAGCCCCTTCAGAATCCTGTATATTTCAATGAGATCACCTCTTATTTTCCTTGATTCCAGTGAAACTGCCTCCAATGAAATGATATATATCCTCAAATAAGGGACCAAACTGCTCACAGTACTCAGTTGCAGTAAGATTTCCCTACTCTTATACTCCAACACCCTTGAAATAAGGCCAACATTCCATTAGCCTTCCTGATTGTCTGCTGCACCTGTGTGGTAGCTTTTTTGTGTTTCATTTACAAATGCCCCAAAGTCCCTCTGTGTTGTAGCTTTCTGTATTTTTTGCGTTTGTTGTGAAGACAGAATGTTGTCTGCTATGTGGTTACTCCTGCTAATATTGGAATTGACAAATTCATCTGTGACAGGTAGATTGATGAGGATGATGTGAACAAAGAACAAAGAACAAAGAACAAAGAAAATTACAGCACAGGAACAGGCCCTTCAGCCCTCCAAGCCTGCGCCGATCCAGATCCTCTATCTAAACCTGTCACCTATTTTCCAAGGATCTGTATCCTTCTGCTCCCTGCCCATTCATGTATCTGTCTAGATACATCTTAAATGAAGCTATCGTGTCCACCTCTACCACTTCCGCTGGCAACGCATTCCAGGCACTCACCACCCTCTGCTAAAAGAACTTTCCATGCATATCTCCCTTAAACTTTTCCCCTCTCACCTTGAAATTGTGACCCCTAGTAATTGAGTCCCCCACTCTGGGAAAAAGCTTCTTGCTTTCCACCCTGCCTATACCTCTCATGATTTTGTAGACCTCAATCAGGTCCCCCCTGAACCTCCGTCTTTCTAATGTAAATAATGCTAATCTACTCAACCTCTCTTCATAGCTAACGCTCTCCATACCAGGCAATATCCTGGTGAATCTCCTCTGTACCCTCTCCAAAGCATCCACATCCTTTTGATAATATGGCGACCAGAACTGTATGCAGTATTCCAAATTGGTCGAACCAAAGTCCTATACAACTGTAACATGACCTGCCAAGTCTTGTACTCAATACCCCGTCCGATGAATGAAAGCATGCCTTATGTCTTCTTGACCACTATCGTCCTGCATTGCCACCTTCAGGGTACAATGGACCTGAACACTCAGGTCTCACTGTGCATCAATTTTGCCCAGGGCTTTTCCATTTACCGTGTAGTTCGCTCTTGAATTGGATCTTCCAAAATGCATCACCTTGCATTTGCCTGGATTGAACTCCATCTGCCATTTCTCCACCCAACTCTCCAATCTATCTCTCCAATCTATCTATATTCTGCTGCATTCTCCGACAGTACCCTTCACTATCTGCTACTCCACCAAACAGTGTCATCTGCAAACTTGCTAATCAGACCATCTATACCTTCCTCCAGATCATTTATATATATCACAAACAACATTAGTCACAGTTCTCCATTTTGAGAAACTCCTTTCCACTACAACTCTCCTGTTGCCTAGCCAGTTCTCTATCCATCTAGCTAGTACACCCTGGACCCCATGCAACTTCACTTTCTCCATCAGCCTACCATGGGGAACCTTATCAAACGCCTTACTGAAGTCCATTGTATATGACATCTACAGCCCTTTCCTCATCTATCAACTTTGTCACTTCCTCAAAGAATTCTATCAAGTTGGTAAGACATGACCTTCCCTGTACACAATCATGCTGCCTATCACTAATAAGCCCATTTTCTTTCAAATGTAAATAGATCCTATCCCTCAGTATCTTCTTCAGCAGCTTCCCCACCACTGACGTCAGGCTTGCCGGTCTATAATTACCTGGATTATCCTTGCTACCCTTCTTAAACAAGGGAACAACATTAGCAATTCTCCAGTCCTGCGGGACCTCACCATGCACAAGGATGCTGCAAAGATATCTGTTAAGGCCCCAGCTTTTCCTCTCTCGCTTTCCTCAGTGACCTGGGATAGATCCCATCCAGACCTGGAGACTACTGCCTTTTAGAATACCCAACACTTCCCCCCCTCCTTATGCTGACTTGACCTAGAGTAATCAAACATCTATCCCCAACCTCAACATCCTTCATGTCCCTCTCCTTGGTGAACACCGACGCAAAGTACTCATTAAGAATGACTCCTCGCATAACTTCCCTCCTTTGTCCTTGAGTGGTCCAACCCTTTCTCTAGTTACCCTCTTACTCTTTATGTACAAATAAAAGGCTTTGGGATTTTCCTTAACCCTGTTTGACCCCTTTTAGCCCTCTTAATTCCTCGTTTCAGATTGGTCCTACTTTCCCGATATTCTTCCAAAGCTTCGTCTGTTTTCAGCCGCCTAGACCTTATGTATGCTTCCTTTTTCCTCTTTGCTAGTCTCACAATTTCACCTGTCATCCATGGTTCCCTAATCTTGCCCTTTCTATCCCTCATTTTCACAGGGACATGTCTGTCCTGCACTCTAATCAACCTTTCTTTAAAAGCCTCCCACATATCAAATGTGGATTTACCCTCAAACAGCTGCTCCCAATCCACATCCCCCAGCTCCTGCCGAATTTTGCTATAGTTGGCCTTCCCCAAATTGAGCACTCTTCCTTTGGGACCACTCTCATCTTTGTCCATGAGTATTCTAAAACTTACGGAATTGTGATCACTATTCCCCTACTGAACCTTCAACCACCTGGCCGGGCTCATTCCCCAACACCAGGTCCAGTATGGCCCCTTCCAGAGTTGGGCTATTTACATACTACTCTATAAAACCTCCTTGTTGCTCCTTACAAATTCTGCTTCATCTAAACCCCTAACACTAAGTGAATCCCAGTCAATATTGGGAAAATTAAAATCTCCCATCACCACCACCCCATTGCTCCTACATCTTTCCATAATCTGTCCACATATTTGTACCTCTATCTCATGCTCGCTGTTGGGAGGCCTGTAGTACAGCCCCAACATTGTTACCGCACCCTTCCTATGTCTGAGCTCTGCCCATGTTGCCTCACTGCTCGAGTCCTCCATAGTGCCCTCCTTCAGCACAGCTGTGATATCCTCTTTGACCAGTAATGCAACTCCTCCACTCCTTTTACCTCCTCCTCTATCCCGCCTGAAGCATCCATATCCTGGGATATTTAGTTGCCAATCTTGCCCTTCACTCAACCAAGTCTCAGTAATAGCAATAACATCATCCTCCCAGGTACTAATCCAAGCCCTAAGTTCATCTGCCTTACCTACTACACTTCTCGCATTAAAACAAATGCACCTCAGACCACCTGTCCCTTTGCGTTCATCATTTGCTCTCTGCCTACTCCTCCCCTTAGTCATGCTGACTTCATTATCTAGTTCCTTACAGGCTTTAGTTACTACCTCCTTACTGTCCACTAACCTCCTCATTTGGTTCCCATCCCCCTGCCACGTTAGTTTAAACCATCCCCAACAACATTAGTAAAAGCACCACCTAGGACATTGGTTCCAGCCCTGCCTAGGTGTAGACCGTCCGATTTGTAATTCTCCCACCTCCCCCAGAACCGGTCCCAGTGTCCCAAAAATCTGAACCCCTCCCTCCTGCACCATCTCTCAAGCCACTCATTTATCCTGCCTATTCTTTCATTTCTTCTCTGACCAGCACGTGGCACTGGTAGCAATCCTGAGATTACTACCTCTGAGGTCCTACTTTTTAACTTGGCTCCTAAGTCCCTGAATTCTGCTTGTAGAACCTCATCCCATTTAGTACCTGTATCATTGGTGCCTATATGCACCACGACAGCTGGCTGTTCACCCTCCCCCTTCAGAATGTCCTGCAGTCGATCTGAGACATCCCTGACCCATGCACCTGGGAGGCAACATACCATTCAGGGGTGTCGTTTTCAACCACAGAACTGCCTGTCTACTCCCCTTACAATCGAATCCCCTATGACTATAGCCCTTGCACTCTTTTTCCCACCCTTCTGTACAGCAGAGCCAGCCACGGTGCCATGAACCTGGCTACTGCTGCCTTCCTCTGGTGAGCCATCTCCCCCAACAGTATCCAAAACGGTATACCTGTTTCGGAGGGAGACGACCGCAGGAGACAACTGCACTGCCTTCCTGCTTTTTCTCTGCCTTTTGGTCACACATTCCCTTTCTCCCTCAGCAATCCTAATCTGCGGTGTGACCAATTTGCTAAACGTGCTATCCACGACTTCCTCAGCATCGCGGATGCTCCATAGTGAGTCCATCCGCAGCTCCAGAGCCGTCATGTGGTCTAACAAGAGCTGCAGCTGGACACACTTCCTGCACATGTATGTGAAGTTTTTTGCCTCTTGTTGATTCTCTTTACCATCTACCATGCCAGCTTGGTAGATATGCCATTCAGTTTTGGCTGGTTTGGTTAGTATTGGTGCATCTGAAGACATTGAAATCTCTCATCCAGAATACATCTTAAGCTCTTTCTACTCTCATTGCTTCATCCAAGAGGTGTTTGAACTATCTCCACAGAGGCCGGTATCCCATCATCAAGACACTCTTTATTTACATGTGCTGCATCCTTGAGACTGATTCAGCTCTCTCAGATTGAACGGGATGTCTGACACTCCTGTTTATATCTCTTCGCCAGGGCTCTCTGATTGAATCAGATTAACAGCCCCAATCAGGGAGTGTATATTCTATGAGATCCACCTGGCTGAACTTCTTACAATCATTAATCCCTCCCCCTCTGAGTCCGAGGACATAGGCTGTTTTTTTTCTTTTATAACTCCTCCTGGGGCATTTGGGTGGCACGGTGGTTCAGTGGTTAGCATGGCTGCCTCACAGTGCCAGTAACCTGGGTTCAATTCCACCCTTGGGCGACTGTCTGTGCGGAGTTTGCACCTTCTCCTCATGTCTGGGTGGGTTTCCTCCGGGTTCTCTGGTTTCCTCCCACAGTCCAAAGATGTGCAGGCTAGGTGGATTGGCCATGCTAAATTGCCCATTGTGTCCAGGGATGTGTAGGTTAGGTGGGTTATAGGGGGATGGCTCTGGGTGGGATGTCCGAGGTTTGGTGTGGACTTGTTGGGCCGAAGGGCCTGTTTCCACACTGTAGGGAATGTATGAAATAAAATTCTAGCACTGGGTTCGGTTCCTCCAATTCTGCCTCTGATGTGGGCAGCACTGTAATTTGCCTCTTGTGCCCGGAGCATCGTGGAAGAAATTCATTCTCTTCTTCAGGGGGCAAAAGTGTTGATGAGGTGACGCCCGCTGTGTCCATCTCAGATTCCAAGGCATCTTCAGCGCTTGATGGAGAGGGCAAACTTTCCAGAACAGTTGGAATGACTGTCGATGAGCCAAGCACAATTTGTCCCTCACCGTTTGCAAGTTCGCAGCTTTCACTTGGTCCATGTGTTTGTTCAGGTCCTGACTGGATCTGACCTTTCGTCAACCATATCTCTTAGTTAAAGTTTTTGAGAAGACTTGTAGCTCGGTTTGTGGATGGGGTTGTTGATTTGTTCGCCGAGCTGTAGGTTGGTTTGCAGACGTTTTGTCACCATACTAGGTAACATCATCAGTGCGCTTCTGATGAAACATTGTTGGTCTGTCCCATTTGTTTTTTATGTGGTCTGGGTTAATGCGGTGGTTGGCATCCTGTCCGGTTCTGCTTCATAGTGGTTGGTATATGGAGTATATTTTCACTGTTTGTTGATGGAGTTCTGGGTTGAGTACTGGGCCTCTAGGAATTCCAGTGCGTGTCTTTGGTCGGCTTGTCCTACGAAGGTTAGATTGTCCCAGTCGAATAGGTGGCCTTCTTCGTCCGAGTCTACGGAAACGAGTGATAGTTGGTCGAGTCTCTTGGTAGCTAATTGGTGCTCATGTGCCCTGCAAGCTGGTTTTCTCCTGGTCTGTCTGATGTAGTGTTTGTGGCAGTCCTTACATGAGATTTTATATATAACGTTGGTCCTGTTAATTGTGAGTATGGGATCCTTTGTTCTTGTCAGTACTTGTCGTGCAGCTGTGGGAACAAAAACAAAGTTGCTGGAAAAGCTCAGCAGGTCTGGCAGCACCTGTGAAGAAAAAATAAGAGTTAATGTTTTGGGCCCAGTGACCCTTCTGAGGAACATGAGCGCCAACTAGCTACCGAGGGACACGACCAACTATCACTTGTTTCCATACACTCGGACAAAGAAGGCCATCAATTTGACTGGGCCAATCCAACCATCGTAGGACAAGCCAACCAAAGACAAGCACGGGCATTCCTAGAGGCCTGTTACTCAACCTGGAACTCCATCAACAAACATGTAGGAACAGACCCCATACACCAACCACTAAGACGCAGAACCGGAAATGAGGCCAATCACCACATCAAACTGGACCACATAAGTAACAAGCGGGACAGACCAACAATGCTTCATCAGAGGCGCACTGATGATGTTACCTAGTATGGTGATGAAATGTATGCAAACCAATCTACCAGCTTGGCAAACAAATCCTTATCCATGCCTTTTATTCATGCAGGGCCATTCCTGTGGTTCCTACGCCAAACTATGTCCCCTGATGTAAACTGTCACTTTCGCTTAGCGGAGTCTTGTGTCCAGCATTGGCGTTCCTGATGCCGTTTCACCCTACCCTGCTCGGTCTAGGGAGATCAGATTTAATCTGGTGCAGAGTCTTCTCCCCATTAGCAACTCTGCTGGAGCTATCCCTGTAGTTGCACGAGAGGTGGTCCGAAATCAACTAGGAACTGGGACAGTTTGGTATCTAGTGAAGCTGTAGGCTTTTCTTTAAGTCTGCCTTCAAAGTTTGGACAGCTCTTTCTGCCCTTGTCGGACAAATATCATTTGACTTTAGGAAATACTCAAATTCCCTGCTAGTACACAATGGCTGGTTATCTTTGAACAAAACATCCAGGAGTTTATGTATTGCAAAAGATGAACACAGTTTTTCTATCATTGCCCCCATGTTTGATGGATTAACTCAATGCACATCCAGCCACTTTTAGTGGGCATCCACAATGACTAAGAACATTGGGCACATGAAAAGACCGGTATAGTCAATGTGTAACCGAGTACAGGTTTACCTGGCTACTCCCACAAATGTGGGGCAGCTGGTTCCTGTAATTTTTGACATTTGTTGGCAGTCTGGGCACTGCCCCATCAACATGGCTATGTCTGCATCTAATCCTGGCCACCAGACATAACTTCTCATCCAGCATCTTCATGTTGGATACCCCGGGATGACACTGATGGAGTTCAGTCAGTATCTGGCAGTGACCTTTGCTTGGGACAATCACTGTTGCTCCCCATACAGTAATAGAATGCTGTCCTCAACTGTCATCTGGTCTCTCCAGGTTCAAAAACGGTTTCAGCTTTGGTTGTTACGGCCCTTTGGTTTCCCCCATCACCAACAGCTATTTCAGTTTTGCCAGGACTGGATCTCTCCGCGTCTAAAGTCTCATATGGTATGCTGTGACTGGTAGTATGTCCAGAAAATTTAAAACCATTATGGACTCTTCCAGTGGCGGTACCACTGGTGGGGCTTCTGCCAGCGGGAGGTGGCTCAATGAATCTGCATTTGCTACTTAGCCTACCAGACAGTGTTCCAACTTGTCATGATACGCACTTAGTATTACAACCCATCGCTGAATTCGGCCTGATGCTGTGGGCGGCGCTGCCTTGTCCTCTTTAAGTAGACTTAACAGGGGATTGTGGTGTTCTTATTACAAACTTACGCCTGTAAAAATATTGGTGGAACTTCCTGACTCCAAATATGATCGTCAAACCTTTCTTCTTGACCTGGGTGTATTCATTCTCAGCATTAGCTGTATCCAGCATCTGGATGCATACGATATTTGGCATTCCACTCTATTGGAACACCTATGAGCTAGCACACATATGGGAATCTTCAGCTAACCGTAATTCCATGTAAGCATGGTTCATGAGCAGCTTTGTGAAAGGGAGCCTCCCTGCCAGCTTTGCATATAAATTCTCGATGCAAGGGATTGGGTATTTATCCAGTTACAAAAAGTAGCTTACCATTTGTTTAAATCCCCACAAATGCAAATCGACCCATCGAGCTTTGTAATCAGTACAGTTGATGCTGCTTATTCCACAAACTGGACTGGTTTGATATTTCCTTTGCTTCCCAGCCTTCTGATTTCTGCCTCTACTTGTGCCCATAAGGCAAATGGCACTGGATGGGCTTGCAGAATTGCGGAATTGCTTCCTGGTCAACAAGCAAGGTGACCTTGGCTCCTTTGATAGTCACTAGACCTTCCTGAAAAACTTAGGACGTCACTCCAGCAGCCATTTTCTAATGGAAAAATGTTGAGCCAATCTAGCTGAATCATTTTCAAACAATTTTGCCCCATCAAGCTTGGTCCTGAGCCTTTTACTACAGTCAGTTATAACTGACGAAGCTGCTTCTCAAAAGAGACTGGAACTGAAGTTGTACCCTTAATCTGTAGACGTTCCCTGGTTTACATTCTCAGTCCAGCTGAGGTCTTGCGCAAACTATACAGTTAGAGTCCAGAGTGAATTTTGTTAAAGACTGGTTTTGCAATCACTGAAACGGCTGCACCATTATTGACCTCCATTTGAACTGGGTGATCATTTAGCCAAATGTTTATTTTGATAGGTTCTGAGTTACATGTTGCTAAACAATTTAACTGTTCCAAACCAGATGTAGGTGGACTTCCCAGGGTATGAACTCTCCTGGAGTTTTCTTACTCAATTTAGGTCTCGTGGGATTGTTTTGCTGACTCAAGTCATACCAGCAGCAACCACAATGGCTTATGGGCCCTGATTCTGAAGAAAATGTTAACTGTTTGGCCGAGGCTTGGCTTTGTTTTGAGGTTTTGCTATGGGCAGACTCAGAGTCTTTCTGTTCAGAATGTGTCCTGAGTGAGGCTGTGCAATTGCCTTCATTCAAGTGGTGTTCCTCAAGCTCAGGAGGACTGGTGAGGGAGCCCACTTCCACTGGAATACCGTGCCGCTCGGGAAGGCAATGGCCTAGTGGTGTTATTGCTGGATTGTTGGTGCAAAGGCAAGTAATGTTCTGGAGAACCGGGTTCGAATCCTGACTTGGCAGATGGTGGAATTTGAATTCAACAAATATCTGGAATTAAGAGTCTAATGATGACCATGAATCTATTGTAGATTGTTGGAAAAATCCATCTGGTTCACTAATGTCCTTTAAGGAGGGAAGCTGGTCATCCTTACCTGGTCTAGCCTATATGTGACTCCAGACCCACAGCAATATGGTTGACTCTGAACAGCCCTCTGGGCAATTACGGATGGGCAATAAATGCTGGCCTAGCCAGAAAAGCCCTCATCAAGTGAATGAATTAAAAAAAACTCATATGCTCCACTTGCCGCATTTTGCAATGATAAAACCAGTTGTAATGCCTGTTTGAAGTCCAATAGGTGCTTTTGAATGGTTACATCATTAATCCCACATGCCAACTGGTCTGTAAGCATTCATTAAGGGCTCTGCCATTCACTTTAACCTAGTCAAAAATCCCGATACAGATTCACCTTGTTCTTGGATTGTAGAGTAAAATCAATAGTGTCTCAGAATTAGAGGAGGCTTGGGACCGTAATATTCCTTAACTAAATCCATCAGTTCTTGAAAGGTTTTAGTATCTGGTACCTCAGGGAAAATTTGCTGAGAGAAAAGCTGCAGATCCACAAGCTATCAGGAGAATTACCCCTTGCTTTTCATCTGTCCCAATGCCATTTGCCTGGAAAATATGAAGCATTCTTCCCACGTGCTGGGTCCTGTCTTTGATGGCAGGATTGAATGAGTCAAGCTTCCTAAATAATGGCACGATGCCAGAATGCTTACCCCAACTCAAAGATGACTGTTGTGAGTGAATTTCTTCAGGAGCGTAATTTTCTCTCGTTGCCACTGAAATAACTCCACAGAGGCTAGTACCTCGTCACCAAGTCATCTTTTATTTACATGTACAGAGTCCTTAAGGCTGATCCAGCTCTCAGATTGAACAGGATGTCTGACATTCCTGTTCTTATCTATCAGCCAGGGCTTCCTGATTGGGGCTGTTAATCTGGTCCAGTTGGGGAATTCATATTCTCTGAGTTCCACCTGGCTGACCTCACTTCAAACACTATGGCGTTCAACAGTGATAAGCAATTACTGAATGCATACAGTCCCATGAGCTTGCTCTGCCAATCCATAAGACTATTAGTGTTTTTAATTCCATGTTCCTATTTACTCCCAGTAACCCTTGATTCCCCTGCCTAACAATCTTTACTCCTCTATCCTAAAAATATATAACCCCATTTCTACTACTTTCTAAGGCAGAGAATAGGAAAGTTGCACAAACTCTGAGAGAAATGAATTCTCATCTCAGTCATAAAAAGGCAACTCCTAATTTTAATAAAAAGTACCTCCTAATTTTGATATTACCCACAAGAGAAACCATCTTTCCATGTCTACTTTGTTAATATGAGTCAGAATCTTATACAATTTAATCAATTCACCCCTCATTCTTCTAAACACCATTGGAAATAAGCCTGTCTGCTTAACCCATCTACATAAGAAAACCCAATCATTCCACATATCAATTTGGTAAACCTCCTCTAAACTTCCTGGAACACATTTAAATCTTGCCTTAAATAAGAAGATCAAAACTGCACAGTGTATTCAAAATTGTATCTCACCAATTTTTACCTTTTTGTGACTCTTGCCCTAGCACACCTAAATCCGTCTGCACATCAGATTTCCACAATTGTTCTTTGTTTATATGGTACTCTTCTCTTGGTATCCTTATTTAAATTCCAACATTTTCCTTTTTAAACTGGATGTAAAATCATATGGTGTCTGTTGCTATCTAGGGGTATCTTTACTCTAAGGTCTTTAATTCATCATGTCACATTCCACAATATTGAGTCAAGTATTATCTGCTGTCTCATCTGTTCAATAAAATGCTGCTGTCAAAAACTATTTGGTTGAAGGCATGGTATGAACTCCTGATCCAGGCTACTATTGTCAATCTGATTTTCCAGTTTATATGCAGATTAAAATTACCCATAATTATAGCTGACCCTATACCATGAGCCCCAGTATTTCTTGTACTTATTATCCCACATTGTTGTTTCTGTTAGGGCACCTGTAGCTCACTCCCACTAGTGACTTCTTTCTCTTACTATTCCTCAATTCCACTCAATTAGTTGAACCAAATATATCACTAAGTATTGCAGCAAAGCCATCCTTGATATTATGGTCTAATGCCATAAGATTTATAGGGTTCAGAGTTAATGTTGAGGACTTCCAGGAGTTAGCTCCCTGACTGGTACCATGAAGCCTGCCACGTGCTTTTGCAGAAGTCTTTATTTTTATTGAAATAAATGCTCTGTTTATTGTAGTAGTTTTAGTGATTGAAGTAGTAGTTTTAGTGGCAGACTGCGCAGAAGATACACAATTGAAAGCAGGAGGGTGATGTGGTAGACGATTAAGGTGGTGGGTTGATTCGATGGATCCTTGCTAAGCTGATAGTTGGGTCTGCCGTTGTCAGGGAATCAGGGTCAGTCAGGGGATCAGGAACTGTTGGGGTGACAGGGTACTCAGATGGATAGTCTGAGAGTCGAAGGGTAGTCAGGAAACCAGAGGTATAGTTGGGGTGTCAGGGATGGTATTTGCTGTGCCAGTGGAGATGTTTCTTTGGTCAGAGAAGTAAGTGTTTCAGGAGTTTATTTGAAACAAGATTGTCAGTGGGGTAGATTGTGGATGAATGTGAGTGACTGGAGTGTCAATTCTGGAGTTACCCATGAGCTAGACTGGTTGTCTAATATTTCCTGGCCAACTATTCAGATAAGTAACTGACTTTAGTCTCTGTATCTAGCTCAGAGTTGAAGATTTTCCGTGAAGTTGCCTATTGAAAATTTCCAGGCAATTCATATGTAAGTCATTGCAATTAGGATTTTCACTCAGCCCCAGTGTGTATCTCTGGTTGTACAATCAGTCTCCAACAATTCAGTGATAGGAAGATTTGTGCCCTTGTATTACTTTCCAAGCTTACTGTCAAGAAAATCTGTGACAATATCATTTTTGTTTGTTTGATTTTGTGAAGAACTTATAGAAGTATTGCAATTAAATCTACTTAAATGAAACACAGTTGAGATGAAAAACATATTTTCATCATTAATTTTTTTGACAGTTTCAAACATTCGATGATTTCTTCTCCAAAGGAGGTACAAAATCTATTGTGTTTTTTTACCAAGAAGCTGAACCACCAATAATAGGTAAATGTTATTAATATATTGTGACAAAAGCACAATTAATGTGTGAGTGCATTCTCCCTAACATGCATACAATCTTAAAACTGAGACTATTTAGCTGTATCATTTTAAAATCAAATCATATTTTATTTAATGCTGATATACACATGTTGGATTTTAAGGATTGAGCACCCAGTTGACAGTTCATTTCTATAAATCCATGGCTAGTGTATGCACTATAATGAAAGCAGACAGTACAGGAAATGCTTGGTGGGTCTCCTTATTTTTGTTCAGTTTGAGGGAATTAACTGGGCATGTGTTCCTATGTATAGGTGCACTTAAACTGGTCATTGTGTTTTGGACTCTGAGCTTGTAATTTATAAATAATAAAAGCTTATGTAAGGATTTCATGACTGCAAAATGGAGTACTGTAGTGGAAGGTCATAACATTACCTGGGATGCTTTGTGTCAGCCCATCAACATCATTATGCCAGATCACATTTGAAAGTGACAGATGGGAAGCTGTGTAGGGACACAGCTCATGTTTAAAAATGAGAAATTGACAGTTATTTAAGATCGTTGTCAAGGCCATAGAGCACAATTTTAGCAGCCCCTCTGGACGTAACAGCAAATGCAGAAAGTACACATAGCTTCTGAGCCTTATCAGTGTTTCCAGGGCAGAGATAGGTTGGTAGCTGTTGTCATTTTAGTGTGCTGCAGCCCCGGAGTGAGGAAGTCTTCCTTCATGCCCTTCAGTGCTGGTTGGAGTGTCAGGGACAGTAAGTGGTGTGCCAGTGTGATAATCATATGTGCCGGAGGGTAGTCGGTAGTAGCATGTCTTCTGTTCCTCCTCAATATTACTGCGTTAGGGCTCACAGTACACTGTAGAAAGCTCTATGGGTAAGCATGTTTCAATGTGGCATTTATCAGTCTGACCTTTCAGACTACATGTAATTGAGCTAAATCTACACCTGTATGTTCATCGTAAGCCATCTTCATTCACCCTTATTTGTTGAGAAGTTCATCCTGAATCTCAGAGAATGTCGTTTGATGGTAACTTGGCAAGAGCAATCTAACTTGTCTTCTGAACATGACCTCTGCTAGCATTAGTAACCCCAGATCCAGAAATGTAGCTCTGAGATGGAACACGGCAACATGAAAATCTTGTTTAGTGAGGACGTCACATAGTTCATGTCTCATTTGGTACAATTATCCCTTCTTCAGGTGCACCAAACAGACTGAGTACAAGGTGTAGAGCTGGATGAACAGAGCAGGCCAGGCAGCATCAGAGGAGCAGGAAAGCTGACGTTTCGGATCAGGACGGGTCCAGACCCAAAACATCAGCTTTCTTGCTCCTCTGATGCTGCCTGGCCTACTTTGTTCATCCAGCTCCACACCTTGTTATCTCACACTCCAGCATCAGCAGTTTCTACTATCTCAGACTGAGTACAGCAGTCTTTGTGTCTACAATGGATGTGTTCTCTACCTGACAGTTGGTAATTTGAAGACTGATTGATTTTATTGTCATGTGTACCGAAATACAGTGAAAAGCTTTGTTTATGAGCGGTACAGGCAGATCAAAGCAAGCAAAGGATGTACAGATCAAAAAGACTTAGAAGCATACAGGTTACATTATTTGAGGCTAGAGTCCATTCAACAGTCTGATAACAGCCAGAAAGAAGCTGTTCCTGAACTTGTTTATGCTTGTGTTCCGGCTTCTGTATCTTCTGCCTGAAGGAAGAGGTTGTAGGAGGCCATTACCAGGGTACGATGGGTCTTTGATGATATTGGCAGCCTTTCCACAGCAGTGAGCCGTGTAAGTAGAGTCCATGGATGGAAGGTTGACTTCCGTGATGGTCTGGGCTGTGCACACAACCTTCTGTAGTTTCTTATGGTCCTAGGCAAAGCAGTTGCCATATCAGGCTATTATGCGCCCGGCTAATATGCTTTCAGTGGTGCATCTGTAGAAGTCGGTGAAGGAGCTTGTGGACATGCCAAATTTCCTGAGCCACCTGAGGAAGAAGAGGCGTTAGTGCCTTCTTGACTGTCGCATCTACGTGGGAAGTCCAGGACAGGTCGCCGATTATTGTCACTCCGAGGAACTTGATGCTGTTCACCTTCTCAACCTCCGTTCCGTTGATGTAGATGGGAGTTCTCCTCCCTTCTTTCTGAAGTTGACATAATTGGTGACTACAATGAAAGTTGTTCCTCATTCACAGTAAACATACCAGTGGTGCTTTTGCATAGGAAATTGGATGGAAAATTCAAGTAGCATATTTGCATGAATAGAGAATCGGTCATTGGGCTGGAAATATGAATGGAGATATGAGGTTCTTTTTCAGATTGGTGACCCGTAACCAGTGGGTTTCCACAGGGATCAGTGCTGGGACCGTAACTTCTGACAATACTTGGAGGAAAGAAGTGAATGTACTGTAGTTAGATTTGCAGATGACACAATAGTAGGTGAAAAGTCAGATTGCAAGAGGGATAAAACAGTTTATAGGGAGCTATTGATAGGTTAAGTGGGGAAAAAGTTGGCAAATGGTGTATAATCTGGGAAAATGTGAAGTTGTTCATTTGGAAAGGAGAACAAAATAACATAGCATTATTTAAATGAAAAAAAATGTAGAAAGCTGAAACACAAAGGAACTTGGGGGTACTTGTGGAGAAAACACAGAAGGCTAGCACATAGGTGCAGCAGGTAATCAGGAAGGTGAATGGAGTGTTAGCCCTTATTTCAAGGGGACTGGAGTATGAGAGTAGGGAAGTCTGTGCAGGGTGCTGGTGAGATCACATCTGGAGTACTCTGAGCAATTTTGATCCCCTCATTTAAGGAAAGATCATAAAATGGGAATCATATGGGACAGAAGAGGCTCTTTGGCCCATTGAGTGTGTACCATCAAAAATACAGTAATGCCTGCACTGATCTCATTTTTAAGCATTAGACCCATAGCCTTGAATGTTATGATACTTCAGTTGCTCATCTAAGTACTTTTTAAAGGTTATGAAGATACCCACCTCAACTATCCTGCAGGCAGTGTATTCCAGACCCCAACACACTCTGGATGAAAATATTTTCTCTCAAGAACCCTTTAAAGCTTCTGCCTTTCACTTTAAAAATGTGTCACCTCGTTCTTGACCCTTTGACAAAGGGGAACAGCTGCTTCCTATTCACAAACAAAAACAGAAATTGCTGGAAAAACTCAGCAGGTCTGGCAGCATCTGTGGAGAGAAATCAGAGTTAACGTTTCAGGTCCAGTGACCCTTCCTCAGAATTGATAGTAGCTAGGAAAACGTTGGTTTTTATGCAGAAGGTATGGTGGGGGAGGTGGTAAGGAGGAAACGATAGATGGAGATAGAACCCAAAGAAAGAGAAGAACTGGACAAACAAAGGAGTGGATAACAGCTAGCCTGGCGAATGCTACTAATGGGGTCTATTAGTGACTACCAGTGGGGTGTGTGTAATAGCAGACTATGTGATAACAAGGCCTGATATGTGGGGCTTGGGGTAAGGACATGGGAGAGGTGCCTCAAGCCCTAAAGTAGTTGAACTTGATATTGAGTCCAGAAGACTGTCGAGTTTCCAAGCAAAAAGTGAGGTGCTATTCTTTGCTGGAACACTGCAGCAAGCCTGAGACAGAGATGTTGGCCAGGGAACAGGGTGGTGTGTTAAAGTGATAGGCATCTGAAAGTGCAGGTTTTTTTTTTGGCGGACAGAACGTAGGTACTGTGCGAAGCAGTCAGCCAGTCTACACTTCGTTTCCCCAGTGTAGAGGAGGCCACATTTTGTGCAGCGAATGCAGTAGACTAGATTGAGTAAAATGCAGGTAAAGTGCTGCTTCATCTGGGCCCTTGGATACTGAGGAGGGAGGAAGTAAAAGGACAGGTGTTACACCTTCTGTGGTTGCAAGTGGAGATGCCATGGGGCTTTGAGGGAGGGTGTTGGCAGTGAAGGAAGAGTGAACCAGGGTGTCCAGGAGGGAATGGTCCTTGCGGAAGGCTGACAAGGAAGGGGAGGGAAAACTGTGTCTGGAGGTGGCGGAAATGGCAGCTAATGATCCTCTGGATGTGGATGCTGGTGGGATGGTAGGTGAAGACAAGGGGGAGGGAAGAGAGTGGGTGAAGTGAGGCAGATAGTTCGCACCTGGCTGAGGGAGAAGGTGGACATTTTGGAGATCCCCTTGTTGAAGATAGTGACATCAGAACAGATGTGACAGAGACAGGGTTTTTTATTCTGCTTTCTATTTACCCTGTTCATGTCCCTCATAATCGAATACACCTTAATCTTGTCCCCATTCAACCTTCTGTACTCTGGACATAACAACACAACTTATTCAACCTCTCTTTGCAGATGAAATACTCCATTCTAGGCGATATCCTGGTGAATTTTCTCTGCACTCCCTCCTACAGTCTGGTGACGAGGACTGCACAGTCATACAGCTGCAGCCCAAACAAAGTTCTGTATAACTCCAACATAGCTCCCAACCATGCTGGTTCTGGTTATGATCATGATCTATGATGATGATCTATGCCTCAACTGATACAACATGTTATAAAGATGTTCTTTATGTTATAGGCCAGCCCAAACCCCCTCAAAATATAGTAATAAGATAGCCTAGACCCAAACTCTTTCTTATTTTTAAATGGAAATATAAGGCTTTGTGTTCTGGATGCAGTTTGATGATCAAACTACCAGGCTTGAAGCAAAACACACTTTATTCTTACACCACAGTTAAAATACAAACCAAAGAAGGAAGAATTGTAATCACTTAACTCTCTTATTTAACTACAAAACAGCAACTGTTCCAATTTAGCAACATCCCATAAACACACCCTTGACAAGCAAATTCAGTAAAATAGATTGTCTCACATGCAATTCTGGCAGTTGGAAGAAAACCCAAGCTTATAGGTCAATAAAGAGAGGAATAACTGCTTCCCCATCAAGTTTCAAGACCCCAGCAACTACTGAAAGTTAAACTGAAATCCTGGTTCTGTGGGAGCTTGACCCCACCCTTTCATGCTGCTTCTAATGTTCCAATTTTTAAAAAAATACCAAGGCCTTACAAGCCATTGACTTTATTGACTAAGAACAGACTGCTCACCACCTCTGTTTCAACCCGTCTTCATAAAAAAAGGACAAAATACACCTCTCAATGTCATAAAATCGTCACACTTCCCACTTGAAAAGAAGAGCCATCAATATACAAAGATAGCTTCATTTTTAAAAACCTTTAGCCATACGCTATTAATACCCTTCAATACATATACATTTTATTGACTCTAAGCGTGCAAACATTCAATACGACAGTCCATTTTAACTCTTTTCTTCACACCACCTTCGTCTTTCTACATAACAGTCATGACAACATGATGCAATTTATGTTCAAAGATAACAAGGTGTAGAGCTGGATGAACACAGCAGGCCAAACAGCATCAGAGGAGCGGGAAAGCTGACGTTTCTGGTCTAGACCCTTCTTCAGAAATGGGGGAGGGGAAGGGGATTCTGAAATAAGTAAGGAGAAAGGAGGAGGCTGATAGAAGATGGATAAAGGAGAAGATAGGTGGAGAGGAGACAGACAGGTCAAAGAGGCGGGGTTAGAGCCAGAAAAGGTGAGTGTAGGTGGGGAGTTAGGGAGGGGATAGGTCAGACCAGGGAGGACAGCCAGGTCAAGGAGGCGGGATGAGGCTAGTAGGTAGGGGATGGGGGTAGGGCTTGAGGTGGGAGGAGTGGATAGGTGGGAGGAAGGACAGGTTAGGGAGGTGGGGACGAGCTGGGCTGGTTTTGGGATGCGGTCAGGGGAAGGGAGATTTTGAAGCTTGTGAAGTCCACATTGATACGGTATTCACTGAGGAGAGGGACATGACGGATGTTGAGGTTGGGGATAGAGTTTGATTACTTGAGGTCAAGTCAGCACAAGGAGGGGGGGAATGTTGGGTATTCTAAAAGGCATTAGGGTGGACAAGTCCCCAGGTCCGGATAAGATCTATCCCAGGTTACTGAGGGAAGCAAGAGAGGAAATAGCTGGGGCCTTAACAGATATCTTTGCAGCATCCTTGAGCTCCCGCAGGACTGGAGAATTGCTAATGTTGTTCCCTTGTTTAAGAAGGGTAGCATGGATAATCCAGGAAATTATAGACCGGTAAGCCTGACATCAGTGGTGGGGAAGCTGCTGAAGAAGATACTGAGGGATAAGATCTATTTACATTTGAAAGAAAATGGGCTTATTAGTGATAGACAGCGTGGTTTTGTGCAGGGAAGGTCATGTCTTACCAACTTGATAGAATTCTTTGAGGAAGTGACAAAGTTGACAGATGAGGGAAGGGCTGTAGATGTCATATACATGGACTTCAGTAAGGCGTCTGATAAGGTTCCCCATGGTAGGCTGATGGAGAAAGTGAAGTCACATGGCGTCCAGGGTGTACTAGCTAGATGGATAGAGAACTGGCTGGGCAACAGGAGACAGAGAGTTGTAGTGGAAGGGAATTTCTCAAAATGGAGAACTGTGACCAGTGGTGTTCCACATGGATCTGTGTTGGGACCACTGTTGTTTGTGATATACATAAATGATCTGGAGGAAGGTATAGATGGTCTGATTAGCAAGTTTGCAGATGACACTAAGATTGGTGGAGTAGCAGATAGTGAAGGGGACTGTCGGAGAATGCAGCAGAATATAGATAGATTGGAGAGTTGGGCGGAGAAATGTCAGATGGAGTTCAATCCAGGCAAATGCGAGGTGATGCATTTTGGAAGATCCAATTCAAGAGCGAACTATGTGGTAAATGGAAAAGCCCTGGGGAAAATTGATGCACAGAGAGATCTGGGTGTTCAGGTCCATTGTACCTTGAAGGTAGCAACGCAGGTGGATAGAGTGGTCAAGAAGGCATACTTTCATTCATTGGACGGGGTATCGAGTACAAGAGTTGGCAGGTCATGTTGCAGTTGTATAGGACTTTGGTTCGACCACATTTGGAATACTGCGTACAGTTCTGGTCGCCACATTACCAAAAGGATGTGGATGCTTTGGAGAGGGTGCAGAGGAGGTTCATCAGGATGTTGCCTGGTACGGAGGGCGCTAGCTATGAAAAGAGGTTGAGTAGATTAGGATTATTTACATTAGAAAGATGGAGGTTGAGGGGGGACCTGATTGAGGTCTACAAAATCATGAGAGGTACAGACAGGGTGGATAGCAAGAAGCTTTTTCCCAGAGTGGGGGACTCAATTACTAGGAGTCACGATTTCAAGGTGCGTGGAAAGTTCTTTACGCAGAGGGTGGTGGGTGCCTGGGACACGTTGCCAGCGGGAGGTGGTAGAAGCGGGCACGATAGCATCATTTAAGATGTATCTAGACAGCTACATGAATGGGCAGGGAGCAGAGGGATACAGATCCTCGGAAAATAGGCGACAGGTTTAGATAGAGGATCTGGATCGGTGCAGGCTTGGAGGGCCGAAGGGCCTGTTCCTGTGCTGTAATTTCCTTTGTTCTTGTTCTTGATACCATTGGGCTGCAGGGTTCCCAAGCGAAATATGCGATGCTGTTCCTGCAACCTTCGGGTGGCATCATTGTAGCACTGTAGGAGGCCCAGGATGGACATGTTGTCCAAGGAGTGGGAGGGGGACTTGAAATGGTTCGCGACTGGGAGGTGCAGTTGTTTGTTGCGAGCCGAGCATAGGTGTTCCACAATGCGGTCCCCAAGCCTCCGCTTGGTTTCCCCGATGTAGAGGAGGCCACAACGGGAACAGTGGATACAGCATACCACATTAGCAGCTGTGCAGGTGAACATCTGTCTGATGTGGAATGTCTTCTTAGGGCCTGGGATGGGAGTGAGGGGGGAGGTGTAGGGTCAGGTGTGGCACTTCCTGCGGTTGCAGGGAATACAGAGATAGTAGGAACTGCCAATGCTGGAGAATCTGAGATAACAAGGTGTAGAGCTGGATGAACACAGCAGGCCAAGCAGCATCAGAGGAGCAGGAAGGCTGACATTCCGGGTCTAGACCCTCACCCTTAACAACTTCTCCTTCAATTCCTCCCACTTCCTATAGACAAAGAGGGTGGCCATGAGTACCCACATGGGCCCAAGCTATGCCTGCTTCTTTGTAGGATATGTGGAACAATCCCTCTTCCAAAGCTACACTGGCCCTATCCCCACATCTTCCTCCGTTACATCAATGACTGTATTGGCGCCGCCTCGTGCTCCCATGAGGAGCTCGAACAGTTCATCCACTTCACTAACATCTTCCATCCCAACCTTAAGTTCACCTGGACTTTCTTCGATACCTCTCGCTCCTTCCTGGACCTTTCTATTTCCATCTCTGGCAACCACCTGGAAACCGATATCCATTCCAAGCCTATCGACTCCCACAGCTACCTTGAGTACACCTCCTCTCACCCACCTTCCTATTCCCAATTCCTTCGCCTCTGCCGCATCTGCTCCCCGAGATGAGGCATTCCACTCCCGGACATCCCAGATGTCCTCGTTTTTCAAGAACTGCAACTTCCCTTCCACAGTGGTTGAAAACGCCCTCGACCGTGTCTGTCGCATTTCCTGCAACTCATCCCTCACACACCCTCTCTGCAATAACAACCAAAACAGAATCCCCCTCGTGCTCACGTACCACTCCACCAACCTCCGGATCCAACACGTCATCCTCCGACACTTCCGCCATCTGCAATCCGACCCCACCACCAAAGACATTTTTCCCTCCCCACCCTTATCTGCTTTCCGGAGGGACAACTCTCTCCGTGACTCCCTTGTCCGCTCCACACTCCCCACTAGCCCCACCAGCCCTGGTACTTTTCCCTGCAACCGCAGGAAGTGCTACACCTGCCCCTCCACCTCCCCCCTCACCCCCATCCCACGCCCTAAGAAGACCTTCCACATCAGACAGATGTTCACCTGCACATCTGCTAATGTGGTATACTATATCCGCTGTTCCCGTTGTGGCCTCCTCTACATCGGGGAAGCCAAGCAGAGGCTGGGGGACCGCTTTGTGGAACACCTACGCTCGGTTCACAACAAACAACTGCACCTCACAGTTGCGAACCATTTCAACTCCCCTCCCACTCCTTGGACGACATGTCCATCCTGGGCCTCCTGCAGTGCCACAATGATGCCACCTGAAGGTTGCAGGAACAGCATCTCATATTTCGATTGGGAACCCTGCAGCCCAATGGTATCAATGTGAACTTCACAAGCTTCAATATCTCCCCTCCCCCGCCCTCATCCCAAAACCAGCCCAGCTCGTACCGGCCTCCCTAACCTATCCTCCCACCTATCCTCTCCTCCCACCTCAAGCCCCACTCCCATCTCCTACCTACTAGCCTCATCCCGCCTCCTTGACCTGTCCGTCCTCCCTGGACCGACCTATCCCCTCCTTAATTCGCCACCTACACTCACCTTTACTTTCTCCAACCCTGCCTCCTTGACCTGTCTGTCTCCTCTCCACCTATCTTCTCCTTTATCCATCTTCTGTCCGCCTTCCCCTTCCTCCCTGTTTACTTCAGAATCCCCTTCCCCTCCCCCATTTCTGAAGAAGGGTCTAGACCCAAAACGTCAGCTTTCCTGCTCCTCTGATGTTGCTTGGCCCGCTGTGTTCATCCAGCTCTACACGTTGTTATCTCAGATTCTCCAGCATTGGCAGTTCCTACTGTCTCTGTAGCAATTTATGTTCTCTCGTCCTGCCACGTGTATAATTTTCAAATTGAACGTCTGCAAAAATAAGCTGCATCTAAATGTATCGTCAGATACTTTAAAGACTTTTAAGCGACTCTTGGATAGGCACATGGATGATAGTATAATGTAGGGTATGCAGGATAGATTGGTCTTAGTCACATAATAGGTTGGCACAACATCGTGGGCCGAAGAGCCTGTACTGTGCTGTACTGTTCTATGTTCTAAATAGTCTGGAATTTTTATCCTTAAATTTTTCCAAAAACTTAAAGCGATTATACAGTTATCTCAGACACATTACTGGCAACTTAAACGTTGAAATGTTGTCAAACGCCTTCTAACACTCCTTCGTCCACTGAAATTTTCTTCACTTCTTCAACAGGTCAGTCAGTGGAGCAACTAATAATAGATTGTGTGGAAAGGTAGGCCATTAGCCTGCCATTACACACTATCGGTTGCTAGCCACTAACAGTCTCCATTAACAGCAATTCACCCTCCTAGCCAAATCATTATCAACTCCTGGATCCAACTGTGCTTCTCTCTCTTTTGGCTGTATCCCAACCTATCGTTTTCTCCTCAGCCCCTCCCCCCGCCCTACCTTCCGCATATAAACTGACATTTTCCTAGCTATCATCAGTTCTGAGGAAGGCTCACTGGACCTGAAATGTTAACTCTGATTTTTCTTCACAGGTGCTGCCAGACCTGCTGAGCTGTACTAGCACCTTCTGGTTTTGTTCCTGATTTACAGCATCCGTAGTTCTTTTGGTTTTTACACAACTGTGTAATCTGAAATGACTTTATTGGTTAGTCTTTGAAATGTGGCTGGTGCATTCTTCATACCAAATAGCATGACTTTAAAATGGTATGGTCCACTCGGTGCCAAGAAAGCCGAAATTTCCTTCACTCTTTCGGATGAAGGTATCTGCCAGTATCCTCTCAGTAAGTCCAGTATATTCTCTGTTTCAGAATTGTCTTTTGATGTTCTTTCCTCCTGGAATGGAGAAATGCATATGATTCAGTAATTTCTGAATTTGCCTCTTGCCAAAGTTTATAGGACGTTACTATATTAGACATAGGACATAGGAGCAGAAATTAGGCCATTCAGCCCATCAAGTCAGCTCTACCATTCAATCATGGCTGATAGGTTTCTCAATCCTGTTCTCCCACTTTCTCCCTGTAACCCTTGATCCCCTTGACAATCAAGAATCTGTCTATCTCTGTCTTAAATATACTCAATGACCTGGCCTCCACAGATTTCTGTGGCAGTGAATTCCATAGATTCACCACTCTCTGGCTGAAGAAGTTTCTCTTCAGCTCCGTTCTAAAATGTCTTCCCTTTACTCTAAGGCAGGTCCCTCAGGTCCTAGTCTCTCCTACCAATGGAAACATCTTTCCAACATCCGTTCTGTCCAGGCCATTCAGTATTCTGTAAGTGTCAATTAGATCCCCCCTCATCCTTCTCAACTCCATCAAATATAGACCCAGAGTCCTCAAAGATTCCTCATATGTTAACCTTTTCATTCCTGGAACCATTCTTGTGAACCTCCTCTGAACCTGCTCTAGAGCCAGTACATCTTTCCTGAGATATGGGGCCCAAAACTGCACATAATACTCCAAATTTGGCCAGACCAGAGCCACAGAAGTACATCCGTGCCTTTATATTCAAGTCATCTCAAAATAAATGCCAAAGTTGCATTTGCCTTCCTAACTACTGACTCAACCTGCAAGCTTACCTTGAGAGAATACTGGACTAGAACCCTTAAGTCTCTTTGCACTTCAGACTTCTGAATTTTCTCCCCATTTAGAAAATAGTCCATGCTTTTATTCTTCTTACCAAAGTGCATGACCTCACACTTTCCCATGTTGTACTCCATCTGCCACTTCTTTGCTCACACTCCTAACCTGTCCAAATCCTTCTGCAGCCTCCCCACATCCTCAATACTACCTGTCCCCCTATCTATCTTTGTATTGTCTGCAAACTTAGCTGGAATACCCTCAGCCCCTTCATCTAGATCATTAATGTATGAAGTGAAAGGTTGTAGTCTGAACATTGACCCTTGTGGAACACCACTTGTCACTGACTGCCATCCTGAGAAAGACCCTTTTAACCTCACTCTCTGCCAACCTTCTAGCCATGCTAGCACCTTGTCTCTAACACCATGGGGGCCCTTAGCTTACTCAGCAGCCTCCTGTGTGGCATCTTGTCAAAGGCCTTCTTGAAGTCCAGGTAGATAACATCCATTGGTTTTCCTTGATCTAACCTGCTTGTTACTTCCTCAAATAATTCTAACAGATTTGTCAGGTATGACCTCCTCTTGATAAAGCTATGCTGACTTTGCCCTATTTTACCATGCACTTCCAAGCATTCAGAAATCTCAATGGATTCTAAAATCTAACCCATGACCTAGGTTAGGCTAATTGGCCTGTGATTCTCAGTCTTTTGCCTTACTCCCTTTTTAAACAGGGGTGTCATGTTATCGATTTTCTAGTCCTCTGGGACCTTGCCTGACTTTAGCGATTCCTGAAAGATCACCACTAATGCTTCTACTATCTCTTCAGCTATCTCCTTAAGAACTCCGGGGTGTAGTCCATCTGACCCTGGTAACTTATCCACCTTCAGGCCATTCAGTTTTTCTAGCACCTTCTCCTTGGTGATGGTTACCATTCTCAGCTCTGCCCCCTGACTCTCTTGAATTTTTGGGATATTACTTGTGTCTTCAAATGTGAAGACTGATGCAAAGTAATTATTCAGTTCCTCAGCTGTTTCCTTGTTCCCCACTACTATTTCTCCAGCGTAATTTTCCAGTGGTCTAATGTCCACTTTATCCTCTCTTTTGCCCTTTATGTATCAAAAGAAACTCTTACAGTCCTCCTTTATATTACTGGCTAGCTTACCCTCATGTTTAATCTTGTCCCTCCTTATTTCCTTTTTTGTTGCCCTCTGTTAGTCTTTGTAGGCTTCTCAATCTTCTGGTTTCCCACTGCCCTTTGCCACACTATATGCTTTCTCTTTTGCTTTTATGCTATCCCTGACCTCCCTAGTCAGCATGGTTGCCTCATCATTCCTGTACCATGCTTTTTTTTCCTCGGGATCAATTTTTGCTGTGTCTCCTGAATTACTCCTAGAAACTCCTGCCATTGCTGTTCTGATGTCTTTCCTGCTAGGCTCCTCTCCCAGTCAATTCTGCCCAACTCCTTCCTCATGTCTCTGTAGTTGCCTTTATTCAGCTGTAATACTATTACCTCTGATTCTGTCTTCTGCCTCTCAAATTGCAGAGTAAAGTCAATCATATTATGATCACTGCCTCCTAAGGGTTCCTTCACCTTAAGTTCCCTTATCAAGTCTGCCTCATCGCACAACACTAAATGCAGTATTGCCTGTTCCCTAGTGGGGCCCACCACAAGCTACTTCAAAAAGCCATTCCACAAATTCCTTTTCTTGCAATCCGCTACCAACCTGATTTTCCCAGTCCACCTTCATATAGAAATCCCCTATGATCATTGTAACTTTGCCTTTCTTACACACCTTTTCTATCTCCTGGTGTATCTTGTGCCCCAGCTCCTGACTACTGTTTGGAAGCCTCTACATAATTCCAACTATGGTATTTTTACGTTTGCCCTACTGACCCTACTTCGTTTCTTACAATTGATTTAATTTCATTTCTTACTAATAAGGCAACCCCATCCCTTCTGCCCACCTTCCTATCTTTTCCATAAGATGTATATCCTTGGATATTCAGCTCCCAATCCTGATCCCCTTGCAGCCATGTCTCCGTGATACCCAACACGTCATTTCTGCCACTTTCGATCTGTGCCACAAGCTCATTTACCTTTCTTCTTATACTGCGTGCATTCAGATATAACACCTTCAGTCCTATATTAACTATCCCTGTTCTCATTGTCACTTGTTTATCCAGCGTGCTTGAAGTTTGATTCCTAACCCTTTCCAAACACTCTGTCCTATTTGTGACTGTGCTGGAGACTTTAATAACCTCTCCTGAGTTCTCCTTTCCTGTCAGTTGTTTCATATTTTTCCACACAGTGGAATCTACCCCTGCAGATGTTAGCCTGCTGCTTTGTTCCCCACTGGGGGAAGTTTTACCCTTCCATTCCCCCCCTCCCCACTTTCTAGTTTAAAGTCCTGTTGACCAGCCTATTTACCCTTCTTGCTGGAACATTGGTCCCAGCTTGGTTCAGATGGAGACCGTCCCAACAGTATAGATCCCTCCTGTTCCAATACAGATGCCAGTACCCCATGAAAAGGAACCCCTGTTTCCTGCACCAGTTTTTTAGCCACGTGTTTACTCCCCTTACTCTCGTGTCCCTATGCTGATTTGCACATGGCTCGGGCAGTAATCCAGAGACTATAACAGTTGAGGATATGCTCTTTAATTTCGTTCCTAGCTCCTGATAATCCCCAAACAGGTCCTGTTTCCTAGTCTTGCCTATGTTGGTTGTTCCAATGTGGACCACAACAACAGGATCCTCCCATCATCAATATCCTTTCAAGCCAGTAGAGATATCCCTTATCCTGGCACCGGGCAGGCAACACACCGTGTGGGACTCTTGATCCTGCTTACAAAGGATACTATCTATTCCCCTGATTATAGAATACCCAACAACTACCACTTGTTTTTTTTGCCTCCCCCATCTTGAATGGCCTCCCATGCCACAGTGCAGTGGTCAGTTGGCTCATCCTCCCTGCAGCCCTTTTCCTCATCCACACACGGAGCAAGTACCTTGTACCTGTTGGACAAGATCAAGAGCTGAGGCTCCTCTGTTCCTGAATGCAGGATCCCTCTATCTGCTTCACTTGCAGTCACCCCCTGCTGTCCCTGGCCACTGGCCAAATTTAAATTACTTAATCTGGCAAGTGGGACTGCTTCCTGAAACACAGTGACCAGGCACTTCTCCCCCTCCCGGACGTGCCAGTGTTTGAAGCTCAGATTCCAGCTCATCAACTCTGAGCTGAAGTTCCTTGAGCCACCAACACTTGCTGCAGATTAGGGTGGCGATGGCCTAGTGGTATTACTGCTGGACTGTTAATCCAGAGACCCAGAATCCTGCCATGGCAGATGGTGGAATTTGAATTCAATAAATATCTGGAATTAAGAGTCTAATGATGACCACGAATCCATTGTCAATTGTCAGAAAAATCCATCTGGTTCACTAATGTCCTTTAGGGAAGGAAACTGCCTTCCTTGCCTGGTCTGGCCTAATGTGACTCCAGACCCACAGCAATGTGGTTGACTCTTAACTGCACTCTGGGCAATTAGGGCTAGGCAATAAATGCTGCCTAGCCAGTGATGCCCCCATCCTGTGAATGAATAAAGAAAAAAAAGATGTGGTCACAGCCGTTCACAATGGGATCAGCCACCTCCCACATCATACAGCTACAACACATCACTTCCCAGCCATTTCTACTTAGTTAATTCATTTAGAGTTAATTAAATTTATTGATACTTCTTAGCTGTGTTTCAAGTTTCGCACAGAATATCTACTAGCAAATCAGGTCCCAGCCTCCCTATGACATCACTCCAGCTTTTTCCTTGCAGCTACAATGTGCCCCGAGCTCAGATAGGTTTATACTCACTCTACTGGTGCTGCTACTTGTGGTCTTCACAGTGACTTTTTTTGTCAGTCAGAGGAAGAGGGAGGGAGGGAAACACTGAAGTAGTGTTTGGGGTCTAACTGGCCCTTGACAACACTTCCTCCACAAACCCCTGTTTGGTAGTGGTGACTGCAGCAATGCAAATCTTTGCCCCAACTACCAATCAGCGTTGTCACAGCTCTCTGCTGAACACTTGTCTTCACTCAAACTCGGAGGATGTCTTGCTGAGGTTCTCATTCTGCTGCTGATGGTGACTGCGCCGATGCAAATCTTCGCCCCAACCTTCATCAGCATCGTCGCTGACTTCTGCTTAACGCTTGTCTTTAGTTGAACTCAGAGAGTGTCTTGCTGTATTGGAACAGTAGTAAAATAATCTATTATTCTGTTAAGTTTTCCACAGTTAAGTTATTCTGAGCTCCTCTTTCTTTTCATGCATTTTAACTATGGTGTTTGAATAAATCGTGTTTTGCTCAATGTCGAGTAGTTTGACCTATTGAATTGCATCTGGAACACAGCCACTGACATTTACCTTTAAAATAAGAAAGGGTTACGGGTATAGGCTACTTTTTTAATATATTTTGAGAGCGTCCACGTGTAAGTTTTGGGTACCAGCTGGTTTTGGCACTGTTACTATGGGTGAGCTCCATTTGCTGCAACTCACTTCAATTATACTGTCTTTAAGCATGCTTTCAATCCCTTTTTGAACCTGCATCCACTTTGGAGCATTGTTTCTACAAGGATGTTGCTTAATTGGAACAGCATTTCCAGAATCTACATCATGTATAATTAGATTCCATGCTTATTCCCACATATCTCCCCATGTGATTGTAATAACTATTTCAGGTCATTTCGATTTGCCTCTGGAAGGTATCTCAAAAATTTATCCCAATTTTTGAGAGCTTTCTCATTGCCCAATTTAATTTGAGGAATGTCAAATTCAGAATCATAAGAACTTGGTTCTTCACTCTGTTGTAACCAGTAATGTAGTCGCCTTTTGCTTTCCTTCTCAATCAAAATATCTTTTGAGCATATTCACATGACCCAGTCTATGAGGTTTCTTTCTATCTGGTGTTCTTATTAAATAATTCACCTCACTCAATTTCCTTTCAATTTGTTAAGGTCCACTAAATGTTGTTTTTAAAGGTTCAACCACCACTGGAAGTAGCACTAATGCTTTATCTCCACTATCAAAATTATGAATTTTTGATTTTTTTGTCTGCTTCCTGTTTCATTACATGCTGTGCTACTTTTAATTGCTGTCTAGCCAACTCACCCAATCTATTTAGTCTGTCTCTACAATTTGACAATATTCCAAATGCGTGGCCCTGAACTGTTACTCACTAATTAATTAATTAATTAATTTCAGTGGTCCTCTCCCCTCGTCCAAAAACTAATTGAAATAGACTGAATTTGGTTGATTTATTAGATGCATCCCTAATTACAAAAGGTACAAATGGAATTCCTTTATCTCAATTATCTGGATAGTCCTGACTGTAAGCCCTCAACGTGGTCGTTAAAGTTTGATGCCACCATTCTAATGCTCCCTGCGATTCTGGATGGTAGACAGTGGATTTGATTGTTTTATTTCCAGGATGTCCATAACTTTCTGAATAAACTGGATGTAAAATTTGAACCATGATCAGATTGTATTTCTGTGGGTAGACCCACAGTAAAAAAAAATTGAGTAACTCTTCTGCAATCCTTTTAGCTCTGATACTGTGTGATGGAATGACCTCTGAAAATCTAGTAGACACATCTGTTCTGGTCAACAAATACTGATTCCAATTATTTGTTTCAGGTAGGTGTCCTACGCAATCAATTAAGACTCTTGTAAAAGGTTCCTCAAATGCCGAGAGATGTATTAAAGGTGATGATTTTATCACTGCCTGAGGTTTTCACCTTACCTGACATGTATGACATAACTGGCAAAAGTCAACCCCATCCAGGCCAATAAAAGTTGTTTTCTATTTTGGCTTCAGTCTTCCTGATTTCCAACTGACCTCCTAATGGTAATTCATGTGCTACCCGCAACATTTCCTTTCTATAACCCACTGGTAACACAACTTAATGAACTTCTCCCCATTTCTCATCTACTTGGATATGTGACGGTCTCCATTTTCTTATCAAGACGTAATTTCTAAGATAGTAAAATTCTGGGACGCACTCACATTCTTTGTTTGTGTATGCTTTTGATGCAACTACTTTAGTTTTTCTTCTTTCTGTTGTAATTCAGCTACCTTCTGTGAACTAAGTATATCAACTTTATCCCCCACCTGTTCTTGTACTTTCGTCAACCATTTGATCAAATACGGTTTCCAATAATTGAACTTCATCTTCCTTATCTTTATTCTTTGATTTTGACTCCTGTTTCAACCTGTGGCTTTGTTATCATATAGTCAGGAAGAATCACAGCATATACTTCCTGTAACACGTCAGTTGTCTGATTTTCCACTGGCTTTTCAACCACAATAGGCATCACTCCCGCCCTTGATCCATGAGCAATGTCAAACTATCTCCAGAACAGAGAATTTTTCACCACTTTTCACTGGACCCTCCAACCTCAAGTTATGTAATGGAACACTGCTCTTCTCACCATGAATTCCACACATTACCTCCTTCTGAAGTACATATTTCCTCATCTCTCACCATCAAAGATTGACTTGCTCCCACATGTCTTAAAATCTTAATTTTTTTACCTGCTCCTCCTAGCATACATGAGTAAACAATACCCATGCAAGTAAATTCTTCAAAGAGATCTTCTTAGCCAACGCCTGATCAGTTTGTATGTTCTTTTGCAGCTTTTTAGATTCCACTGTGCTGTTTTTTACCATTTTAACAAAACTGACTGGGTTATCCTGTTTTCCCACATTCATCTGCTTTTTCTAAACTACCAATACTGCGACTTCATGTGGCCTACTTGATTACAATGAAAACACCTGAGCTTTTTTATTTCTCTTTCCGCTTTATGGGTTTTTCTTTTTACCCTGTGGTAAATTATGTTTGCTATCTTCAATGAGATCTCCTTTTCTCTTAGCATCTGAGGATTTCTCTTTATCCCAATTTCTATACCTCACAGATTGAAATTAATGTCGGCAGCCAAACTTTGTTTTATGAACCAACTCATAATCATCTGCCATTTCTGCTGCTACTCTTGCAGTCTTAACTCGCTGCTTTTCCACATGACTCCTTACTATTTCAGGGAGTGAATTTTTGAACTCCTTCAAAACAATCATGTCTCTGAGAGTGACATATGTTTGGTCTATTTTCAATGCCCTTATTCACCTATCAAGATTACTTTGTTTGATCCTTTCAAACTCAATGTACATTTGACTTGGTTCCCTCCATAGATTCCTAAAATGTCTGTAGGCTTCATATGCACTTAAGAGGGCTTTTTCACCTCATTATACTCCCCAGATACCTCCTCTGAGAGTGATGCAAATACCTCACTAGCTTTACGTACCAATTTTATTTGCCCACATGGTTATCTGCCATTTCATTTGTTTAGCCATTTTCTCAAATGAAATGAAATATGCTTCTGTATCCTTCTCATTGAACTTAGGCAATATTTGGAGATATTCAAACAGATCCCAATGAGGCCTTTGGCTCCAATGGGATTGCTCTCCATCACTATCCTCATCACTACTCCTACCTTTCATCTCTACCTCTGTCATTTTAAGTCAACTTTAAGTTTTCAGTTCTAACCTCTGAAGTTCAAAAACTCTCTATTTCTCTCTTTCTTCTGCTAGGGCTGTCCTTTTCTTTTTCCTCTGTTAGAGCTATTGTCTGTTTCTGCTGTTCTTCTGCTTTCAATTGTAATTCAAACCATTTAATTTCTTTTTGCCTCTGATTCAACCTGCTTCATTTGCAATTGAATTTTAGCAATTTCCACTGATTCTGATGGCATTTCTAGCAATCATAAATGTCGAGCTATTGCTGCAATTACCTCTCTTTTCTGCACAGACAAGGGAAATCCCATCCCCAGCTTGTCTGCCAATTCCAAAAGCTTTGCTGTGCTCACTTTCTGTAAAAGTCTCAAAGTGAATTCTTCCACCCCAGGGACCTCTTAGTGACTGAAAGATCCATTATTACACAAGACGCACACTATTGAAACCAACTGAATGCAACACCTGAAAAGAGAACATCAACACTCATCACTCATTGTCTTTGAGTCCAATAATCCTATATCCAACCTGGAATTAGAGATTTTGTCCCAACAAGAGCCCCCAGTTTCAATGGACTAGACCAAACCTTTCAAAGTATATTAAAATGATAGCCTAGACACCAACTTTTCTTTATTTTTAAAGGCAAATGTAAGGCTTCCCTGTTCCAGATATAATTTGGTTGGTTAAACTACCAGGCTTGAAGCAAAACACACTTTATTCTTACAATACAATTATAATACAGGCAAAAGAAGAAGAATTGGAATAACTTGCTTCTATTAGAAAACTTAACAGAATAAAAGATTATTTAATGACTAAACGGCAACTGTTCAAATATAGCAACATCCCAGAAACACACCCTCGGCAAAGGCAAATTCAGTAAAATAGATTGTCTCACATGCAATTCTAGCAGCAGAAAGAGAACCCAAGCTTTTAGCTATAAGAGAGAGAGGAATACAGCTTCAAGACCCCAACAACTACTGAAAGTTAAACTAAAGTCCTGGTTCTATGGGAGCTTGACCTCACTGCTTCATGCTGATTCTATTGTTCCAACTTTAAACCACTTAACAACTTAAAAAAAACTAAGGCCTCACAAGCTGTTGACTTCATTGGATCTTCACCTCTGTCTCAACCTCTCCGCATAAAACAAAGAACAAAATACACGCTAAAGCCTTAGTATTTTCTCATGTATGCCTTCCTAACTACCCTATTAACATGTACAGTGCTTCAGGGATCTGTGAACAAGCACCCCAAAATCCTTCTAAACCTCTGAACTTCCTACTGTATTGTCATTGATTGAGTACACCCTACTACTAGTACTTCCAATATACTGACCTCATATTCATCAGGATGTGGAAGTGCTGGTGTTGGACAGGATTGGACAAGGTCAGAAATCACATGACACCAGATTATAGTCCAACAGGTTTATTTGAGAACACAAGCTTTCCGAGCCACACTCCTTCGTCAGGTGTTAGTGAGGGAGGTAGTATCAGACGCAGAATTCAAAAGTAAAAGATCAAAGGGTCACAACATTGATGAGGATGTATTAAACTAACCTAAGATGCTGTTAAATCTTTAATCAGTTAGAAGGTTTTAATTGATTAATATGTATATGTAAATCCCTGAATTCCTTTAAAGTCACTGTCCTGAGAGAACTAAAGGTTTTATCAATGTAAAGAAGAGGTGACATTTTAGGTCAGACAATGCATTTTAGGTGTGAGGCCGTGAGAAGAATCTGTTTGTGTTTTGGTTTGGAGTCAGACTGGTTTTACCTCTAAAGTAGAAATTTATAAAATGGCACATTGACTGAATATAAATTCTGTGCTTTTTGAACAAAGTAGAATGTGTGTGTGTGTATGAGAGAGAGTGTACAGTGTGGTGGGGTCACTTGTAGTGCGACATGAACCCAAGATCCCCGTTGAGGCCGTCCCCATGGGTACCGAACTTGGCTATCAACCTCTGCGGGGCGACTCTGCGTTGTTGTGTATCCTGAAGTCTGCTTTGGAGGAAGTTTACCTGAAGATCCGAGGCCAAATGTCCTTAACTGCTGAAGTGTTCCCCCACTGGGAGGGAACATCAATATCTGGCAATTGTCGCGTGGTGTCCATTCATCCGTTGTCATAGTGTCTTCATGCTGTCGCAACTGTCGCAAACTCCTCAGTCATCTTGTACACCAACTCTACAGCAAGCGTGTAACCTTGAAATCGAAATAGGGCCCATATTCTGAGCTTGCACTCAAGATATAGCAAAAAGTTACGAGACACTGCCAAACAGACGAGGCAAAGGAACTACACCACCTAAATGCACACCAAGAGCAAGAAGCTGGAGAAACTTAGCATCACCATCAGCACAAACCAAGTCTCCTCTGGTACCACCATGGGAAAGTGCATCGTTAACTTATGTGACCACACCCTTCAACTGGACGAAATCGAAGTTCTTAGCCAAGGACTCAATTACTGCCCCTCCACTAAAATGGACCCCATTGGTCTCATGGCAGACACAGAGAAATTCATCAGACGAATGAGACTCTCAGAATTCTTCCGCGATGTCAGCAGTGAGTCCAATGAGATGACCAATAAACCAGATCAGTCGACAGAAAGGTCCATGGGGGGAGTGGGCAAAGAAGGAGTTGAATTGGACCCTTCCGGAGGGCCGTTGCCCAGGGCTTGACAGGTATGCTGAAGCTAACAGAGAATGTGTGAATGCCAGATTAATCAGCCGCACTCGCAAGGTAGTGCAAAACGTCACCCAGGCACAACACAACGCCATCCGTGCTCTCAAGACCAACCGCAGCATTGTCATCAAATTAGCAGACAAAGGAGGAGCGGTCATCATACAGAATAGAATGAACTGCTGCAAGGAAGTATACCGACAGCTGAGCTACCAGGAATACTACAGGCCTGCCAATCCGAATGCACCCATCAACTGAACAGACTGATCAAGACTTTTAATCCAGTCCTTCAGAGTACCCTACGTATTTTATGCCACACAGGGGACTTCTATTGCCTTTCAAACATACACAAAGCCAACACACCTGGACATCCCATCATATCAGGCAATGGAACCCTGTGTGAGAACCTCTCTGGCTATATTGAAGGCATCTTGAAACCCGCTGTACAAGGAACCCCCAGCTTCTATCGCAGCACTACAGATTTCTTACAGAAACTCAGCAGCCACGGACCAGCCGAACTGTGAACATACCTCATCATAATGGATGTTTCAGCACTCTACACCAGCATCCCCCACGATGACAGCATCACCGCAACAGCCTCGGTACTCAATATCACCAACTGTCAATTTCCAGATGCAATCCTACAACTCATCCGCTTCATCCTCGACCACAACATCTTCTTCATCTTCGACAACCAGTTCTTCATTCAGACATACGGAACAGCCATGGGGACCAGATTTGCTCCCCAGTATGCCAACATCGTCATGCACAGGTTTGAACAAGACTTCTTTGCTGCACAGAACCTCTGACCAACTCTATACACCAGTCACATTGATGACATTTTCTTCCTTTGGACTCATGGCAAGGAATCACTGAAACAACTACATAGCGGTATCAACAAATTTCATCCCTCCAGACCTACCATTGACCACTCTTTAGAATCAGTCTCATTCTTGGACACACATATCTCCATCAAGGACGGACACCTCAATACCTCACTGTACTGCAAACTTACGGATGACCTCATGATGCTGCACTTCTCTAGCTTCCACCCTAAACATATTAAACAAGCCATCCCCTATGACAAGCCCTACGCATACACAGGATCTGTTTGGATGAGGAGGAATGAAAAAGACACCTGAAGGTGTTGAAGGATGCCCTCAAAGGAACAGGTTATGATACTCAACTCATCGATCGCCAGTTCCGATGTGTCACAGCGAAAAACTGTAATGATCTCCTCAGAAGACAGACACGGGATACGTCCGATAGGGTACCCTTCATTGTCTAGCACTTCCCGGAGCGGAGAAACTACGCCATGTTCTTCGCAGCCTTCAACACATTATCAATAATGATGAGCACCTTGCCAACATCTTCCCCACACCTCCACTTCTCGCCTTCAAACAACCACCAAACCTTAAACAGACCATTGTTCACAGCAAACTACCCAGCTGTCAGGACAAAATTGACCACAACACTATACAACCCTGTCATGGCAACCTCTGCAAGACATGCCAAATCTTCGACATGGACACTACCATCACATGTGGGAACACCACCCACCATGTGCATGGCAGATACTCGTGACCCTGCCAACATTGTCTATCTCATACGCTGCAGGCAAAGATGCCCCGTGGCATGGTATATTGGCAAAACCAAGCAGACGCTACAACAATGGATGAATGGACGCCGCTCAACAATCGCCAGACAAGGATCTTCCCTCCCAGTGGGGGAACACTTCAGTGGTCAAGGACATTTGGCATCCGATCTTTGGGTAAACATCCTCCAAGGTGGATTTTGGGGTACACAACAAAGCAGAGTTACCAAGCAGAGGCTGATAGCCAAGTTCAGTATGCATGGGGATGGCCTCAACCAGGATCTTGGGTTCATGTCACACTACAGGTGACCCCACCACCCTATACACTCTCACACACACACTCACACGTACGCATACAAACACACATACTCACTCACACAAACGCACTCACACTCAGACAGATCCTCTCTCATACACACACAGTCTCACAAGCACACACACAGTCTCACAAGCACACACACACACTCTCTCACACTCTCCCCCCAACACACACACAGACACACACACACTCACTCACTCTCTCTCCCTTACACACACACTCTCTCTCTCTCCTTCACACACATACTCTCGCCCCCCTCTCTCTCTCTCACACATATTGAATTTCTCTTTGCAGATACATTCTATTTTGTTCAAAAAACACACAATTTATAGACAGTCAGTGAATGTGGTGTTTAATAAATTCCTACTTTAGAAATAAAACCAGTCTGACTCCAAACCAAAACACAAACAGATTCTAAGCGGGGCCTCACACTCAACATGTATTATCTGACCTAAAATATCACCCGTTTATTATATTGATAAAACCTTAAGTTCTCTCAGGACAGTGACTTCAAAGGAATTCGGGGATTTACATATACATATTAATCAATTAAAGCCTTCTAACTGATTAAAGATTTAACAGCATCTTAGGTTTGTTTAATACATCCTCATCAATGTTGTGACACTTTGATTTTTTACTTGTAAATTCTGTGTCTGATACTACCTCTCTCACTAACACCTGAAGGAGGAGTGAGGCTCCGAAAGCTTATGTGTTCAAATAAACCTGTTGGACTATAACCTGCTGTTGCGTGATTTCTGACTACGTTCATCAGCGTATTATTTCACTGAGATGATCACTGATATGCAGGGTTTGTCTTACGAGCAATTGTTAAACAGGTCGGGACTCTACTTTTGGAATTTAGAAAAACAAGAGGTGATTTCATTTTGACGTACGAGATTCTTAAGGGGCTTGACATGCTAAATGCTAAGTTGATGTTTTCCCTCATGGGAAAGTCCAGGACCAGATAGCATCATCTCAGAAGAAATTCACTCGAGTTTAAGACTGAGATGGGAAGGAATTTCTTCTCTGAGGGTTGTGAGCCTTTGAACCTCCTTATTAGAGATCTGTGAGGGCAACGTCCAGCCATGAACCTCTTGAAAAGTGGAGCAGGCTTGAGGGGACAAATAGCCTCCCGTTCCTGTTTCTTAAGGTCTTATATTTACAGATGTTCCTTTATTGCATGCATCTCTAATCTCCTGTTTAAAGTGATTCCCAACATCACTCCTACAGCTCAGAGCTCTGTATAAAACCCATCAGTTCTCATCCCCCTGCTATTTTAGTTTAAAGTTTTCTCAATCACTCCACCGAATACCCAACCTAGGACATCGGCCCTGGTCATGTGCAGGTGTAACACGTCCAATTTGTATTGGTCCTACCTCCCCCAGAGCCTGCCCCAGTGCCCCAGAAATCTGAAACCCTCTCCCTCAGACCATCTTTTCACCCACATAATTATCTGATATATTCTGCCGATTCTACTCTGACTAGCTGAATCGGCGTTAGGCTGAAGCCAGCATAAAGATTCACCAGTAGCAGCTCAGCTCAACTGATGATCCTTGATGTCCAGGGGAGAGATACAAAAGGGTCCAGGGGCAGTTTTTTTTCACACAGAAGGTGGTGAGTGTCTGGAACGGGCTGCCAGAGGTGGTGGTGGAGGCAAGTACAATTTCGTCATTTAAGAAACGTTTAGACAGGTACATAGATGGGATACGTATGGAGAGATATGAACCAAATGCAGACATGTGGGGCCAGTTTAATTGTGAAAACTGAGTGGCATGGACAAATCGGGCCAAAGGGCTTGTTTCCATGCTATAGACCTCAATGATTCTAATAGTTAAATAGAGTTTTAACTAATAGAATTAGATGATAGCAGTTCATGGTTGTTTACTTGTAGCTACAATCTATTTATTTATAGTAAATATTAATTTTTATTAAGTACAAAAATGTTTTGTGTTTCTGTTAACCTGGGTCTATAGTGACAGGGAAATTGGGGATTTTGTGCTGTTTGATAAATTTTTAACTTTTTTGACGACTTGGGCTTGACAATAGTGGGCTTGATTTCCAATGCACTACCACAGTGAGGTATGACAAGCTACAAACCTAAGCTGTAAGAAGGACATAAAAATGCTGCAAAGAGATACAGATAGATTTAAGTGCAGTAGCACAGTATAATGTTCCAAAGTGGGAAGATATTCACTTGGCCAGAAAGGTCCGAAACTTGTGAATGATGTTTTAAGAGGAACTTGATTTGCATAGTTAACACAGGAAGTTAGTATGCAGGTACAGCAAGCACTTGGGAAGGCAGTTGGTGTCTTATGTTTTATTGCAAAATGATTGGAGTGGAAGAAGAAGGAAGCCTTCCTATAGTTGTATAGGATTTTGGAAAAACGGTCTTGGGATACCATTTAAGTATGGATGTGCTTAGCGTGGAGATTGTGCAACAAAGATTGCTAGATTTGTTCCCTGGAAGACGATGTCCTAAGATAGGAGGCTGAGTAAATTGGGCTGATACTCTCTGAACTTAATCTGAAAGAGAGGTGAAGCATGTGAGTTTTACAATGACAGGCTCTTTCCATGATTGGGAAATCAAGAACATGTGGAAACAGACTCAGGGTGAGGTTGTAGACTTGCTCGCTGAGCAGGTGTGTTTGGTTGTAGACGTTTCGTCACCCTACTAGGTAATATCGTCAGTGTGCCTCCGGTAAAGCGGTGGTGTTCTGTCCCGCTTGCTATTTATTGCCTCAGTTTGCTGGGGTGGTTGGCATTATTTCTGATCCTGTTTCTCAGTGGTTTGTGTAAGGGGTCCAGTTCGATGTCTTTGTCGATGGAGTTCCAGTTGGAATGTCAGGCCTCCAGGAATTCCCTGGCATGTCTCTGTTTGGCTCGTGCTATTATGGAGGTGTTGTCCTCAAACAGAGACATGCCATGGAATTCCTGGAGGCCTGACATTCCAACTGGAACTCCATCAATAAACACATTGAACTGGGAGACCAATCTTTCACCTCTCAGAAAACCACAGGATTGAGGATTGTGTGGGAAAGAGAAGCTGAGGTAGAGGATCAAATTTGGTCATATTGAGTGGCAGAGCGGACTCCACAAGCCATATGTTCTACTCTTGTTCTTATTTCTTATGTTTGTATTTTGCTTAATTTGTCAAGGGAGGTTGAACTTCACATTCTAACATTGTTAGGATGCTGTTTCATTTGAAAACTGCAACCTGTAAAAAATATAATTTTTGCTGCATACTTTTAAATATGAAAAGTAGATAGTCGATTAATGTTTTGATTAATTTATTATTTTTAGAAAGTGGACGAATTATCGCTGGACTTTCTAAAGGATCCAAAATGATGAGATTATTTCAGAGTGATTTTTCTAGTGTGTGCCTTACAGGCCTTTGTTTGTTCTTTGTGCGGTACAAAAATGACATTGCGATCACTGGGAAGAATATTCATGAGGTATGAAAGAATATTAACTCTATTAATAAATAGTTTTGCTCATTATATTAGCAATTATAAATTATTTCTTTCAACTTTTGGCAATGAGGGAAACTAATGTTGGGCTTATTTAGCATAAATATTCAATATCAATCATTATTATGTACAAAGGATGATCACCTAGGCTGTCCCATCAGGCACTCCTAGGTAAAGAATATCATGGCAAGAAGCACTCTTCCTTGCAATATGGCTGGAGTCTAATCTCTTGTGTGATTGTGTTAGGTTGTTGTGGTTAACAAGTGGCCCAGACACAGAGATTACATATGAACATACAGACATGAAAATAGGATCAGAACTAGACCATTCACCTCTTTGAGCGTCCTCTGCCATTCAGTAAGATCATGGCTGATCCATTTGTATTTTAAGTTCCATTTTTTCATTTACCCATGATAACTTTTAATTCCCCTGCCTAATCAAAAATCTATCTACCTCTGTCTTAAAAATTTTTCATTGACCCTTCCTTCAAAGCTTCTGAGGCAGAGGGTTCCAAAATTGTACAACTTTCTGAGAGAAAATAACTCCTCATCTCTGTCCCGTATGTGTGGGCCCTTATTTTAAAATAGTGCTGCCTAGTTCTTAATCCTCCCATAAGAGGAGGCATCCTTTCTATGTCCACTTGGTCAAGACTGCACAGGATCTAATACACTTCAATCAATTCAACCCTCATTTTCTAACCACCAATGAAAATGAGCCCTGCCTGCCCAACTTATCAATGTGGTAAGCCTCCTCTGAACTACCTTCAATGCATTTACATCTTTCCTAAAATAAGGAGACCAAAACTGCACACAGTATTCGAAATGTGGTCTCACAAGTACCAAGTATGACTAAAACATCACATTCCTTACTTTGTTGAATTCTTTTTGTAATAAAGAAGAGGAACCCACCTTGATTGTGTACTGTACCTGCATGCTAACTTTCTGTGACGTATGCACCAGAATATCTAAATTCCTCTGCAGCTTGAAATCACAATCCTGACTCAGAAATATATCTCCGTTCCTTCGGTGTCACTGGGTCAAAATCCCGAAGTCCCTTGCTAGTGGCATTGCGGGTCTACCTACGCCAAATACAGCAGTTCAAGAAGGCAGCTCACCATCGCCATCACCATCTTCTCAAGCAACTAGGGATGGACAACAAGCGTTGGCTCAATCAGCGGTGTCCATATCCCACGAATGAAAAGAAAATCTGCAGTCACTTCCTGTTTATGTTATACTCTGCTTTATCATTGTTCCTGCCAAAATGACTGTAATGATTGGAATGATGTCAGTCAGGTGGATCTGACAGAATATGAGTTCCCTGTTTGGGGCTGTTAACCTGGTCCAATCACAGAGTTGTAGCTGACAGGTATAAACAGGAGTGCCAGGGGTTCTGCTCACTCTAGGAGCTGGCTCTGTGCCAACTGGGTCAGTGTCATGTACTATGCATGTGTAAATAAAGGGTGACTTAGTGATGGGATACCAACCTTTGTGGACTTATTTCAGCAACTACTTCACTTTTTTCCACATTATTCTCTATTTGCCATATTTTTATTCATTCACTCACTCAACCCAATTATATTGTCTGCACATTCTTTGTGTCTTCTTCTGAACATACTTTCCTACCAATCTTGGTGTCATCTATGAAGTTAGCTACAAACTTTCACTCCCTCATCTAAGTCATTGATGTAAATTGTAGAAAGTTGAGGCTGCAGTACTGACCTCTGAAATACACTGCTTTTCCATCTTGCCAATGAGACAAAAACTATCCATCTGAAATGTTACCACCTAAACCATCAAGTTACCCCTGTTCCTGAGTTGCTAGAACACATTATTGAACAGCAGTATAATAATTCTTACATTAACATTCTTTGTATGTTGACTACATTTGACAATTTACAAATTTGCAATTTATAAGTTACAAATTTTATTTGGGAAGGGCTCTTTTGATATTTTATAAATCAAAAGATAGAACTTAAAAGGTGGCCTCAGAACTCCACCAGATATGACCTGTTGACATATTGATGTGCAGGTATAATTCTTGTTCACACATTTTATCATTCACTGGTAATGAGGATCACTGGCAAGGCCAGCATTTGTTGTCCATCCCTTCTTCTCATTGAATTGAGTGGCTTGCTATACCAATGCCTGAGGGCATTTAAAAGTCAGTCACATTGCTGTCGGTCTGGAATCACAGGATGACAAATTTCCTCCCTTTAAAGGACATTAGTGAAACAGATGCATTTTTAAAATAAACGATGGTTTCCATAGTCATCATTGCTAAGACTGGATTTAAATCAATTGATATCAAATTCCATGAGCTACCAGCTGCAACCCATTTGAACCCAAGTCCCTAGATCATTAATTAGCTTGGGCCTCAGGATTATGAAGCCAGTGATGTTACTACTGTGTCACCCATTTGACCCATTCACATTCAAAGTTACACTTTACAGAGGATGGAAAATGTAGTAATTGGAACCAGGTGGACCTTGTTGACTAGAAGATCCTTGATTGGGGTTGTTAACCTGGGACAATCAGGAAGCCCTGGCTGATCAATATAAACGGGGGATTTATAATCTCCTAGGCTCAGGGGACTGACTCCAACCTGGCTGGCCACAGCCAGTATACTGTGCACATGTAAATAAAGGGTGACTTGGTGATGGGATACCAGCCTCTGTGCAGTTATTTCAGAAACATAGAACTGAATTCTGTTCCACCTTTCAGCTGTGATACGATGATCCTCTTAAATCCTATTCTGGACTCAGAAATTTTGGAACCTTGGTTCAAAATTAATGTTTGTTTTGGATTTCAGTCAATTCAAGTTGTTTTACAAGAGACAAAAAATTAGTTTCTGAATTTTATGAATAAGCAATATTAATAATATTTTTAAAGTAAAAGAATTTGCATAATGAATTGACAATTTCACTATGTGCTTTTATTGCATGATATGCTTTATTTCAAGGTATGCTTTCAAAGATGTTTAAGAATCCAACAGAAAATGCTTGTATTGTTTTATTAGTTTCCAGTCTTTAAAGCACTATTCTTGTCATCGTTGACTTCTCTCTATTTGATATCTACTCAACAGTCACGAGTTTTGCCATTGGCCTTCGTGAAACCAAACAGGCCAGTTCATGACTCCAGATCTTTGCTAACATGGGAAGGATCTCCCATGGGGTAGTGAGGTCCGGAATGCAGGATTTTCTTCTTTTGTGTTCTCTGGCACTTCTACCTCATCATGAAAGCATTTGGAATCAAAATATGATACATCTTGATGGATGAGTTGTGCTATTTCAAATTGTACATAACAAGCTCCTCCCAGTTGCTAATGTCAATGCTGCTGAGCTTCAGGGTTTAAGAACAAAGAAGAATACAGCACAGGAGCAGGCCCTTTGGCGCTCCAAGCCTGCGCTGACGCATTTTGCCCGACCATACTAAAACTGTTTTCACCTGCAGAATCCGAATGTCTCTATTCCCCTCCTATTCATATATTTGTCTAGATGCTTCTTGAATGTTGCTATTATATCTTCTTCGACTACCTCCTCTGGCAGCATGTTCCAGGCACTCACCACCCTTTGTGTGAAAAAGGTGCCTCACACATGTCTTTTAAACTTCTCCCCCTGCACCTTGAACCTGTGTCCCCTAGTAATTGATCCCCCACCCTGGGAAAAAGCCTCATACTTTTCACTCTATCCATGCTATTCACAATCTTATAAACTTGTATCAGGTCGCCCCTCAACCTCCTGCATTCCAGTGAAAACAAACCCAGTCTATCCAACCTTTCTTCATAGTTAAAATACCCCATATCAGGCAACATCCTGGTAAACATTTTCTGTACACTGTCCAAAGCATCCACATTCTTCTGGTAATGTGGTGACCAGAACTGTACACAATATTCCAAGTGTGGCCTAACTAAAGTTCTATAAAGTTGCAGCATAACTTGTCTATCTTCATACTCAGTGCCCCTTCCAATGAAGGCAAGCATGCGCTGGGCCTTTTTTATTACCTTATCTAGCTGCGCTGGCACCTTCAGTGATCTGTAGACCTGCACATCCGGATCCCTCTGCATATCAATACTCCTAAGGGTTCTGCCATTCACTGTATAATTTCCACCTGTACTTTACTTCCAAAATGCATCACCTCATACTTATCCGAATTAAACTCCATCTGCCATTTTTCTGCCCATGCCTCCAACTGATCTATATTGTGCTGTATCCTCTAACAATCCTCCTCACTATCTGCAATTCCACCAAGGACAGTACCTTAAGGAAGTCCTGCAGAAATGTCCTGGAGCTGGGAGCTGAATGATTGACCTTCAACCACCATGACCATCTTCCTGTGTGTCAGGTATGACTCCAACCACTGGAGAGTCTTCCCCCTGATGCTCATTGATTCCAGTTTTGCGAGGGCTCCTTGATGACACATTTGGTCAAATGCAGCCTTGATGCCAAGGGCTGTCACTCTCACCTCACCTCTGCAATTCAGCTCTTTTGTCCGTGTTTGAACCAAGGCTGTAATGAAATCAGGAGCTGAGTGGCCTTGGTGCTAGAATGTTGTCAGGGCCCATAGCTTTTGCAGTATTCAGTGTCTCCAACCGTTTCTTGATATCATGTGGACTGAATCGAATTGTCTAAAGACTGGTATCTGTAATGCTGGGAACCACTGAAGGAGGCAGAGATGGATCGTCAATTTGGCACTTCTGGCTGAAAATTGCTGCGAATGCTTTAACCTTATCGTTTTCACTGATTAACTAGGTTCTTCCATCATTGAGGATGGGGATATTTGTGGAGCCTCCTCCTCCAGTGAGTTGTTTAATTGTTCACCACCATTCATGACTGCTTGTGGCAGGACTGCAGAGCTTAGATCTGATCCGTCGGTTGTGGGATCACCTAGCTCTGTCTGTCACTTGCTGCTTTTGCTGTTTGGGTTGCAAGTAGTCCTTTTTGGTCGCTTCATCAGGCTGACACCTCATCTTCAGGTATGCTTAGTGCTACTCCTGGCATGCCCACCTGCACTCTCCATTGAACCAGGGTTGATCCCCTGGCTTGATGGTAATGGCTGAGTGGAGGACATGCTGGGCCATGAGGTTACAGATTGTGCTGGAGTACATCTCATGGATGCCCAGTCTTGAGTTGCGAGATCTGAGCGAAGTCTGTCCTATGGTGATAGTGTCACACAACACGATGGAAGTTATTCTCAATGTGAAGGTGGGTCTTCGTCTCCACAAGGACTGTGCAGTGGTCACACTTACTGATACTGTCATTGACAGATGCAACTGCAGCTGGCAGGTTAGTAAGAATGAGGTCAAGTATGCTTTTTCCTCTTTTTGGTTCCCTCACTACTTGCTGCAGACCCAGTCTTGTAGCTATGGAGTCCTTTAGAACCCGACCAGCTTGACCTATTGTACTGCTGCTGAGCCAATTTTGGTGGTGGACATTGAAATCCCCCACCCAGAGTACATTTGTGCCTTTGCCGTCCTCAGTGCTTTCTCCAAGTGTCGTTCAACATGGAGGAGTTCTGATTCATCAGCTGAGGGAGTACAGTATGTGGTAATCAGGTTTCCTTGCCCATGTTTAACTTGAAGCCATGAGACTTCATGGGGTCTAGAGTCAATGTTGAGTAGTTCCAGACCAACTCCCTCCCAACTGCATACCATTGTGCTGCCGCCTCTGCTGGGTCTGTCCTGCCGGTGAGAGACAGGACATATCCAGGGATGGTGATGGTAGTGTCCGGGACATTGTCTGTCGGGTATGATTCTGTGAGTATGTCAGTCTGTTGCTTGACTAGTCTGTGAGACAGCTCTCCCAATTTTGGCAGTAGCTCCCAGATATTAGTGAGGAGGACTTTGTAGGGTTGAAAGGACTATTTCCACTGTTGTCTTTTCCGGTGTCTAGGTTGATGCTAGGTGATCCGTTCGGTTTCATTTCTTTGAGACTTTGCAGTGATTGATACAACTGAATGGCTTGCTTGGTCATTTCAAAGGGAAATTGAGAGTCAACCCAATGCTGCGGGTCTGGAGTCACATGTATGCCAGACCAGATGAGGATGGCAGATTTTCCTTCCCTGAAGGACATTAGTGAACCAGATGGGTTTTTCTGACAATCAACAATGGCGATCAGCAGATTTTTAATTCCAGTCTTCTTTCTTAAATTAAATTAAATTCAATTCAAATTCCAGCATCTGTCGTGGTGGGATTCAAACCTGGGTCCCCAGAACATTGGCTGAATTTCTGGATAAATAGACTAGTGATAATACCACTAGGCCATCGCCTACCCTGTTGGACTATAACCTAGTGTTGTGTGACTTCTGACTTTGCCCACCCAAGTCCAACGCTGGCACCTCCACATCATGTTTGAAGTCCAGTTGGGCTACAGCTAATACGCACTTCTGCATAGTTATATCATTATTCCAACATATCAAGTGGTCTCTCAGCATCTCTTTAGGGTTTAAACCAAAGTCATCTTAACCTCGTCAAAAATTCTGATACAAATTCCCCTTGTTCTTGAATTGCTGAGTAAAACCGATAGCATCTCAGATTTAGAGGAAGCTTTGAGTCGAAATATTCCTTAATAAATCCATCAACTCTTGAAAAGTTTTAGTATCTAGTGGCTCAGTAAATGTCAGGCTCCTATTAAGTGAAAAAAGCTGCAAGTCCACAAGCTGTCAGGAGAATTACTTGATGTTTTTCATCTGCTCCAATACTATATGCCTAGGAAAAAATAACACAGAACAAAGTAAATTACAGTACAGGAACAGGCCCTTCGGCCCTCCAAGAATGCACCAACATGCTGCCTGTAAAAAAAGCCATGGGATTTTCCTTAATCCTGTTGGCTAGTGACTTTTCATGACCCCTTTTAGCCCTCCTGACTCCTTGCTTAAGTTTCTTTTAACTTTCCTGTATTTCCCCCTTGCTTTGTGTGTTTCCAGCCTCCTACCCTTGATAAATGCTTGCTTTTTCTTTTTGATTAGGCTCACAATATCTCTTGTTATCCAAGGTTCCCTAAACTTGCCATACTTATCCTTCATCCTTAAAGGTACATGCCGGCCCTGAGTTCCCAGCAACTTACACTTGAACGCCTCCCACATACCATGTGTTGATTTGCCCTTAAACAACTGCCTCCAATCTGCATTCTTCGGTTCCTGCCTAATATTGTTGTAATTAGCCTTCGCCCAATTTAGCACCTTCACCTGACAACTACACCTATCTTTATCCATCAGTACCTTAAAGCTTACTGAATTGTGAACGCATTCTTTCCACATACTGGGCTCAGTTTTCAACAGCAGAATCAAGCAAGTCAACCTCCCAAATAACGGCATGATGCCAGAAATGCCTACCCCAGCTCAAAGACGACTGTTGTCAGCGAATTTCTTCAGGAGCATATTTTATTCCCTTGTCGCCACTGAAGTAAACCCATAGAGGCTGGTATCCCGTCATCAAGTCACCCTTTGTTTACACTGCATAGTACTTGACATTGGTCTGGCTTCCTCAGAGCCAGCTTTCAGTGTGAACAGAACCTCTGACACTCCTGTTTATATCTGTCAGCCAGGTCGCCCTGATTGGACCAGCTGCTGACGTCAGGTCGGTCTTCCTGAGAGTCAACCTAAGGAAACAGACAAGCCCGGAAGGAGTCCCTAGCTATGCACTTAGATCCTGTGTGGACCAGCTGGCGGAGATATTCGCTGACATCTTTAACCTCTCCCTCCTACAAGCTGAAGTCCTCACCTGCTTCAAGAAGACCATCATCATCCCAGTACCAAAGAAAGCACGTGCAACGTGACTTAATGAATACTGCCCAGTGACTCTGACCTCCACAATCATGAAGTGCTTCGAGAGGCTGGTCATGGCCCAGATCAACTCTAGCCTCCCAGCCAGCCTTGATCCCCTGCAATTTGCCTACCAACAAAACAAGTCCACAGCGGATGCCATTTCCCTAGCCCGACACTCATCCCCGTAACATCTGTATAAAAGGATGCCTATGTCAGACTCCTACTCATTGTCTACAGCTCTGCTTCAACACTATAATCCGTGCCAGACTAATCTCAAAACTCCAAGACCTAGGTTTCGGCTCCACCCTCTGCAACTGAATCCTCAGCTTCCTCACCCATGGACCGCAACCAATGAAGATAGACAACTGCACCTACTCCATGATAACCCTCAACACTGAATCCAGCCAAAGATCATTCTCAGCCTCCCGCTGTACTCACTGTACACCCATGACTGTTTAGCCAAATTCCGAATGAACGCCATCTATAAGTTTGCTGACAACACCACAGTGGTGGGACAAATATCAAACAACAGTGAGTCAGAGTACAGAAAGGAAAAAGTGTGCTTGGTGTTGTGGTACAATGATAACAACCTCTGTCTCAATGTTGGCTAAGAACTACTTATTGACTTCAGGAAGAAAGGAGGAGAACACACCCCCATCTACATCAACGGAACTGAGATGGAGAGGATCTAGACTGTCAAGTTCCTAGGAGTGGCGATAACCGACATTCTGACCTGGACTTCCCATTTAGATGTGATGGTCAAAAAGGCACGACAATGCCTCTTCATCCTCGGGTGGCTTGGGAAGTTCAGGATGTCTGTAAGGACTCTCACCAACTTTTACAGATGCACCATAGAAAGCATACTATCTAGGTGCATAACGGCCTGGTATGGCAACTGCTCTGTCCAGGCCTGTCAGAAACTATAGAAAATTGTGTGCACAGCCCAGACTATCACGGAAGCCAACTTCCCATCCATGGACTTCATTTACACTTCTTGCTGCCATGGAAAGGCTGCCAACGTCATTTAAGACCTCTTCCACCTCAGTAATGCTCACGTACAACGATACAGAAGCTTAAACACATGCACAAACAGGTTCAAGAACATCTTCTTCCCTGCTTTTATTATGACTGATGACTGGACTGTCTAACTTCAAATAATGTTAATCTTGTTAATGTTGATCTTGCTCTGCGCACCTCCTGAGCAGTGTAATCAGTATGCCTTGTTCATTTAAGCACCCTTTGATCTGTGTCCTTGTTTGATATGATCTGCCTGTACTGTTTGCAAAACAAAGCTTTTCACTTTACCTAGGTACATGTGATTAAAATAAATCAAATCAAATCAAGGTTAACAGCCCCAATCAGGGAACTCATATTCTATGATGTCCACCTGGCCGACCTCGTTACAATCTTCAATTTGAAAGTAACCAATAATAGAACATCAAACTAGTCGCTATTACCAACCAATGACCTTAAAGGTTTTCCTGTGATGTCACTCCTTGCTTTGTGCTGGGCCTCCAATTCTGGGCCTCAAATCATCCTGTTAAAAATACTTTACATACTATGAACCTAAAAAACAAGCACACAGCACCTCTTCCTCTGTGTACTGAATTCCCACGCTGCTTCAGAATTCCCAAACTATATAACCACTCAGGCTGTGTCCCACTCCAGATGTGATCTCTCCTTCCTGACTGTGCAAAGCTTACTGATCATGCAGTTTCAACAGGCCCTATTTGAAATAGAGTTCAGATGAGCTGAGATGACTCACACTAGTTAAGTTTCAACAGTAATCAACAATTACTGAGGTCTTATTCAGACTTCAGGCAAATGATTGATAGGTGTCCATCACTTAGCAGAGTCATCTAAATTACGAACCTTTTAACTAGATGACTGAATTTTAAACTTTTAAAATGGAGAAAGCACAGAAAGACTTACCAGTTCCATTTTCATGCTCTAAAATTCTCAAACTATATGTTCACTCAGGCTGTGTCTCATTTTGGATGTGCTCTCTGTTTTCTGACTGTGTGAAGCATATTGATTATCTGCAGTGAGTGAGAAGGAAGCACAGAGGACAGGAAAAGTTAGTTGTTCCGGTGTGTGAATAATTGAGTTGACATGATGCATGAAATTAATATAATCCTAGCTAATGGTATTAGTGGACAACTCAGATCCCAGACTAAAATCTGTCTAATGGATCACAGAGTCATAGAGTGATAGAGATGTACAGCACGGAAACAGACCCTTTGGTCTGACTCGTCCATGCCAACCAGATGTTCTAAATTAATCTAGCCCCATTTACCAGTATTTGGCCCATATCTCTCTGAACCCTTCCTGTTCATTTACCCAGCCTTTTAAATGTTGTAATGTACCAGCCACTACCATCTCTGGCATTCATAGGCAGTGTTTTCTGCATATTATCAGTTACTGCCTTAAAAAAAAACTCTTGTTCATCCATCTTTTCGCAAAACCCTCAATCTGTCTCCTCTAATCCTGTGACATCATCCATTATAAATGGTATATATTTTTTTTATATTAACAAGCTGATTTTTCACTTGAACAGCAACATATAAATTTTGGGTTTAGCAATAATAAAACAAAATTTTATGATACAAAAGAAATAAAGATAAAATAAAATAAATCAAACTATTTATATGTAAAACATTTTTAAAGACTTTGAAACATACAGTAAAACTACAATCCTCTTAATCCCAAGAGAATCCCATTGCAATTCTCAAATACTGAAGAGAAATCGTCTCTCTAAAACCGCATAGGATTTGACATGGCTGAGACTTTAATTCCCATTCATGAGAACCTGATAGCCTCTTGATTCATCACATAACTGAGCTTAAAGATCCTCAGCTTCACATAATCCCTTCAGGATTTTAATCAACCACTATTGCTGTGGATCTTTTTAAACTAAACTCCTTACAACTCTAAACTACCTTTTCCCTGCTTTACATATTTAGCCTTTGCAAAGAATCCTACAGAACTGCCCCAAACTGAAACCAGAAAACTGTTTTCCATGCTACATGTACTTAAGGCCAATCAAATTCCAGAATTTTAATGTAGTACGTTGTTTATTTTAGAACAATAGAGTCATAGAGATATACAGCACGGAAACAGACCCTTTGGTCTAACTGGACTGTGCTGACCAGCTATCCTAAACTCATCTGATCTGCCAGCATTTGGCCCATAACTCTCTAAACCCTTCCAGATGTACCCATTCATGTACCCATCCAGATGCCTTTTAAATGTTCTAATTGTACCAGCCTCCACTACCTCCTCTGGCAGCTCATTCCATACACACACCATATTCTGCATGAAAAAGTTGCACCTTAGGTCCCTTTTAAATCTTTCCCTTCTCACCTTAAACCTGTGTCCTCTTGTTTTGGTCTCCCCTACTCTGGGAAAAGACCTTTACTATTAACTCTATCCATGCCACTCATGATTTTATAAACTTCTATAAAGGCCGCCCCTCAGCCTCTAAGGCTCCAGGGAAAATAGCTCCAGCCTATTCAGCCTCTTCCTTATAGCTCAAACCCTCCAACCCTGGCAATATCCTTGTAAATCTTTCAAGTTTCGCAATATTCTTCCTATAGTAGGGAGACCAGAATTGAAAGCAGTATTTCAAAAGAGGCCTAACCAATATCCCGTACAGCCGCAGCATGATCTCCCAACTCCTATACTCAATGCACTGATCAATAAAGGCAAGCATACCAAAAGCCTTCTTCACCACCCTGTCTAACTGCGACTCTGCTTTCAAGGAACTGAGAACCTGCACCCATGGTCTCTTTGTTCTGCAACACTCCCCAGGATCTTATGATTAAATATGTAAGTCCTGCCCTCATTTGCCCTACCAAAATGCCACATCTCGCATTTATCTAAATTAAACTCGACCTGCCACTCCTCGGCTCATTTGCCCTATCTTGTCTATGTGTGTGTGTTGCAACTGCCATACTCTGAGTTTGAATTCATGACTGAAGTTTTTTAAAACCCTGAAGGCAGTTTGTTATAGTGTTTTTTCAAAGTGGACTTTGCAAGCAGAGGGTTTGGGTGAATGTGCTATGCCCGAGTTCAAAGGGGAGAAACAAAGATAAGTAAAAAAAATACAGCAACTCTGCTTACAGATAGATGAGAAGTAGAATGTTATTAATCTGACATTGACTCCCTTGTCACCTACCTCCTCTTGTGAACAGTTCTCCTTTTGGGCATGTTCCATACATGGCTTAAACACTCTGCCTGACTTAGACTGGAGCAGTTCAACAAGTTGGGGCATTCTTAGTAAACCCCAGATTCTTTTTGTTCTGTAAATTCATTTTTTTGGATGGCTGGCCTATTAGCTCTCGGTTCTGTAATAGCAATGAGTGCAAACTGTTTGAAGTGTCACCTTTTAGATGAAATACTCAACCAAGGCTGTGACTTAATACTTAAATGCACATTGTTATGAATCAGCCCAAAGCCCTTCCAAATATATCAGGGAGATAGCCTAGATGCTAACTTTTATCTTTTTAAAGCTAAGGTGTTGTGTTTCAGATGTAATTCGATTGATCGCACTACTCAGCTTTAAGCAAAACACACTTTATTCTTACCTCCAGTTAAAATACAAACAAAAGAAAGAAGAATTGGAATAACTTGACTTTATTGGAAAACTTAACAGAAAAATAGATTATTTATCTATTAAACAGCAACTCTTCCAATCCAACAACATTCCATAAACATACCCTTGGTAAAGGCAAAGTCAGTAAAATAGATTGTCTTGCATGCGATTCTAGCAGCAGAAAGAAAACCCAAGCTTTTAGCTGTAACAGAGAGAGAGAGAGAGAGCTTCCACGGCCAACTTCCAAACCCCAACAGCCACTGAAAGCTAAACAAAAAACCCTGTTTCGTGATGTCTGACAGTGGCCTTCCACGCTGCTTCTATTGTTCCAACTTAAAAAGAAAACCAAGACTTCACAAGCTGTTTCCTAAATTTGCTTGAAACAGACTGTTCGGTACCTCTGTCTCAACCTCTCTTCATTAAAAAAACCAGGACAAAATACAGATTTGTACCTAGGTACTTGTACCTGAGATGGTGCCATAAGAGGTAGATTGTAAAAGTTTTTCACTGTACTTCTGCAATGGAGTACACGTGACAACAAAGGATATTCTATACTTCTATTCTACCTGTCAAAGCCATAGTATCATTACAACATAAAAGATAATATTTCAAAGTAAAGCAGAAGCAATGTCACCAGTGTACTGGTGAATGTTTATCCTCAATCAAAGCACTAAGCAGATTCCCTCGGCATGAGCACATTGGTGTTTGTGTGAGCTTGCTGTGCACACTGTGAATATTGCACTTCCTTTGGATGTTGCATTGCCTAGTTTACCAAGTTTGGCTACTTTCTAAAAGTACCTAATCAGTCGTAAAATACATTGCGACTTCCTGAAGTAACATAATGATATACTAATATCTTTTAAATAGATACATTGCTCAATGCAGGGCTGTGATAAGGCAGCAACTGCAGATCATGAGACAACTTTTTGGTAGCAGCAATCCAGAGGCCCAATCTAATGCTCTGAGAGCATGGGTTCAAATTCCACAATGGCAGCTGGGCGAATTTAAATTCAATCAATAAATTTAGAATTGAAAGGTAGTCTCTGTAGTCATAGAGTTATAGATTCATACAGCCTGGAAGAAGACCCTTTGGTCCAACCCCTCCATGTCAACCAGGTTTCCCAAACTGAACTAGCCCTATTTGCCTGCGGTTGGCCCATAATCCCTCTAAACCTTTCCTGCCCATGTACCTGCCCTAATGTTTTTTAAATGTTGTAACCTGCCTTCTCAACATCCCCCCTTACCTGAGACCTGGAGACCCTCAGTTTAATCTCACCACTTATGTCTCTGTCTTGTGAAAAGGCAACCCTATGGTCTTCTTGGACAATGGCAGCTTTACCTTTTACCTTACAGGAATAGATATTATTATTCCCAAATATACTTTAACTACTTTCCTAGCTAGTTTGACACCATTTATTAAGAATGCTCCCAATATTTTCTGCTGATATAATATTTTTCACTTATCTGTACTAAATCTCATTTGCAGCTTTACTATTGGCAATGTGCCTTAGAATGCTGAGAATTGAAGTTCTGGAACTCCCTCTGGAAACCTCTTCACCTTCCAATCTCTCTTATTTCTTTTATGACACTGCTTAAAATCTATTAGTTTGACCTAGCTTTTGATCGCCTAATTTTACCTGATGTAACCTGGTGTAATAATTTGGAACAAAAACAGAAGTTGCCGGAAAAACTCACCAGGTCTGGCAGCATCTCTGAAGAAAAATCAGAATTAATGTTTTGGGTCCAGTGACCCTTCCTCAGAACCTTCTGCGGAAGGGCCACCAGACCCAAAACGTTAATTCTGATTTTTCTTCACAGATGCTGCCAGATCTGCTGAGCTTTTCCAGCAACTTCTGTTTTTGTTCCTGCTATATAGCATCCGCAGTTCTTTAGGTTTTTATGGAGTAATAATTTGTCTGATATGTGTTGTTAAATGACTTGGCTTGTTTGTCACATTAAAGATTCTGTGTAAAAGTAAGTTGTTGTTACTATTTCTGTATTCTGTCACATCCTTCATCTTGACTAACCAGAGTGTTTTAGTTTCATAGCATTTCATAGCACAACAAGCTCACACAAACACCAATGTGCTCATGCCGAGGGAATCTGCTTAGTGCTTTGATTGAGGATAAACATTCACCAGGACACTGGTGACATTGCTTCTGCTTTACTTTGAAATATTATCTTTTATGTTGTAATGATACTATGGCTTTGACTGTATCAAGTAGATAATCTTCAGTTGAACACAGAAAATGCGAAAGGTGTCATCAAATTATTTGTGGAGAGAGAAAAACAGAGTTATCTTATGTTTTCAGGTTATGACGTTCCTGTTGAGTTCTGATGAGAATTTCCAGCATTTTCAGTTTTTTATTTTAGGTTCCCTGCTAGCAGTGAAGTATGCTTTTGTAGATAATCTTACTTTTTTCTGTGTGGTGATACAGATGAGAAGCTAAGGAATTATTGTACTTGCATTTTCCATGAATTTTGGTATACTCACATTTGGTTAACCGGTATACCTACTTGCAGGAGATATACTTTTGTGTTTTGGATTGTACTGATGGAATTCTCACTGGTGCTGCGAAAATGCTGGGAAATATTTTTGTCCATGCTATTTCTGCATCTGACAAATGGGGAGCACTGAACCAGTCAATACATGGGCACAGAGAGAAGAAAGCTTTCAAAGATATTGTTCGCAGATACATCAGATTCCTAAATGGTAAGCCATTTTAACAGTTAAATTGGTCTGTGAATTAGATAAATTTTATCACATATTTAAATAGTGGATTATTGTTCATATCATACAATTTAATTGGAAACCATTGGCAACTTAGATAATATCTTGTGTTGATCGATTAATACAGTAGGGATGATGTTTATGCTGGAAGAGGATATCAACCTATGCTTGGCTGCTTGTTCCACAGCCATTTAGTAGCCATCAAGTTTTTAATGGGCATGAGGTGAACCTTCCCCCATCATTAGAGAAGACCCACCATTGAGAGTTAAACAATTAGAAAGAACTTAGAAGATTATCCACCTTTTCTTCATATGAATCTTGTGGATAATTCTGATTCACTATTAATCACCTCTGTTGTCACCTCTTTAGCCTTCTGTTGTCCCAACCCAAAATTCCCTTTAATTTTTACTCCCTCACCATTTCCATGCTTATTTTCAAAAATCAGTTTCCCTATAGATGCAGCGCATTGATCATTTAAAATACTTATTCTTTTTCATACTCTTCAGGTTGCGTTAACCAGTTAGTCAAATAGTGGTATTCCCTCCAAGCCACTCACTGTCCTGGCTTGGAAATATATTGCCATTCCTTCAGTGTTGCTGGGTAAAAATCCTGGAAGTGCCTCCGTAGTAGCACTGTAGGTGTATCTGCACCAAATGGATTGTAATGATTCAAGAAGGCAGGTCATCACCAATTAGGCATTTAGGGATGGACATTAAGTACTGGTCTAGCTAGTTGTGCTGACATCCCACCAATGACTGAATAATAGAAAACAGATTTACATGTATGAGTCCCATTCTTCTGTGTATTTTCTCTATTCACTCCATGTGTTAGTTACTTCACATGTAATAAATCACTTCTGCACATTTCTAACAGTTTATCAGCATCATTCCAAACTTTCTTGAATTTCAGGTGATCTTATCAAAATATGGAAGGCAGTAGTGTCTGTCATAAGATCTTTGCTTATCCATCTCTACATGATTGTAATGTTGTGGGTGTAGCCAGACTGTGAAATTCAATTCCCTTACAAAGTTCACAGGCAAGGAGGTACAAATCCCCAAAAGAAATCATTCAACTTATTAGCCTTATTTAGGCTTTACGTTCAACACAACGTACATTGGTACGTTTCATTGAACTAAACCCGGGGTGAGTTCTTCCTAATTTCGTTCTAACTTGGGCATCCCATTAATTACTATTTTATCCCTTTTAGAAGTTCTGGAGAAACTTTACTGTTCAATAAATTGTTTTAAAATAATCTTTAAAGCATAAATTAAGTGTTCCCACATAGTTCCCAGGATAACCATTTGTTGCTTGTTTGGCTTTCTTAAAAAAAAACTTCCCTAAAAAATAACTTGCTATTTTCCTTTTTTAAAGTTATCCCAAATATAAATAAAGGTGTTGCTATGCTGACAGGTATTGAACTTATTTTTTCCCAAAACAAATCTTCCCTTTCTTAATAGAAAAAAAACACCTAGACTGTTTTCCATTAGTTCTTTTTAAGGAATTTATTTGTTTATCCCTTAACTTCAGGTGAATTTAAATTAGAGGACTTGCTCACAAGTTATTTTTTCCCCAGTTACAATTTCAGACATAATTGTGCTCAAGCTTGGTGGTTTTAAATATTTTTATATCAACCTGGTCAGGTGTGTTATGATACACCTCTGAGCAGGCAGAATTTGAAGCCAAGTCTTTTGGGCGGAATGTACTCAAATGCAGTTAAAGTGTGGTGGTAAGGGTTCTTGCAGTGCAGTGGTAGTGTCCCTATTTCCTGACTAAAGTCCTGGGTTCAAGTTCAACCTATTTATAGAGGTGTATACTAGCATACCTGAACAGCTTGATTTTAAAATAAAGTGTGGTGGTGAGTTTCATGACATCCACTCAACAAGAATCCAATATGGATTTTTTTTGCGCAAACTTCTACTTTTCACCAATTGTGCAACTGAGATGTTAGATATGTTTCTTGTGGAATCTTGTGGAGCATGAGTTGGAAATGGCTGCCACACCTAGGACCTTCTGGCTTCCACATCCCTTGCCCAATAATTAAAGTCTAGTTAGACAGCTCTTCAATTGCTGCAAGCCAGCAATGACTTCTCATTCTGTGCTGCTGATATTTAACATCAAAGCAATGTCTCAAAAGAAAGGCAAACTTGCCCCCTGCTGCACAGACAAAGATCTGCAGGCGTAGTTGGATGAGTACAGGAGGTCAGTTTTCTTCCATGTGAACTATCTCAGGAGGCCACAGCATTAGACACCATCAGCCTGCACTCAAATTGCAACATGAGTAAGGGAAGGTTCCCACATGAAGTGGAATGCCGAACAATGCCCTAAAAAATACAATAAAATATAATCTGGTCTAATGGTGACCATGTAAGCACTGGTGATTGTTGTAAAAAAATCTGATTCACTAATGTTCTTCGAGGGAATAAGTTTGCTTACCTGGCCTGGTCTACATATGTGACTTCAGACCACAGCAGTGTGGTTGACTCTTAAATGTCCTGTGAAATGGTCTAGCAAGCCACTCAGTGTATAACACTGCTACAAAGACAAAGGAAAGTATGATGAAAGGTGTGTGATTTCAATATCATGTATTTTAGTTTCAACTTCAAACTAGTTGCATATGGGCATTGGTTACTTTTGTGAAGGGTTTAAAGAAAAACAAAGTCAGAGTCCTCTCAGAACCATTACCTAACCCAATGTGTGTCAGAGACCATCTGACTCTCTGGACTGTTAATGAAAGATTTTTAATAATGTGAATTTTATGAGAAGGGAGTAAACATTGAAACGCATCAGTTTGATTTTGGTGTAGAGTAATCAAGGTGATTGAGGGGTTTCAAGGCAGTTCTGGAGTAGACCTGAAACATAGTTTCTCTTCTAAAAATGAGTATACGATAGTTCAAGGAAACACAATTACTTTGGGGTAAAAGAAGACCCAGAAGTGTTTTGTTAGAAATCTGCAGATTATTCAAAAACTGAGAAAGTTTAAGCTTTCTATTTTGTGAGCATTGTGAAAGAACTCATAGTTCATCGAACAAAACTAGGAGAAGCAATTGGGTCAAACCTAAAGATTTGATATGGAAAGGTAATTTCTTTGGAATTTGAATCCATGTAAAATGATATATTGCCAAATGGATGCAACTGTGTTTTGGTCTGTGTTTTCATATTGTTCTACAAGCTTCTATATTTAGATAATTTGGGTTGCTTTTTTTGCATAATAAACTTCTGTCCTACTATTAAAAAGAAATCTACAGCTTGGGTGAATATTTTGCATTGAATGAACACAATGCTAAAAAAAAAATCTATCAAGCCAGATTTAATTCTGGGATTTAAATGGGGGGTTTTCTGAAGAAGAGTCACGACCTGAAATGTCAACTTTCCTGCTCCTCTGATGCTGCCTGACCCGCTGTTTTCCTCCAGCTCCACACTGTGTTGTCTCTGACTCCAGCATCTGCAGTTATTGCTATTGCTATCTTGTATGGTGCCACCTTTCTTGATAGAAGGTGCTGGTGAGAAGCGACTGAGCAGGATTCTCGAGATGTCAGCTCAGTCGACACGACTGAGAAGGGGATCGCAAAGGACCTAATGCTCATCAGGCGGAAGAGCAACTAACAGAGGACACTGGTGAGAAGCAACCGAGGAGGGTTCTGGGAGAAGTCAGCTCAGTCACCATGACTGAGAAGGGGAATGCAAAGGACCTGGTTCTCATCAGGAGGAAGAGGATCTAACAGAAGATGCTGGTGAGAAGAAAACAAGGAGGGCCCTGGAAGAAGTTGGCTCAGTCAACACGACTGAGAAAAGGATCAGGACAGGCTTGGCTGCTCAGGAACCCTGCGGAAGGCTCCTCCTGCTATATGTGGGAAATCAGGGACACTTCCAGTGTCCATGCTGACTATGACTAAGTATGTTCAGTTGTAGCTCCTAGTTTGTTTCATGGAGTGTCTGGAGCTGTGAATGGATTGATTCTACGCCATCCATGAGGCTGACAACATCATGGATAGCATGTTTAGCAAGCTGGTCACATCACCAGTATGGTCCTCACCAGACAGAAAAGTGTTGGGTGACCACTAGGAAGACCTGTAAATCTGAGCAGTCAGTGCAGGAGACCTCTGTGGCTATTCCCCTCTCAAAGAGGTGATGGACTTTCAGGGGAAAGCAGCAGCAGCAGCAGCAGCCAGATCAGTGGCACCATGACTAGCACTGTTGTATAGCAGGGAGGGTTGAAGTGTAGGTGAGTGGTAGTGATAGGAAACTGTACATTCGGGGAAGAGATAGGCATTTCTGTAGCTGTGAGTGAGACTCTAGGATGGTGTGTTGCCTCCCTCATCCAGGGTAAAGGATATTCTGAAAAGGGAGGGTGAGCAGCCAAAGGTTGTGATCCATATTGGTACTAATGACATAGGCAGAAAGAGAAATAAGGTCCTGCAAAGGGATTCAAGGAGTTCGGTAGGAAATTGAAAAGCAGGACCTCTAGGGTTGTAATCTTGGGAAAACTTTCCATGCCACTTGCCAGTGAGCCTAGGAATAGGAAGATAGTACAGTTAAGTACTTCGCTAAAGAGCTGTGTAGGTGGAAAGGCTTCAGGCATGTGGATCAGTGGAATGTCTTCAGGGGCAGGTGGGGCCTGTACAAGAAGGACAGGTGGCATCTAAACTGGAGGGGCACCAATATCCTGGCAAGGATTTTTGCTAGTGCTGTTCTGGGGCTTTAAATTAGTGTGACAAGGGGGCAGGAACCAGAGCAATAGATCAGCAAGTAAAATGACCAAGGTGGAGTTAGAGACTAAGGCCATAAGGTTAAGAGGAAAAAGAGATAGGGAGAGGTTACTGAACACGGCAGGACTGGCAATCTGAGCTGCATTTGTTTTAACGTGAGAAGTATTACAGGTAAGACAAATTAACTTAAAGCTTGGATTAATACATATAACAATGATGTTGTAGCTTTGAGAGAGGGACAAGACTGGTAGCTTAATGTTCCAGGATTTAGATATTTCAGGTGAAAGTAGGAGTCATACTTGAGCTAGGTCTGGGGAATGAGCCCAACCAGGTGATTGAAGTTTCAGTGGGGGAGCATTTTGGGAACAGTGACCATAATTCTGTAAGTTTTAAGTTACTCATGAACAAGGACAGGGTAGTCCTCGGGTGAATGTGTTAAATTGAGAGAAGGGTAACTTCACAATATTAGGCAGGAACTGAGGAATGTAGATTTGGGGCGGATATTTGAGGAGAAACTGAGAGGTTTGCCAAAAAAAAAGGCATACACAAGGTTTTGGAAACTTAAGACAGACAGAACCCTCGAAGAATACAAGATAGCAGGAAAGAACTCAGACAAGAAATCAGAAGTGCTAGAAGGAACCATCTTTGGCAAACAGGATTAAGGAAAATCCCAAGGCGTTTTACACATGTGTAAGAAGCAAGAGGGTAGCTAGGGAAAGGATAGGTCTATTCAAGGACAAAGGGGGGAATTTATGGAGGAGTCAGAGGAAGTGGATAAGGTCCTTACTTTGCATCGGTATTCACAAAGGAGAAAGACATATTGGATGATGGACATGATAGAGGAGCAGATGACACCAAGATGAGTGGTAGAGCAAATTGTGTAGAGGACACTGAAAGTCTGCAGAGTGATATAGATAGGTTAAGTGACTGGGCAAGTGTGCGGCAGATGGAGTACATTGTTGGTAAATGTGAGGTCATCCATTTTGGTAGGAATAACACCAAAATGGACTTTTATTTAAATGTGAAGAATTGCATCATGCCGCATGAATCACAAAAAGTTGGTTTGCAGCAGCAGCAGGCAACTAAGAAGGCAAATGGAATATTTTCATTCATTGCTAGAAGGATAGAGTTTAAAAATAGAGAGGTTATGCTGTAGCTGTATAGGGTGCTGGTGAGGCCACACCTGGAGTACTGTGTACAGTTTTGGTCTCCTTACTTGAGGGAGGATGTACTGGCACTGGAGGGGTACAGACGATTTCACTAGGTTGATTCTAGTTGAGAGGGTTGCCTTATGAGGAGAGATTGAGTAGACTGGGACTATACTCATTGGAATTTAGAAGAGTGAGGGGGAGTCATATAGAAACGTATAAAATGATGAAGGGAATAGATAAGATAGAAACAGGGAGGTTTTTCCCACTGGTGGGTGAAACAAGACCTGGGGGCATAGCCTCAAAATAAGGGGGAGCAAGTTTAGGACTGAGTTGAGGAGGAACTTCTTCACCAAAAGGGTTGTGAACCTGTGGAATTCCCTGCCCAGTGAAGCAGTTACGGCTAGGTTGATAAATCTTTTTAAGACGAAGATAGATTTTTGAACTGTAAAGAAATTAAGGGTTATGGTGAATGGGCGGGTAAGAGGAGCTGAGTCCACAAAAAGATCAGCCATGATCTTATTGAATGGCGGAGCAGGCTCGATAGGCCAGATGGCCTCCTCATCTCCTATGTCTTATGTTGATATTCTAGGGCATGTCAATATAAAAAAGATGGTGTTGAGTGTTTGAAAATGATTAAGGTAGACAAGTCCCCAAGACCTGATGGGATTGATTCCAGAATGCAAAGGGAGGCAGGTGAAGAAATTGCTGGGGCCTAGTATGAAATCTTTGTATCCTGTTTAGTGAAAGGAGAGGTGCCACAGGATTGGAGAATAGCCAAAGTCATTCCATTGGTTAAGAAGGCCAACAGCGATAAATGGGAAATTACAGGCCAGTAATTCTTTTTTGGTTCTTATTGCGTGGATGGGGTGTGAGGGATGAGGTGCGGGAGATGTGGAAGACACGGTTGAGGGTGTTCTCGACCACCGAGGGGGGGAAGTTACGGTCCTTGAAAAACGAGGACAACTGAGATGTACGGGAGTGGAATGCCTCATCCTGGGAGCAGATGCGGCGGAGGCGAAGGAATTGGGAATAGGGGATAGCATTTTTGCAGGAAGGTGGGTGGAAGGAGGAGTATTCTAGGTAGCTGTGGGAGTCGGTGGGCTTGAAATGAATATCGGTTTCTAGGTGGTTGCCCGATATGGAGACAGAGAGGTCCAGGAAGGGGAGAGAGGTGTTAGAGATGGTCCAGGTAAACTTAAGGTTGGGGTGGAAGGTGTTAGTGAAGTGTATGAACTGTTCGAGCTCCTCGTGGGAGCACGAGGCGGCGCCGGTACAGTCATCAATGTAACGGAGGAAGAGGTGGGGTTTAGGGCCGGTGTAGGTACGGAAGAGGGATTGTTCCACGTAAAAAGAATCCCCCTCGTCCTCACGTACTACCCCACCAACCTCCGGATCCAACGCATCATCCTCCGACAATTCCGCCATCTGCAATCCAACCCCACCACCAAAGACATCTTTCCCTCCCCACCCTTATCTGCTTTGCGGAGGGACAACTCTCTCCGTGACTCCCTTGTCCGCTCCACACTCCCTTCCAGCTCCACCACACCCGGCACTTTTCCCTGCAACCGCAGGAAGTGCTACACCTGCCCCCATACCTCCTCCCTCACCCCCATCCCAGGCCCCAAGAAGACTTTCCACATCAAGCAGATGTTCACCTGCACATCTGCCAATGTGGTATACTGCGTCCGCTGTACCCGGTGTGGCTACCTCTACATCGGGGAAACCAAGCGGAGGCTCGGGGACCGCTTTGCAGAACACCTACGCTCGGTTCGCAATAAACAACTGCACCTCCCAGTCGCGAACCATTTCAACTCCCCCTCCCATTCCTCAGACGACATGTCCATCCTGGGCCTCCTGCAGTGCCACAACGATGCCACCCGAAGGTTGCAGGAACAGTAACTCATATTCCGCTTGGGAACCCTGCAGCCCAATGGTATCAATGTGGATTTCACAAGTTTCAAAATCTCCCCTCCCCTTACCACATCCCAAAACCAGTCCAGCTCGTCCCTGCCTCCCTAACCTGTTCTTCCTCCCACCTAGCCCCTCCTCCCACCTCAAGCCACACCTCCATCTCCTACCGACCAACCTCAACCCGCCCCCTTGACCTGTCCGTCCTCCCAGGACTGACCTATCCCCTTCCTAACTCCCTACCTACACTCACCTTTACTGGCTCCATCCCCGCCTCTTCGACCTGTTTGTTTCCTCTCCACCTGTCCTCTCCTCTATCCCTCTTCTATCCGCCTCCCACTCTCTCCCTATTTATTTCGGAACCCCCTTCGCCTCCCCCTTTTCTGATGAAGGGTCTAGGCCCGAAACGTCAGCCTCTCTGCTCGTATGATGCTGCTTGGCCTGCTGTGTTCATCCAGCCCTGCACCTTGTTGTCTCGGATTCTCCAGCATCTGCAGTTCCTACTATCTTTGGAATATTGCATTTAGTTCTGGTCACCACACTGCTAGGAGGATATAACGGCTTTGGAGAGGGTACAGGAAAGGTTTACCAGGATGTTGCCTGATTTGGAGGGTGTTGGCTATGAGGAGAGATTGGACAAACTTGGTTTGTTTTCACATGAAGTTGAAGGATGAGGAGTGACCAGTTAGAAGTTTACAAAATTATGAAGGTCATGCATAGAATGGATAGTCAGAATCTTTTTTCCCAGGGTAGAAATGTCAATTATTACAGGACATAGGTTTAAGGCAAAAGTTGGTGGCGGGGGGAGGATAGTTTAAAGGAAATGTAAGAGGCAGCGTTTTTAAACAGAGGGTAATAAGTTCCTGAAATGCACTGCCAGAGGAGGGGATAGAAGCAGATACAGTCGCAAGGTTTAAGAGTCATCTTGACAGGTAAATGTATAGGCAGGAAATAGAGGGATATGAATCGCATAGATACAGAAGTTTTTAAGTTTAGAAAGGCGTGATATGTCGGTGCAGTCTTGGTGGGCCAAATGGCCTGTTCATGCACTTTACTCTTTGTTCTTTGCAAGATCTAAGTTGGTAGAAAGGATGGACCCATGACAGATGAAATATAGACCATAGAAATAGAACATAGAATAATACAGTACAGAAACAGGCCCTTTGGCCAACTGTGCCAACAATCTTGCCATTTCAAACTAACCCCATTTGCCTGCACATGATCTGTATGCTCTATTGCCTGCCTGTTCATGTGACTGTATAAGTGCCTCTTAAACTTTACTATCATGTCTGCTTCTTCTGCCTCCTTTGACAGTGCATTCTAGGCACCTACCAACCTCTGTGTAAGAAAACTTTCCTCGCACATCTTCCTTAATCTTTTCATCTGTCACCTGAAACCTATGCCCCCTCAGTATATCACTTCTGACTATACACTTTATCCGAGCCTTTCATATTTTTATGTTTTGTCAGGTTGCCCCTCAGCCTCTGATGTTCCAGCAAAAGCAATCCAAATTTGTCCCATCTCTCCTTATAGCTAATACTTTTCAATCCAGGCAACATCCTGATTAACCTCTTTTGCATCTTCTCCGAAGCCTTCACCTTTTCCTGTAGTGTAGGGAACAGAACTGTACACAATACTTCCAATGTTGCCTGACTAAATTTTACACAGTTGCAAGTTGACTTGCCAACTTTTGTACACAATGCTCCAAATGTTGAAGACAAGCATGCTGTATTCCTTCTTTACCATCTTATCCATTTATGTTGCCAATTTCAGGGAGCTATGGAGTTGGACCCCAAGATTCCTCTGTATATCAATGCTCCTAAGGGTCCTACCATTTACTGTAAACTTTCCTCTTATATTTGACATGCAAACTTCATCACCTCACACTTGTTCAATTAAACTCCATCTGCCATTTCTCTGAAAGTAAGTCTTCCTCCACACTGCACCTGATGAAACTCCCATGATAGTGCAGAATGAGTTTAGACACAGAATGAAATCACCTCTACTTTTCAAACTGGATCATATAATCATAGAGTCCCTGCAGTGTGGGAGCAGGCCATTTGGGCCATTGAGTCCACACCGACCCTCCAAAGAGCATCCCACCCAGACCTACCCCTCTAACTTATCCCTGTAATCCTGCATTTCCCATGGGCAATCTACCCAACCTGCACATCCCTGGACACTATGGGCAATTTAGCATGGCCAATCCACCTAACCTTAACTGCTGTCTATGCTCTTAAATTAAAAGTCAAGTGCCTTCAATGCTGTACCGATCAAACAGTCCCAGGACAGGGATAGCAGAGGATTAGATATGTAGTAGAACTCCCTCTACTTTTCTAAACTGAAAGTAAAGCTGTTTTCACTTTTTCTTAAACTGAAAGTTTACAGCTGGCAGGGATATTTATAGTTGAGAAGGCTAGGTGGGAGCTGTCTATAGCCGACAGAGTTAGGAAGCGTTTACAGCCATTGGGGTCAGTGGGTTATTTACAGTTGACAGGGTCAGAAGGTGTTTACAGCAGTCGGGGTCACGGGGCTATTTACAGCTGACAGGGTCAGGAGGTGTATACAGCTTTTAGAGTCAGGGGTTATCTATAGCCGTCGGGGTCAGGAGGTTATTTACAGCCATTGGTGTTGGCTGGTTAATCATTTACAGTCAGTTCAGTTGCATGTGCTAACACCAGATTGGTTCAGGCTTATCCAAGGGCCATTTGTCCTCCTAAGGCAGGATCCGTCAGACCTTTGTTTGCTGCTGTCCAATTGCAGTCGCCGGTCCTATGGTATCAAAATACAATAAGGTGACAATACTGACATCAGCTAAAGGAGTTTGAGAGGACCTACACACTGCTGCTGGGCATCCAGGCCAGTCAGTCAGATATATTATGGAGAAGTGTGAAGTGATACATGTTGGGAGAAAGAATGAGAAGAGGCAGTTGTCATGCCCCAGCTGATTGTACGACTAGACAAGTCAGATCCTAACTTGATAGGTCATTTTTAAAAATTGTTTGAGTTAATTAATGTGATGGTTAATTACTCAGAAATATTCACATGAGGCTGCAAACTTTATTTAACAAGGGAACAGAAATTTATTTTACAAAATAAGAAATACAACTGCTATCTAAATATCAAAGACACTTAGCAAGATCTAAACCATAAAGCCAGACAAAATTTCCCAACACTACTCTGACTTGTGCCTCGTAAATGGTGGACAGGGAGTCAGGAGGTGAGTTACTCGCTGCAGCATTCCTAACTGCTGACCTGCTCTTGTACCCACTTTATTTATGCGGTGAGCCCAGTTGTGTTTTTGGTCAATGAGGACCCCAAGGATGTTGGTAGTGGGAATTCAGTGACGGTAACACTATCGAATGTCAAGGGGCAGTGATTGGATTGTCTCTTATTAGAGATGGTCATTGCCTGGTATTTGTGTGGCGTGAATGTTACTTGCCACTTCTCAGACCAAGCCTTGATATTATCCAGATCTTGTTGCATTTGGATATGGACAGCTTCAGTATCTGAGGAGTCATGAATGTGCTAAACATTGTGCAATTATTGTGAACATCCCCACTTTCAATCTTATGATGGAGGGAAGGTCATTGATGAAGGAGCTGAAGATGGTTGGGCCAAGGACACTACCTCGAGGAACACTTGCAGAGAAGTTCTGGAGCTGAGATGATTGACCTCCAACAACCACAACCACCTTCCTATGTGTCAGGCATGACTCGAGCCGGTTGAGAGTTTGACCCCTGATACACTGACTCCAGTTTTGCTAGGGCTCCTTGATGCCACACTGGTCGAATGCAGTCTTGATGTCAAGGGCTGACACTCTCACCTCACCTCTAAAATTTAGCTCTTTTCTCTATATCTGGATCAAGCCTGTGATGAGATCTGGAGCTGAGTGGTACTTGCAGAACCCAAACTGGGTGTCAGTGAGCAGTTTATTGCTGAACAGTTGCTACATTATTGCATTGTTGATGAAGTCTTCAATCCTTTTACTGACAATTAAGAAGAGACTAATGGGGTAGTAATTTGCCAGGTTGAATTCGTCCTGCGTTTTGTGTACAATATATTTCTGGGCAATTTTTCACCTTGTCGGATCGATGCTAGTGTTGTAATTGTACTGGAAGAGCTTGGCTAGGGTGAGGAATCTTCTGGAGAACAGGTCTTTAGTTCTATCACTGGAATGTTGTCAGGTCCTATAGCTTTGCAGTATCCACTGTCTCCAACCACTTCTTGATATCACATGGAGTAAATCAAATTGGCTGAAAACTAACATCTGTAATGCTAGGGACCACTGGAGCTGGATCATCCATTTGGCACTCCTGGCTGAAGATTGCTGCAAATCCTTCAGCCTTATTGTTTGCACTTATGTGTTAGGCTATTTCATAATTGAGGATGGGGATATTTGTAGAGCCTCCTCCTCCAGTGAGAGTGGCAGGAGTGCAGAGCTTGAGATCTGATCTGTTGGTTGTGGAGGTGCTTAGTTCTGTCTATCACTTGCTGCTTATGCTGTTTGGGATACAAGTAGACCTGTTTTGTAGGTTCACCACAAGGTGCAGGGCTGGATGAACACAGCAGGCCAAGCAGCATCATAGGAGCAGAGAGGCTGACGTTTCGGGCCTAGACCCTTGTCTAG
>NC_063336.1:3307210-3421579 GCF_021869965.1 Rhincodon typus
TCCAGCTCCACCACACCCGGCACTTTTCCCTGCAACCGCAGGAAGTGCTACACCTGCCCCCATACCTCCTCCCTCACCCCCATCCCAGGCCCCAAGAAGACTTTCCACATCAAGCAGATGTTCACCTGCACATCTGCCAATGTGGTATACTGCATCCGCTGTACCCGGTGTGGCTTCCTCTACATCGGGGAAACCAAGCGGAGACTCGGGGACCGCTTTGCAGAACACCTACGCTCGGTTCGCAACAAACAACTGCACCTCCCAGTCGCGAACCATTTCAACTCCCCCTCCCATTCCTCAGACAACATGTCCATCCTGGGCCTCCTGCAGTGCCACAACGATGCCACCCGAAGGTTGCAGGAACAGCAACTCATATTCCGCTTGGGAACCCTGCAGCCCAATGGTATCAATGTGGATTTCACAAGTTTCAAAATCTCCCCTCCCCCCACCGCATCCCAAAACCAGTCCAACTCGTCCCTGCCTCCCTAACCTGTTCTTCCTCCCACCTATCCCCTCCTCCCACCTCAAGCCGCACCTTGACCTGTCCGTCCTCCCTGGACTGACCTATCCCCTTCCTAACTCCCTACCTACACTCACCTTTCCTGGCCCCATCCCCGCCTCTTCGACCTGTTTGTTTCTTCTCCACCTATCCTCTCCTCCATCCCTCTTCTATCCGCCTCCCACTCTCTCCCTATTTATTTCAAAACCCCCTTCCCCTCCCCCTTTTCTGATGAAGGGTCTAGGCCCGAAACGTCAGCCTCTCTGCTCCTATGATGCTGCTTGGCCTGCTGTGTTCATCCAGCCCTGCACCTTGTTGTCTCGGATTCTCCAGCATCTGCAGTTCCTACTATCTCTTGTAGGTTCACCAGGTGTTTTTTAAATACACCTCATTTTTAGGTATGCCTGGTGTTATTCCTGGCATGCCCTCCTGTACTCTCTATTGAACCAGTGGTAATAGATTTGAAATAATTGACAAATGACGTAAGAAATGCATTATATAGGAAAAAAAATGTTTTGATCTGGAAGTTACTTCCTGAAAAGGAATAGCAATAATGGTAATAATTCCAAAGGGAAATAGTGAAATACTTAAATGTGACAAAATTACAACATTATGAAAAAGAACAGAGGTAGTACACTGATTGCATAACTTTTTCAAACAGCAGGTATATTCCTGATAAGCCAAATAACCTCCCATACTTAAAGATTCTATGATGTTACTATAAAATTTAAACTCCACTTGTAGCCCACATTAACTTTGAATGTCAACAATACTTTGCTTTTACTTACAACCAAAATTGCAAAAGTAAGTGAGATAACAAGGTGTAGAGCTGGATGAACACAGCAGGCCAAGCAGCATCAGAGGAGCAGGATTGCTCCTGCAGTTCCTACTATCTCTTGCAAAAGTAAGTGACAGGAATTAAGTCATAGAGGTTCATTTCGTTGTTTGTATTCTGTCAAAATATGCTAACGCCTTTTAATGTGAATGTATTAAATACCCTTATCACTTCCAATAGAATATCCCAAAATGGCATAGAACATAGAGCCAGAGAGGTCTACAACTTAGAACCAGGCCCTTTGACCCAACTTGCCCATGCCACCCAGGTTTTACCATTAAGCTAGTTCCATTTGCCTGCGCTTGGTCCATATCTCTCCATGTCTATCCCATCCATGTACCTGTCTAAGTGTTTCTTAAATGAAGAAATTGCCTGTTCCAGACACTCCCGACCCTCTGTGTGAATGAATTGCCCCACTGGACCCTGTTGAATCTTCCCCCCCTCACCTTGAACCTATGCCCTCTAGTTTTAGACTCCCCTACCGTGGGGAAAAGTTGTTGGCTATCTGTCTTACCTATGCCTGTCATGATTTTATAGACCTCTATAAGGTCACACCTCAGTTTCCTCGGCTCCAAAGTGAAAAGTCCCAGCCTCTCCTTATAACTCAAACCTTCTAGTCCAGGTAGCATCCTGATAAATCTTTTCTGTACTCTTTCTAGATTAATAATATCCATTCTGTAGCAGGGCAACCAGAACTGCATGCAGTTCTCCAAATGTGGTGTCACCAAAGTCTTATACAGCTGCAACAAGATGTTCAAACTCCCATATTCTCTGGTCTGATCACTGGAAGCAAGCAAACCGAAAGTTTTCTTTACCACCCTGTCTACCTGTGACTCTACTATCAAGGAGCTATGAACTTGTGCCCCAGATCGCTTTGATCTGTCACATTCCTCAGGGCCATACTATTGACTGTGTAAGTCCTGCCCTGGTTTAACACACCAAAATGCAACACCTTGCGTTTATCTAAATTGAACTCCATTTTCCATTCCTCAGCCCACTTGCCCGGGTGATCAAGATCTCCTTGCATTCCCGGATAACCTTCTTCACTGTTCACCATACCATCAATCTTGGTGTCATCCACCGAAATAATTGCAGAAGCTAGTATCCTGTCATGAAGTCACCCTTTATTTGCATGTGCACTGTACATGGGTTATGAGCAGCTGCCTCAAAGCCTGTCCCTACACCAAGGAGACCTTCTGACACTCCTGTTTATGTATTATTTTCTTTAGAGTAGATTCTAAAGCTCCAGTTTATTTATTTTTAAAGCCCTCATAGCAGTAGTGCTTATTTTTCCCCACAGCACCTGTATTGTGTGTGTTAGTGCAGGACTCAGTAAAAACATGATGTGCAAAATAATTTTATTTAACATTTACACCACCAGGAAAAACACCTATGTGGCCAGGGAACCAGTAACAATCAAAACCTGGTAGGAGCAATCCTAACATGTAAAACAAAGTGAAAGTGTAAGTGTAGGGATTTAAACCAAAATAGAATTGGAGGAGAAAATAAAGCACTCCTCCCACTATTGTTCACACCTCTCCCTGAAAGCATCAAGAGTGTTGGTGGACACTGTGTGCTGCCTCTCCAGGGACATCCAGACTCAAACATTTGCAATGGAAGAGGGGCAGGTAGTTGGCAGAAATGAATCCCTGTTAATGCCCAGCTTGGCCAGACTCAGGAGCAGACCCACAAGGATATCATGTTGTATCTTCAGTCAGGGCTCCCCGATTGGCCCATGTTGTTAATCAAGAATCTTATAGTCAATGGAGATACACTTGACCATGGTTCTGATCATGACATCCCTCCTGCCCTAAGTCTGGGCATGTAGGCCTGCTCCTTCTCTTGTAGCTTCTCCTGGGACGTATTCACCCCAGGTCTCGGTTCCTCAGACTTGGGCTACAATCTGGTATATCCTGCCTGTGTCCATCTCTTGCATCCAGAGTGTCTCAGGAGAGTTTCTTCCTCTTCTTCTGGTGGTACCGGTATTGAGGCTGCATCCAATTCAGACTCTGAAGTTTCCTCGATGCTGGATGGAGTGAGAGAGCCCATGGTCTCCCAGCCTTTCTGGTTGTTCTAAGGGGCCAGGTATGTTGATCTCCTGCTCCATTTGTGCGATAGCAGCTTTCAGGCAATCCACATTTTTGTTCAGGACCAGCTTACCTATCCGAACTTTGCATGTGACGGGACTGGACCTCAAGTTGACCTTGCCTTGTGTGGGCCATTTCAGTATTTCCAGCATTCATAGAACTTGGACACAACACCGTAAGACATAGGAGGAGAAATTAGGCCATTCAGCCCATCGGGTCTTCTCCGCTATTCAAATCATGGCTGATAAGTTTCTCAAACCCATTCTCCTTGCAATCAAGAACTATCTATCTCCGTCTTAAATATATGGAATGACCTGGCCTCCACAGCCTTCTGTGGCAGTGAATTCCGTAGATACACCACTCTGCTTGAAGACATTTCTCCTTATGTCCATTCTAAAAAGGTCTTGCCTTTACTCTAAGGCTGTGGCCTTGGGTCCCAGTCTCTCCTACCACTGGAAACATCTTCCCAACATCCATTCTGTCCAGGCCATTCAGTATTCTGAAAGTTTCAGTTAGATCCCCTCTCATCTTTTTAAACTCCATCAAGTATAGAACCAGAGTCCTCAAAAGTTCCTCATATGTTAAGCTTTTCATACCCGAGACCATTCTCGTGAACCTCCTCCAGGGTCAGTGGGGGACCCAAAATTGCACACAATACCCCAAATGTGGCCTGACCAGAGCCTTACAGAGCCTCAGTAGTACATCCCTGCTTTTATATTCAAGTCATCAAAATAAATGCCAACGTTGCATTTTCCTTCCTAACTACTGACTCAACTTGCAGGTTTACCTTGAGAGAATCCTGGATTAGAACTCCCACGTTTCTTTCCACTTCAGACTTCTGAATTTTGTTCCCATCTAGAAAAAAAAAATCAATTATGCTTCTATTCTTCTTACTAAAAGTACATAACCTAACTTTCCCACATTGTACTCCATCTGCCACTTCTTTGCCCATTCTCCTAGTGCTTAAAACATTTCTCCAAGGATGGGTGTGTACCTCGGAAGAGAAAAGTGAATGCCCCAGGTGCCCCAAGTGACCTACTTGGGCTACTGAGTCAACAAAACTGGGCTACACCTGTTAGAAGCTAAAGCGAGGATGTTCAAAGGGGCCCCGCTCCCATGTCTGTCCTGGAGCTTAGGTCTTAGAACACAAGAACCAGGAGCAGGTGCCCGCTCCACCATTCAATAAGAACATGGCTAATCTTTTTATGGCTCCAGTTCCACTTATCCACCCTCTCACCATAACCCTTTACTATTGAAAAAAATCTCAGCTTTAAAAGCATTCAATGGGGAAGCCTCAACTACTTCACTGGGCAGGGAATTCCAAAGATTCACAACCCTGTGGGTGAACAACTTCCTCCTCAATTCAGTCCTAAATCTGCTCCCCCTAATTTTGAGGCTTTGCCCTCTTGTTCTAATTTCACCCTCCAATGGAAACAACTTCCCTGCTTCCAACTTAAACTATTCCCTTCATAATTTGTGATGTTTCTATAAGATCCCCCCTCATTCTTCTAAATTCCAATCAGTATAGTCCCAGTTTACTCAGTCTGTCTTCATAATCCAAACTTCAACTCCAAAAATCAACTTTGTGAATCTCCTCTGCATCCCATCCAGCACCTGTACATCCTTTTCTAAGAAAAGAGACCAAAACTACATGCAGTCCTCCAGGTGTGGCCTCCCAGAACCCAATACACCTGCAACATAACCTCTCTGCTTTTAAACTCAATCCCTCAAGCAATCAAGGACAAAATTCCATTTACCTTCTGAATTTGGGTATTAATTGTGGCATACTGCTGGGAGCCCTCACCTATTTGCAATTGCAAGTAGGTGTGGCACTTGTCCAATTTCCTGAAGGACAGCCCTCCTGCCATTTTTGCATGCAAGTTATCTACCTGAGTGGTTGGGTATTTATCCAGTCGTGAGAAGAGGTTTACCATTTGCTTAAAATCCCCACAAAGTCAAACTAAGCAGTCTGGCTTCACAGTTGGTACAAATACTGCTGCCCATTCCACAAACTGCACAGCTTTGATAATTCCTTCTCTTTCCAGCCTCCTGACTTCCACCCCTACTTTTGCCTGTAAGGAAAATAGCATCAGGCAGGCCTTGCTAGGCAGAATTGCTTCCTGTTCATCACGTAAAGTGGCCTTGGCTCCTTTGATAATCCCAAGCCCTTCTGGGTATTTAGTTAGGACTTGACTCAGGCAGCCATTTTCTAATCAAATAATGTTAAGCCAATCAAGGTGAATTTTTCTCAATCAATTCCACCCTAGTTGACTTGGGCCCAAGCCTCTAGCTACAATCAATCAGTGGTAACTGAACCAATTGCTTCTCATACAAGACCAGAGCCAAAGTCGTATCCTTAATCTGCAATGGTTCCCTTGTATGTTCTCACTTCTGGCCAAGGTTTTGCACAAACCTTAAGGACTGGATCTGCAACCATTTGATACAGCTGCATATCAAACTCCAATAGGAACTAGGTGACCATTTAACCAGAGACTTTTATCTTAATTGTTTCTGATTTGGATGTTGCCAAGCAAATTAACTGTTGCAATCCACATGTCAGTGGACTATCCAGGCTGTGCACTCTCCTGGATACTGGCCCATGAGTTCCCTTACTCAAGTCAGGCCTCATAGGATCCCCTTGCTCTCTCAAGCCTGCATACCAGCAATAACTACAATGGCTTTCTAGCCCATTCTAAAGAATGTTTTAGTCATTTGGCAGAGGCTTGGCTTTGTTGTGGGTTTTTGCCCATGTCAGATTCTGCAATTGCCTACACTGAAGTGGTATTCCCCAAACTCAGACAGGTCAGGTGTCCATTTCCATTAGAATGCCCTGTAGCTCCCATGCACCACTTGCCACATTTTCTAATGACAAAGCCCGTTATAGTGCTATTTGAAGTTTAGTTGGGCTTCAGCTAGTAGGCACTTCTGCACAGCTATGTCATTTATTCCACATACCAAACAAACAGTCTCTGAGCATCTCATTCAGGGTCAGCCCAAGTCACATGCCTCTGTCAGTCATCTTAACTTCATCAAAAATCCCATTACAGATTCCCCAACTCAACAATGACTGTTGAGTGAGTTTTCTTCAGACACTTATGGGCCCACTCTCATTGCTACTGAAGTAACTACACAGGCTGGTATCCCATCACCAAGCCACCCTTGACTTACATGGGCTGTGACCAGACAGCTCAATGCTAGTCCCCAGATAAAGGAGACACACTGAATCTCCTGTTTATATGTTAGCTAGGGGTCCCTGATTGAGGTTGTTAACCTGAGCCAATCAAGAATCTAAGTCAATGAGATTCACCTGGCCATGGTTCCAATCACTACATCAGCAGACTTACAAACCATACCTTCTAAATGCTCATTCAAAATCATTGATATAAATGATGATTAACAGTGGATCAAGCACCGATCCCTATGGCACACGATTGGTCACAGATCTCTAGTCTGAAAAACATCCTTCTACCACCACCCTCTGTCTTTTACTGTCAAAAGAATTCTGTATCCAGTTAGCTAGCTCTCCCTGGATCCTGTGAGATTTAACTTTAATCAACCACATGCCATGCAGTACCTTGTCAAAGGCCCTGATAAAGTCCATGTAGATAACATCAACTGCACTGCCCTCATCTATTTTCTTCATCACCCCTTCAAAAAACTCAGCCAAATTCATGAGACACAGTTTACCATGGACAAAGCTATGCTGACTATCCCAAATGAGTCCATGCCTCTCCAAATGCCTATAGATCCGATCTCTCAGAATCCCCTCTCACTACTTACCCACCACAAAAGTTAGGCTCACCAGTCTGTAGTTCCCAGGCATTTCCCTGCAGCCTTTCTTAAATAATGGCAAAACATTAGCCAGCCTCCAGTCTTTGGGCACTTCATCCATGGCTGTTGATGATACAAATATCATGATACAGTCTGTTTGTCCAAGTTACTACTGTCACCTCAACAGGAAGAGTTGGCACCTCCCTCAATGCTACAATTTGAGACAATGGCAACTGACAAAAAACAGATTATGATGGTAGTTTAATGACATGCTCCAAGAGCAATGAAGTCATATGCTTCAATGGAATTTGTCCTGGGATGCTGCACAAGATGTATGATCACAATTTGTCCATTCTTGAATGCAAAATCTGGTGAGTTTAAAACAGGCTGCCAATTTAGCCAATTGTTGCCTCCTCCAAACAGGTACCTGCCTTTCAGTGATGCAGTATTTTGTGGAAGTTAAAAGTCTTTGTTAAATTGCAGTAATTTGTCAAAAAGGATTTTCTAAATGTGGGTTCAGCAGAGTTCCTTGTTGTATCTGTCAGGTGAAATTTAATTATCACTTTAAAAAAGTTACCGATGCTAAATAATAAAACAGTTTCATTGCACTCTTATCAGTGTTATACTATGATATTTTCTTCAGGCGCACTAACAAGTCTTGAAAAAGCTGCAGTCCTGAAGAGTGAAACTGTTGATCTTTCCCAGCTGCGCTCGTTTGAACAAGTGACTGCTGCAGCATCCAACCCAGAAATAATTCTACAGCTTGAAAATGTACTTTTGATGTGGCACAATCAACTGGAACAGGTTTGTATATTTAAAAAGTTTAATACTTGATGATTCAATTAGCAACTTGGATGAGATAACAGTCTGGATTTTCTGCTGGCCAGACAATTGTTATTTCAGTGTAGATATGAGAGACACAGTGACCCTGCAGAATCCATATTGTCACAGACTTGGAAGGAAATGTCTGGGAAATTGAATTTAATGCAATTTAATGAATTTAATTTTATTCAGGAAAAGTTAGACTATGAAATACATAGTCAGACTCCTGGGTAACTATTAAACTGACCCGATACTTACTTCATAGAGATGCAACTACAGAACAGTTGTAGCCCCCAGACTGTGACCTGATAAACCCCCAGGACCCAACCCAATTCCCTGCTGACCTGACTTCCCCAGATCCAGTGCGCTTTACCTGCCCTAACAGATCCGATTTCTCCCACCTGCCTGACCTACCCTAAACACTATGTAACTTATCTTGCCACTTTGCACCCAGGCATCCTACCCCTTCCTGCTTAGTGTCCTACCCATCTGCCACCCTACTTACCTGGCACCCTAGCCACATGGAATCCTACTTAGCTGGCGCTCTCCTACCTACCCATCTGCCATCCTACCACAGCATGCAAAGTTCCTCCCCAGCTGGAACCCTATGCAGCTGGCACACTACTTACCTGGTGCCCTAGTATCTACTCATCTGGTATCCTACTCCATACTCAGTTAACATCCTTCCCAACCTGACACCCTACTTACCTTGCACCCTACCCCCTCTTCCCTCCAAGCACCTGAGCATCACACTTACCTTACTTACTTATTGTTTGACAGCAACTGATTTCATAGTATGGCAGCTGAAAGCTATGAAAACGGAATGTGGTTTGTCTTCCTCTGATGATTCTGTGTTATGAAGGAAATTACAGAATGGAAGAATGGCTCTGCAGCTTAGGGAGCTCGTATCTGAATCTCCTCTCAGAAATGTGCAGATCCTTTCCTTAATAAAAAAAGTTGACAAGGTCTCTCATGGTAGGCTGGTCCAGAAGTTGAAGTCACATGGGATCCATGCTGAGTTGGTAAGTTGAATATAAAATTGATTTGGTCATAGAAGACAGAGGGTTGTGGAGGGGGTGATTTGCTGACTGTCTGCCTGTGACCAGTGGTTTTCCACAAGGATCAGTGCAAGGACTTCTGTTGTTTGTAAGATAAAAAATGATTTGGATGAAAATGTAAATAGTCTGATTAGTAAGTTTGCATATTTCATGAAAACTGTGGATAGTGAAGAAGGTTGTGAAAGGATAGAGTAGGATATTGATCAGTTGGAAAGTTAGGTGGAGAAATGGCAGATGGAGTTTAATCTGGCCAAGTGTGAGACCATGCATTTTAGGAGGTCAAATAGTCATAGAGTCATAGAGCACGGAAACTGACGCTTCCATCCAACTCGTCCATGCTGACTAGAGAACCAAATTAATCCCATTTTCCAGAATTTGGCCTATGTTCCTCTAATCCCTTTATATACATGTACCCATCTAGATGCCTTTTAGATGTTGTAATTGTGCACGCCTCACCACTTCCTCTGGCACCTCATTCCATACACGCACCACCCTCTGCATGAAAAAGTTGCCCCTTAGGTCCCTTTTTAAATCTTTTCCCTCTGACATCTCTGACGCTTCAGGGGAAATATAACTCCAGCCTATTCAGTCTTTCGCTCAAACCCTCCAACCCTGGCAAAATACTTCTAAATCTTTTCTGAACCCTTTCAAGTTTCACAACATCTTTCCTATACTAGGGAGACCAGAATTGAACACAGTATTCCAAAAGTGGCCTCAGCTGCAACATGACCTCCCAACTCCTATGCTTAATGCTCTGACCAATAAAGGCAAACACCTTCTTCACAATCGTGTCTATCTGTGACTCCACTTTCAAGGAATTATGAACCTGTACCCGAGATCTCTTTGTTCTGCAATGCTCGCCAGGACCCAACCATTAAGTATATAAGACCTGCCCTGATTTGCCTTACCAAAATGCAGCACCGCACACTTATCTACATCAAACTCCATTTGCCGCTCTTCAGCCCATTGGCCCATCTGATCAAGTACCATTATACTCTGAAATAGCCTGCTTTACTGTCCATTGCTCCACTAATTTTGGTGTTATCTGCAAACTTACTAACCATACCTCATATATTCACATCCAAATCATGTATATAAATGACAAAAAGCAGTGGAGCCAGCACTGATCCTTGCGCACGCTGCTGGGTACAAGCCTCCAGTCCATTAAATACCTCTCCACCATTACCATCTGTCTCCTACCTTCAAGCCCATTCTGTATCCAAATGGCTAGCTCTCCCCGGATTCCAAGTGATCTAACCTTAATAACCAGTCTACAGCGTGAAACCTTGTTGAATGCCTTGCTGACGTCCATTTAGACAACGTCCACCACTCTGTCTTCAGCAATCTAAATGAGACAGAATTTCCTACGCGCAAAGCCATGTTGACTATCTCTAATCAGTCCTTGCCTTTCCAAATACATGTAAACCCTGTCCCTCAGAATCCCCTCCAATAACTTATCCACTGCTGATGTCAGGCTCGCTGGTCTGTAGTTCTCTGGCTTTTCCTTACCACCTGTTTTAAGTAATGGCACCACAGTCTTCTGGCACCTTAACTGTGGCTATCGATGATACAAATATCCAAGCAAGGGGCCCCGTAATCACTCCTCTAGCTTCCCACAAAGCTTTGGGATATACCTGATCGGGTCAAGAGAACATGCAAGAGGGAAACTGGAGCATTGATATGCAGAGGGATCAGTACAACTCAATAGCTCTTTCAAAGTGGCAACACAAGTGGATCAGATGATAAAGAAGGAGTAAGGTACATTTGCCTTCATCAGTTGAGGCATTGAATATGAAACTTGTCAAGTCATATTGCAACTATATAACACCTTTATTAGGCCACATTTGGAGTATTGTGTGCCATCCTGGTTGCCACACTATAGGAAGGATGTGAAGGATTTGGAGAGTGTGCAAAAGAGGTTTATCAGGCTGTTGCCTGGATTGGAGTTTGTTAGCTATAAGGAGAGTTTGGACAAACTTGGATTGTTTTCCTCAAGCATTGGAGGCTGAGGGGCGACCTGATAGAAGTATACAAAATTATGAGAGGCACGATAGAGTGGATAGTAGGTGTCTTTATCCCAGGGTCGAAATATCAAATACTAGGACACATAGATTTAAGATGAGCGGGCAAATTTTAAAGGAAATGGATGAGGCAAATTTTTTTATACAGTGGGTGGTAGGTGCCCAGAATGTGCTGCCAGGGGAGGTGGTAGAATCAGATAAGATAGAAAAGTTTAAGAGGCATTTAGACAGACACACGAACAGGCAGGGAATAGAGGAATGCAGACCATATGCGGGCAGATGGGATTATTTCAGAATAGTATCATGGTTACCACTGAAATGGTGGACGGAAAGGCGTGAGATTGCCTTTTCTTGGAGAATCCAGCCTGATAAGCTCACGGTATTCAAGTTTTATCTTCTGAATAATTATTATAGAAAAAGCTAATGTTAGAAAAAGTGGTTTTCCAAACTGTTGTCAGTTTTGGAAGTAATGCATCACAATTCTAATCAGACTTTATCATGATTTCTCAGACAAACTTTGATTTTATAATTCAAGCATTTATCATAGACTGGTGCTACTTAAAGGTACAGTTGTACTTTTAGGATAGGGAGGGGCAACTCTGAATTTTGCTGTGTAAATCTTACCCCTCACTTGACTTGGTTCCGCAAGAGACGAGGTACCAGCTGCTTCAGTGTGTCAGGCCCATTGTTGAGTTTGAGCCCAGTTCAGGACTCAGCAATATCACTGGACGCATGGCGGTGACGATGTTGGTGGAGGCAAGTTGGTGCCAAAGAATGGCGTCACGGTTCCAGCGGCAGCATCTCAATTCCAGTCCATTGTTGGGCCCGGGTATCTGATAGTGTAGGCGGTGGCCTTCTGCCTGTGATAGCATGGAAGGCATTTGATCTACCTGAATGTTTGCAGACTGTGGAATAGACTTTGTTTTTCTGGCAACGAGGACTCATGGCAGAGGCGGGTTCTGATCTAGGTGTTTAGCTTTTTTTTGGCTATTTCTTTTATTTCTGCTTCTGTTTTTATTCCTGTCTTTTGTATATTAAAATGACGCAGAGAATGTACAAAGTGACTTTGTACACTTTTCACTGTACTCCCGTATTCCTGTACTCAAGTACACCTGACAATAAAATCTAAATCCCAAATAGACAGCTTGTTCCTCAATACATTTCACTGGAGACATAAGTATACAGTAACCTGGGAGTGAATAACTTTTAAAGGAGTTTTTATGGACTAGACCAACCCCCTCGAAATATATTAAAGGCAAGTGCCAGGTGTTGCATTCTGGATGTAGTTTGATTGGTCAAAAAAATGAACCATCATTGTACAAAGGTGGTTTCATTTTTAGAAACTTTTACTAGTAGACTACAAAATATACACATTACTTTGATTTGAAGCATGCAAATATTCACTACTTCTGTTCACTTCAGTCCATTTTCTCTTGCCACCAAACACCTCTGTTTTGCGTTGTCAAAGTTGTGACAACATATTGGGCAGTTACATGTTCACATCCTGCCACATGTATAATTTTCAAACTGAATGGTTGCAATAACAAGCTCGAGATAAACAGTCTGGAATTTTTGTCTTTAAATTTTTTCAAAAACTGTAAGGGTTTATGCTCAGTATATACAATTGTCTCAGACACATTACTGGCATTATAAATGTTGAAATATTGCAACTCCAACACCACTCTCAAGGTCTCCTTCTCAATTGTGGATTATTTCTGTTGGTGATTATTCAATTTTCTTGAAAAATAGCCAATAAGTCTTCCTATCCGCTTGTGGTCTTCTTCCCAGAGTTTGGCACTGACACCCACAATGCTCACATTGATAGCCGCCTTGAATGACACTGCATAATTCGGCATGGGTAATACTGAGGCAGTGGTTAACACAGCTTTCAGGCTATTAAATGCATTTTGACATGCCTCCATCCACTGAAATTTTCTATACTTATCAACAAGTCAGTCAGTGGAACAACCTCACTGCACAAATTTGGTATGAATTTCTGATAAAAACCACTTCGTCCCAGGAATCGTAGTACTATCCACTTTATTGATGATATGGGAAACTTCCCAATAACCTTTGTTTTCACATCCCATGGGACCATTTTTCCACCTCCAATGACATGGCCCAGGAATGTGAGCTGGGCTTTTGCAAACTCACTGTTAGCCAGGTTTATCAACAAGCCCACCTTCCGAAGTTGATCGAACAATTCCAATGGTTGTTCTAAATGTTCCTTCCATGTGTGACTAAAAATCACCAGATTGTCGATGTACACCACACAATTGGGTAATCCTGAAATGACTTTGTTGGTCAGTCTTTGAAGTGTGGCTAGTGCATTTTTTATTTTTCATACCAATTGGCATGACTTTAAACTGGTACAGTCCTTTCAGTATCACAAAAGCTGAAATTTCCTTCATTGTTTTGGATAAAGGTATTTGGATAAAGGTATCTTCTGAGTAAGTCCAGTTTTGAAATCTAAATTGCTTGTCCCATCTTCTCAATAGTTTTCCAAACATGGATTAGGATATGAATCAGATTTTGTAACTGCATTGACTTTGCGATAGTCGACACATAATCATTGGGTACTGGGGTTAAAATTGTTTCAGAGGTAGTAGGAACTGCAGATGCTGGATTCTCCCTATTTATTTCAGAACCCCCTTCCCCTCCCCCATTTCTGAAGAAGGGTCTAGGCCTGAAACATCAGCCTTCCTGCTCCTCTGATGCCTCTTGGCCTGCTGTGTTCATCTAGCTCTACACCTTGTTATCTCTAATCATTGGGTACTATCTGGTTTTGGCTCTAATACAATGGGCCATTTCAGTTCGCTGTAACACACATATATATAATTGTCGAGCATACATTTAGTTGCTTTTTGAACCTGTGTCAACTTTACAGGGTTAAGTCTATAAGGATGTTGCTTAATTGGAACAGCATTTCCCATATCTACATCATGCATAATTAGATTAGTACTTCACAGCTTACTTCCACATCACCCCATATGATTGTGATAACTCTTTCAGGTCATTTTGATTTTCCTATGGAAGGTAACACAATAATTTATCCCAATTTTTGAGAACTTCCTCATTATCCAATTTAGTTTGAGTAATGACCGATTCAGAATCAGCTGGACATCGTTCTTCACTCTGTGTTGTAATGAATAACACATTCTCCTTTTGCTTTCCTTCACTATCAAAATAGCTTTTAAGCATATTCACATGACACACTCTGTGAGATCTCTTTCTATCTGGCATTCTTATTAAATAGTTCACCTCACTCCATTTCATTTTGATTTAATATGGCCCACTAAACATTGGTTTAAAGATTCACCTACCACTGAGGTAATACTAACACTTTATATCCCCCACTAACAAAATTGCAAATTTTTGATTTCTTGTGTGCTCACTATTTCATCACATGCTGTGCAACTTTTAAGTGTTATCTATCTAGCCTCTTCACTTGCTTTATTTAATCTTTCCCTAAAATTTGACACATAATCCAAATGTGTGTTCTCTGAACTGTGACTGACCAATTTCTGATTAATTAATTTTAGTAGTCCTTTCACATCACACCCAAAAACTATTTGAAATGAACTGAATTTGATATCCTCTGGATAGTCTTGACTAAGCTCTCTTTAAAGTTTGATGCCACAGTTCTAATTCTTCCTGTGATTCTGGTTGGTAAACGGTGGATTTGAATTGTTTTACTCCTAAGCTCTCCATGACTTCCTTGAATAACTTTAATGTAACATTTGAACCTTGATCTGTTTCTATCTCTGGGGGTAGTTGTATCTAGTTAAAAATTTGAGTGACTCTTTTCCAATCCTTTTAACTGTGACACTGTGTAATGGAATGGCCTCTGGAAATCTAGTAGCCACATCCATTATGGTCAACAAATATTAATTCCCACTTTTTGATTTTGTTCGGGTTCTTTTGCAATCAATTAGGACTCTTATAAACGGTTCCTCAAATGCAAAAAGGGATATTAAGGATGCTGGTTTTGTCACTGCCTGTGGTTTTCCAATTACCTGACACATATGACATGTCTGGCAAAATTCAACCACATCTTTAATGATTCAAGGCCAATTAAAATATTTCTGTATTTTGGCCTGAGTTTTCCTTACGCCTATATAACCTTCTATTGGTAATTCATGTATTACCTACAAAACCTCTTTTCTATCAGGCAGCATGTGGTTAGCACTGCTGCCTCACAGCACCAAGGACCTGGGTTTGATTCCAGCCTCAGGCAACTGTCTGTGTGGAGGTTACACATTCTCCCCATGTCTGCATGGGTTCCCTCTGGGTGCAGATTAGGTGGATTGGCCATGGTGAATGCAAGGTTACAGGGACAGAACAAGGGGTGAGTCTGTGTGGGATGCTGTTTGGAGGGTCGATGTGGAATTGATGGGCTGAATGGCCTGCTTCCACACTACAGAGATTTTATAACCCGCTGGTAATGCAACATGATGAACATCTGCCCATTTCTCATCCACCTGAATATGTGATGGTCTCCATTTTCTCATCCAAACTTCATTTTTAAGAAAGTAACATTCTGGAATACACTCAGATTCTTATTCTGTGTACGATTTTTGATGAAACTGCTTTTTTTTTTCATCCTTTCTGAACTAGATATATCCACTTCGACCTCCATCTTTTCTTGTTTTTTAAACATTGTTTGTGATAATTGAACTTCAACTGCCTTATCTTTAGTCTTTGATTTCTTCTCCTGTTTCAACCTGTGACTTTGTGACCTTGTTACCACACAGTCAGGAAAATCCTAGGATATACTTGTAACATCTCAGATTCCTGATTTTCTACTGGCTTCTCAATCACAGTAGGCATCTGTGATCCAGCTATATCATTCCTGAGGATAAACTGTATGTCCGGTGTGGAGGTGGCGGTGTTGGACTGGGGTGGACAAAGTCAGAAATCACACAATACCAGGTTATAGTCCAACAGATTTATTTGTGTCTTAAATCTGGTGTTGTGTGATTTCTTTCCACTACTTCACCACTTTTCACGGATTCTCCAACCTCACCTTATACAATGGAGCACTACTGTTCTCACTATGCATTCTACATATTATCACCTTTTCTGGTGATAAAAATACATACCTTCACATCTTTCACCATCAAAGATTGACTTGCTCTGTATTTCTTAAAATTTTAATTTCTTTATCTACTCCTCCTGGTACATAGGGGGAGGTGATGGCCAACTGGTATCATCGCTGGGCCATTAAGCCAGAGACCCAGATAACATTCTGGGGACCTGGGTTTGAATCCTGCCACTGCAGATGGTGGAACTTAAATTCAATAAATATCTGGAATTAAGAGTCTAATGATAACTGTGAATCCATTGCTGATTGCTGGGGAAAAAAACCCATCCCGTTCACTAATGTCCTTTAGGGAAGGAAACTGCCATCCTTACCTGGTCTGGCCTACATGTGACTCCAGACCCACAGCAATGTGGTTGACTCTGAACTTCCCTCTGGACAATTAGGGATGGGCAATAAATGCTGCCTAGCTAGCAATGCCCTCATCCCATGATTGAAAAAAGGAAAAAAGTCATGAGCAAACCTTATCCACGCAGGTAAATTCTTTAAAGAGGTCTGGTACTTTCTTATTAACCAACCTCTGACCAGGCTATACATCCTTTTGCTTCCACTGGGATCTATTTTACCAGTTTAATAAACCTTACTTGCTTATCCTGTTTTACCACATCTGTCTTCCCAGTGCTTTTCTTAAACCACCAGGACTGTGATTCCATGTGTCTTACTTTATTATAGTGAAAACACCTGAGGCTGTTTACTTCTCTTCCCTCCCTCATGAGTTTCTTTTTAATCTGTGGCAAACTGTCTTTACTATCTATCTTTGCTATCTCCAATGAGATCTCCTTTTCCTTTACTACTTGAGGATTTGTCTTTTCCCCAGTTTCTATTGCTCACAGATTGAAATTGACGGTGGAAGCCAAACGTTGATTTATGAACTAACTCATAATCATCTACAATTTCTGCTGCTAATCTTGCAGTTTTAACTCCCTGCTCTTCCACATGAGTTCTCACTTCTTCAGGAAGTGAAGTTTTGAACTTCTCCAAACTAACAGTCTGTCTAAAAGCATCATATGTCCGATCTATTTTTGATGCCCTTGTCCATCATTGAAAGTTTGTTTAATCCTTTCAAACTCTATGTATGTTTGACCAGGTTCCCGCCATAGATTCCTAAATGGTTGCCTGTAGGCTTCTGACACTAGTTCATGTGCACTTAAGATGGCTTTTTTCACCTCATTATACTTCCCAGATACTTCATTTGAAAATTATGCAAATAGCTCACCAGCTGTACCTATCAACTTTTGTTTTGATCAACAAAACCCACATGGTCACCTGCCATTTCACTTGTTTAGCCATTTTCTGAAATGAAATGAAAAAGGCTTCTACATCCTCCTCATCAAACATGGTAATGCTTGGACATATTTAAACAAATCCCTGCTAGGCTTTTGGCTACGATGGGTTTGCTCTTCATCGTTGACCTTATCACTACTCCTACCCTTTACATGCACCATTTTAAGTCGACTTCCCTCTTTCATTGCCAACTTCTGAAGTTCAAAAACCCTCAGTTTCTCCCTCTCTTCTTTATGCTTCTCCCTTTCTTCTGCTCATGTCATCCTTTCTTTTCCTTTTTCCTCTACTTTTAATCATAATTCAAACTTTCATTTCATCTTTTCTCTTTCTGTTTCTTCTGCCATGGCTATTCTTTCCTTTTCATTTTGCTCTGCTAGGGGTGTTCTTTTTCTTTTCCCCTTACCATTGCTTCATTTGCAATGGAATTTATGCAATTTCCAATGATTCTAATTGCATTTTTGGCAATCATAAATGCTTTTGCTGCAATTATCTTCCCTTTCCTCACAGACACAGGCTACTCTGACTTCAGCTTGCTTACCAATTCAAAAAGCTTTGCCTTGCTCGCTTTTCGTAAAACTCCCTGACTGACTTCTTCCATCTCCAGAAAATTTGTGGCTGCTGAAAGAGTCATTCTTACACAAGACCTATGCTATTTAATCCAACCAAATGCAACACCTAAGAAAAAAAAACACCAACACTCACCACTCACTGTCTTTGAGTCTAATAATCCTAAGATGAACCTGGAATTAGAGATTTTGATCCTGGACAAACCTTAATTTGTTATGGACTAGACCAAACTCCCTTCAGATAGATCAAGGAGATAGCCTAGATCCTAACTTTCATTTTATTTGAGGTGCTGTGTTCCAGATGTAATTCGATTGGTCACATTACTCTACAATTTAAGCAACACTTTTATTTTATTTGTCAAAGTACAAGCTAAAGAAAAAAGAATTGGTTTAACTTTAACTCTATGGAAAACTTAACAGAATAATAGATCATTTAACTACGAAACAGCAACTGTTTCAATATAGTAACATTCAATAAACCCACCTCTGGCAAAGGCAAATTCAATAAAATAGATTGTCTCACATGCAATGTTTTTCCAAACTAGGAGAAGAGATCAACAAGAGAAAATTCTGCCAGAGAGAAAAAAAATCCAGCTTTTTGCTGTGGCTGAGAGAGATGTATGATAGCTTGCACAACCACCTTGAAAACCCCAACATCTGAAAGCTAAGCTAAAACCCTGGTTCAATGGAAGTCCGACTCCACCCATTACGGGGAGGCAATGGCCTAGTGGTATTATTGCTCGACTGTTAATTCAGAGACCCAGGTGATGTCCTGGGGACCTGGGTTTGAATCCTGCCACAGCAGATGGTGGAATTTGAATTCAATAAGTATCTGGAATCAAGAGTCTAATAATGACCATGAATCCATTGTCGATTATTGGAAAATCCCATCTGGTTCACTAATGTCCTTTAGGGAAGGAAACTCCCATCCTTACCTGGTCTGGCCTACATGTGATTGTAGACCCAAAGCAATGTGGTTGACTCATAACTACCCTCTGGGCAATTAGGGATGGGCAATAAATGCTGTTGATGCCCTCAACCTGTGAATGAGTAAAGGAAAAAAAATGCTGCTTCTATTGCTCTAAATTTAAACAAGAACCTGGCCTCTTTAGCTCAAAAAAAAGCACAAAATACACCTCTCAAACCTGTAGCAATGTCACACTATCTGCCCAGTTCACTTTAGCTAACACTATTCTCTTTTCATTGTAATTCCCTTTATTTAAATTAAACCCAGTTGTTTTCATCACAAGGTTCTTGCTGTCATACTGAATATTAAATTCTATGATCATTACTGCCAAGTGGATCTTTTAGACTGAGGTCATTTATTAAACCTGCATTATTACACGTTAGCAGATCAAGATAACCTGCTCCGTGGTTGCTCAAGGAACCTGTCCCAAATAGACTCTATGAATTTGTTGTCATAGCTACCCTTTCCAATTTGATCAACCCAATCAACATGAAGATTAAAGTCACCCATAATTATTGCTCTAGCCTTTATATAGGCTCCTACAATTTGTTGATTTGGCTGCTGTTTGGGGGCTGTACTCTACTCCTCCCAATGCCTTCTTTCCTGTACTGTTTTTTACTTCTGCCCAAATAGACTGTAGATCATCTCTCACAACTGTCTTCATTTCATCTCTGATTAACAGTCCCCCACACTGCTTTTTCCATCTTCCTGTCTCCGGGAAGGTCAGATATCACTGAGCATTTTGTTCCCAGTTTTGGCTATGAGATCTATTTATTTACTTCAGTTTGTCTGCCTTATTCCAAATGCTTCGTGTATTAGGATACAAAGCCTTTAGGTTTGTACTCTTATCAAATATCCATATGCTTTGAGACAGTACTGTGCCTTTAAGAGAGATTTGTTCTGTGCTGTTGCAGAGAGCTGTTGCCACAGTGATACCATAATGTCTGCTTGAGAAGCTATGGCTAAACAGCTATGAGCTCCCTGAGTGTTTTTTTTCAAATTAGACAAAAGATGCATGAGTGAGTGGAGTTAGACTCACACAGACACAGGGTTTTAGTTTTGTTTTCAATTGGGATTTGGGGTTGGCTGTTGAAGTGAATAGATTCAACTCTCTGTCTGCTGCAGCAAAAACCTTGAGTTCCTTCTGTGCTGCTTGATTTTTTTTCATTTGGTATTTCTGGACTGGAAGGGAGAAAGCACGTGAGGAAAATCTGCTGAATTTGCCTTTGCCAAGGGTGTATATATGGGATGTTATTATATTGCAACAGTTGATGATTTGTGGTTAAATAATGTATTATTTTCTTAAATGTTTCAGTAGAGTTAGTTATGTTAGATCTTTTCTTGTTTGTGTTTTAACAGTGTTGTAAGAATAAAGTGTGTTTTACTTAAAGTCTAGAGGTGAACCAATTGAATCACACCTGGACCACAGTGTCTTACACTTGCCATTCAATAGAATAAAAAGTTAGGGTCTAGGCTACCTCCATATATTTTGGTCTGGTCTGTAACCGATCTTTGTTTCCTCGGTGCAATATGACATTCAAACATTCTGTCCCTTCCTTTTATTTTCTGGTAACAATCACTGACTTGCAATCCTACATTCTTTTGACCGTTAATTTTCTAATCTTCCATGCCACTGAACCCACCCCCCTATTTAGTTCAAAGATTGATCTACAGCTCTAGTTATGCAAATTACCAGGACTCTGGTCCCAGCATGATTCAGATGGAGCCAATCCCATCGGAACAGCTCCCTCCTTCCCCTTTACTAGTGCCAGTATCCCATGAATCACATCCATTTCTCCCACACCAATCTTTGATCCACTTGTTTACCTTTTTAATTTTGGTGACCCTGTGCCTGTTAGCCCATGTCTGGTAGTAACCTAGATTTTATTACCTTCTCGGCTCTGCTTTTTAATTTAGCCCCTAGCTGCTCATGTTCCCTCAGCAGAACCCCTTTTCCTTACCTATAAAATTGGTTGCTGTGTGGACCCCAACAATTGCATCTTTGCCCTCCCACTCCAAGTTTCTCTGCAGCCCGGATGATATATGTTGAACTCAGGCACCAGGCAGGCCACACATCCTTCAGGCCTCTTGATCCTGGCTGCAAAGAACTATGTCTGTTTTGTTGACGACATTACTCCTGACTACAATTACATTTCTCTTTTCTTCCCCCTCTTGAATGGCTCCCTGTACCATGGTGCTATGATCAGTTCGCTCATCCTCCCTACAGCCCCCACTGTTATCTAAATAGGGCAGAATAATCTCAAATCGGTTAGACAAGCTCAATGGCTAAGGTTCCTGCAGTGCTACCTCCTGGATCCCTCTACCTGTCTCACTCATTTCATACTCTCCTGTCTCTGACCACCGACTGCATTTGAGGTAGTTAAATCTAGGGGTGTGACTGCCTCCTGAAACACAGTGTCAAGATAACTCTCCCCCTCCTTGATGTGATGCAGTGTTCAAAGCTCAGACTTCAGCTGATCAACTCTGAGCCATAATACCTGGCAGACTAATTAGTAAAGTTAGATCACATGGGATTCAGGGTGAGCTTGCCAGTTGGATACATAATTGGCTTAACAGCAGGAGACAGAGAGTAATGGTGGAGGGTAACTTTATGGACTGGAGGCCTGTGACCAGCAGTGTTCCATAGGGATCAGTTCTGGGTCCTCTTTTGTTTGTCATTAATATTAATGATTTGGATGAGAATATAGAAGGCATGGTCAGTAGGTTTGCAGACAACACCAAAATTGGTGGCATAGTAGATAGTGAAGAAGGTTTTCTAAGATTACAAAAGGATCTTGATCAAATGGGTCAATGGCTGAAAAATGGCAGATGGAGTTCAATCTGGTTAAATGCAAGGTATTGCATTTTGGTACAACAAACAAGGGTAGATCTTATATAATGAATGGCAGAGCCTTGGGTAGTGTTGTAGAACAGAGGGGCCAAGGGGTGCAGGTACATAATTCTTTGACGTTTGTGTCACATGTAGACAGGATGGTTAAAAAGGCATTTGGCGCGGTTGCCTTCATTGCTTAGTCCTTTGAGTATAGGAACAAAACAAAGTTGCTGGAAAAGCACAGCAGGTCTGGCAGCATCTTTGAAGGGAAAACAGAGTTAACGTTTCACGTTCTGAGGAAGGGTCACTCGACCCGAAACGTTAACTCTGATTTCACCTTCACAGATGCTGCCAGACCTGCTGAGCTTTTCCAGCAACTTTGTCTTTGTTTCTGATTTACAGCATCTGCAGTTCTTTCAGTTTTTCTTTTAGTATAGGAGTTGGGAAGTCATGTTGAGGTTGTACAGGACATAGGTGAGGCCTCTTCTGGAATACTGTGCCCAGTTCTGATCACCCATTTATAGGAGTGATATTATCAAACTGGAGATAGTTCAGAAGAGATTTACCAGGATGTTGCTGGGTATGGAAGTTTGAATTATTAAGAAAGGCTGGATAGGCTGGGATAACACAGTGTGGAGCTGGAGGAACACAGCAGGCCAGGCAGCATCAGAGGAGTAGGAAAGCTGACGTTTCGGGTTGGGACCCTTCATCAGAAATGGGGGAGGGGGCTCTGAAATAAATAGAGAGAGAAGGAGTGGGGCTGGGGAAGGTAGGTGGGATGGTGATTGGTGAGTGAGGTGGGAGGAGCGGATATGTGAGAGAGAAGACGGACAGGTCAAGGAGGTGGGGATGAGGGGCTGGGGAAGGTAGGTGGGATGGCGATAGGTGAGTGCAGGTTGGCAGTGGTGGGGATTGGTCAGTTAGGTGGGAGAGAAGATGGACAGGTCAAGGAGGCGGGGATGAGAGAGAGGGTTGGTCATGGGTTGAGGCCAGGGGTGGGGAGATTTTGAAGCTAGTAACATCCATATTGAGACCATTAGGTTGTAGGCTCCCAAGACGGAATATGAGGTGCAGCTCCTCCAGTTTCTGGGTGGTGTCGCTGTGACACTGGAGGAGGCCCAGGATGGACATGTCGTCCAGGGAGTGGGAAAAGGAGTTGAAGTGGTTCGTGACTGGAAGGTGTTGTCGTTTGTTGCGAACCAAGCGCAGGTGCTCGACAAAGCACTCTCCGAGCCTCCACCAATGTAGAGGAGGCCACATCAGGAGCATCGGATGAAATAAACCACATTAGTGTATGTGTAAGTGAACATCTGTCTGATGTGGAGGGTTTTTTGGGTCCTGGGATAGAGGTGAGGGGGGAAGTGTATGGGCAGGTATAGCACTTCCTGCGGTTGCAGGGAAAGGTGCTGGGGGTGTTAGGGCTAGTGGGGAGTGTGAAGCGGACAAGGGAGTCGCGGAGAAAGCAGTCCCTACGGAAGGCAGATAGGGATGAGGAGGGAAATATATCTTTCATTGTGGGGTCAGATTGCAGGTAACGGAAGTGGCAGAGAATGATGCATTGAATCTGGAGGTTAATGAGGTGATACGTATGGACGAGGGGGATTCTGTCTTTGTTTTTGTTGCGGGGGTGGGTGTGAGGGCAGAGGAGCGGGAAACACAAGCGATGCGGTCGAGAGCGTTTTCGACCACTAAAGGGGGGAAGTTGCGGTCGTTGAAATACGAGGACATCTGGGATGTTTGGGAGTTGGACGCCTCATCTTGGGAGCAGATGCAACAGAGGTGGAGGAATTGGGAGTAGGGGATCGCATTCTTGCAGGAAGGTGGGTGAGAGGAGGTGTAGCCTAGGTAGCTGTGGGAGTCGGTAGGCTTGAAATAAATATCAGTTTCGAGGTGGCCACCGGAGATGGAGACAGAGAGGCCCAGGAAGCAGATAGAGGTATCAGAGATGGTCCAGGTGAACTTGAGGTTGGGGTGAAAGGTGTTGGTAAAGTTGATGAGCTGTTCAAGCTCCTCGTGGAAGCACGAGGCGGCGCCGATACAGTCATCGATGTAGCGGAGGAAGAGGTGGGGGATAGTGCCAGTCTGCAGCAGCATGACCCGAAACGTCAGCTTTCCTGGTCCTCTGGTGCTGCCTGTCCTGCTGTGTTGCTCCAGCTCCACACTGTGTTACCTCTGACTCTAGCATCAGCAGTTCTTACTATCTCTGGATAGGCTGGGATCTTTTTTTCCCTGAAACACAGGAGATTGAGAGGCGACCTGATAGAAGTTTATAAAATAATGAGAGGTATATAAAGAGTTCATGGTAGTTGTCTTTTCCCTAGAATGGGGGGTTTCAAGACTGGGGAGCACATTTTTAAGGTGAGAAGAGAGAGATTTAAAAAAGACATAAGAGGCAGATTTTTTTTTTTTACACAGAGCATGGTTTATGCGTGGAGTGAACTTCCTGAGGAAGTGGTGGATGTGAGTACAATTACAACATTTATAAGGCATTTGAATAGGTACATGAATAGGAAAGATTTAGAGGGATATGGGTCAGGAGCAGGCAGGTGGGACTAGTTTAGTTTGGGATTATGTTTGGCATGGACTGGTTGGACCGAAGGGTCTGTTTCCATGCTGTATGACTATGACTCTATGACTAGGGAGCACATTTTTAAGGTGAGGGGAGAAAGATTCTTTTAAAAAAAAAAAAGAGGCAAACCTTTTACTCAGAGTGTGGTTCGCATGTGGAATGAACTTCTTGAGGAAGTGATGGATGCGGGTACAATTACAATGTTTAATAAACATTTGGGTAGATACATGAATGGGAAAGGCTTGGAGGGATATGGGCCAGGAGCAGGCAAGTGGGACTAGTTTAGTTTGGGATTATGTTTGGCATGGAGTAGTTGGACCGAAGGGTCAATGACCATGCTGTGTGACTCTATGATTCTACAACCTTAAGAAGCCAACACTTGCTGCAGATGTGGTCATTATGAACCACAATGGGGTCTATCAGCTCCCACCTCTGTGGTATATTTGCTTTCTGTACTCTGGAAGCACTCTCTTTTAGTTAATTAGTTCTTAATTTGTGTTTTTTTTAAAATTTCCTCCTGTTGTTTTAGATTTCAATCTGTAAATATTTCTCCTAGTTACTTTCAATCAGAAATTCAAATTAGCTACTACTACCATCCAATGAACTTATTTTCACAGATTTTCCTGTGATGTCACTCTTTGTTTTGTGCTGAGTCCCCAGTCCTGGGCTTCAATTCATCTTAAAAGACTTTAGAAACTACAAACCCAAAGAGCATGCAAACAGCATCTCTTCCCCTGTGCACCAGACTTTCACGCCGCTTCATAATCCCAGAAGTATACACTCATTCATGATGTGCCTCCCTCCGGTTGTGATTTTTCCTTAAAGATTATGCAAGTTCACGGATTATGCTGAATCATTTGCATCCATTTCTGCGGGAAGTGTCAAGTAGATGATCTGTGATGACCTCTCTTGAGATCACCAGTGAAGCAGATGCCAGCCTTCACTGACAAAATTCTGGTAATGGTACTGAAGATTTGTGATCCACAACTGTCTACAACCCTTTCCAGCATTGCCAGCACAACACTGGCACATGTGTGGCAACTTGGAAAGTTACCCAGCAATTTCTTGTCCACAGTCAACAAGACCAATCCAAAAAGGCCTAATACCAGTTCATCTGTCTAGTCTTAGTTATCAGCAAATGGATGGAATCTGACACCAGCTGTGCTATCAAGCTATCATTGGTTAGTACATGGATGGGAGACCACCTGGAAATATCAGGTGCACTAGAGGGTCTGCTGGTGGATTGGTAGTGTTCCTACCTCTGAGCCAGGAGGCCTGGGTTCAAGTCCCACCTGCTCCAGAGGTGTGTCATAACATCTCTGAACAGGTTGATGTTAAAAAAAAAACAAATGTTTAGTCACTAATAAGGTCAGTACTTGGGAATTGGTGCCAGCACATCTACGAGAAAACATAATAGTCAAGCAGAGGGAGGGACTGGAGAATTTGAATTGGGATTTTGGACTGTGTTTCTGGGGGAAGCAGTTGATACTACAGCATGAAGATTGAAAGCTCCCTGCCTAACCTTCCATTATCAGCCACTTGAAGTTCAGAGAATAGAAACTAAGTTATAAGTATTCATGTTACTGTTTCACTAGCCACATTGGTGTTTCCCTGGTGGTGGAAACTATGGAATAAAGAATTTTTTCACAATGGTGTCTTTTTAATGAGTCACTGCACATACATGCACACCTAAAGAGAAAACAAAGAGCAACTATCTGCTCACTGGCACTCAGGTTGGCTTCTGCCAAGGTTTCTCTGCACCTGACCTCATGTTGAAACATGGATAAAAGAGGTGAATTCCAGAGGTGAGGTGAGAGTGATGCTCTTCGTATCAAAGCAACTTTTGAACAAGTATGACATCAAGGCATCTCAGCAAAACTAAAATGAATTGAAGTAAAGATAGTTCTCTGTATTGGTTGGAGTCTAATCTATCATGGATGGTTGCGGATTGTTGTAGGTCAATCATCTCATTTGCCGAACATTATTGCAGGAGTTAGTTCAAATATGGTGTCTTCGGCCCAACCATCCTCAGCTGCTACATTAATGACCATTATGCATCACGAGGTCAGCAGTGATAATTGTTCAACATATACCATTTGCAATTCAGTTTATCAAGTAGCCTGTGTCCATATGCAGAATGTGCAACCTTAGGCTGGTACGTGGCAGGCAATGGTTATCTTCAGTAGAATCAATGCCAGGTCCACTTGACATTCAATGGCATTAGAACATAGGACCATAAGATATACATGCAGAGTTAGGCCATTCAACCCATTGAGTCTGCTACTTCATTTGATCACAGCTGATATGTTTCTCTATCCCATTCTTGTGCCATCTCACAGAAACCTTTGATCCTCTTAAAAATCAAGAATCCATCTAGCTGTAACTTAAATACACACAACAATTTTGCCTCCACAGCAGTTTTGTGGCAATGAATTCCACAGATTCACCACCTCTGGCTGAAGAAATTTCTGCTTATTTCAGTTCTAAAGCCTGTCCCTTTATTCTAAGGCTGTGCCCTCAGGTTCTAGTCTCTTGTACTAATGGAAACATTTTGTCCACATCCAGTCCATCCAGGCATCTCAGTATTCTGTAGGTTTCAATGAGATCCCTTTTCATCCTTCTAACCTCCATTGAGTAAAAACCCAGAGTACTCAACCGCTCCTCATATGACAAGTCCTTTATTCCTGGGATCGTTCTCATAACCCTCCTTTGGACCTCTTCCAAGACTAGCACATGCTTCCTTAGATATGAGACCCTGAACTGCGCACAATATTGCAAATGCGATCTGACTAGTGCTTTATACAGTACAGTCCTAGCAGTACATCCCTGCTCTTGTTTTCTAGCCCTCCCAAAATAAAATGCTGATTGCCTTCCTAACTGCCAACTGAATCTGCATGTTAACTTTAAGAGAATCCTGAACTAAGTCCCTTTATGCTTCAGATTTCCAAAGCCTTTGCCCATTTAGAAAATAGTCTACACTTCTATTCTTCCAACCAAAGTACATTGCCTCACACTGTCCCAGATTGTATTCAATTTTCCACTTCTTTGCTCATTCTTCAAGCCTGTTCAAGTCCTTTTACAGCCTCCCCACCCCTTCAACACTACCTGTCCTTCCACCTACCTCTGTGTTGTCTGCAAACTGAGCACGAATGCCCTGAGTTCTTAATCCAGATTGTTAATGTATAATGTGATTACAGGTGGTCCCAACACTGACCAGTGTGGAACTCCACTCATCACTGGCTGTCATCCTGAAAAAGACCCCTTTATTCCCACTCTCTGCTGCCTGCCAGTCAGCCAAACCAGTATCTTGCCCTTAACACCATGGGCTCTTATCTTATTTAACATCTTTCACCTCGTCAAAGGCCTTCTGGAAATCCAAATAGATCAAGTCCACTTGCTCTCCTTTATCTATCTTGCTTGTTAACTCCTCAAAGAATTCCAATAGATTTGTCAGACGTGACCTCCCCTTGACAAAGCCATTCTGACTCAGAGCTATTTTACCACACACTTCTAAACACTCTGTAATCTCATTCTTAATAATGCATTCTAAAATCTTGCCAATAACAGAGTTCAGGTTAACAGGCCTATTGTTTCCTGTCTTCTGATTCCCTTCCTTCTTAAACAGGGGTGTTACATTAGACATTTTCTAGTCCTCTGAGACTCTCCCTGACTCTAGTGATTCCTGAAAGATCACCACCAGTGCCTCTACAATCTCCCCAGCTACCTCCTTTGGGACTCTGGGGTGTAGTCCCTCTGATCTCAGTGATTTACCTACCTTCAGACTTTTCAGCTTCCCCAGCACCTTCCCGTTAGTGATGACCACTACACTCACCTCTGCCTTCGAGCCTTTTGAAGTTCTGGTCACCCTGAACCACAATGGGGCGTACCAACTCCCACATCATTACCAACATTGAATTGCCCACTTTCCATATCCTTGGATTATTCTTCATCAGAATTTTAACTTCTACCAATTTTATAAATATGGTGGCTCCTGGGTCATAAATATACAGACAAAGAGGTGTAGGCCATTCAGCCCCTTCAGCACACTTCACTGTTCAATAAGATCATCACTGATCTGTTAGTAGCCTCAAATCTGCATTCCCACCTATCCCTGATGATTTTTCACACCCATGGTTTAACAAGAATGTGTCTACCTCTGACTTGAAAATATCCAAGGACTGTGCTTCCACTACCTTTTCAGGAAGAAATTCAAAGATGTCCAAACCCCTGAGGGAAAACAAAACTTGCCTGATTTCTGTTTTAAATGGTCAACCCTTGATTGTTAATTAGCAACACTTAGTTCTAGATTCTCCCAGAAGGGGAAATATGCTCATCATACCTACCATCGAGATCCCTCAGGATCTTATATATTTCAGTCAAGTCACCTCTTACTGTTCTTAACTTCATCCCAGTCTGTCCAGTCTTACCTCATAAGACAATTCACTCATTTGAAATATTAGATTGGTAAACATTTTCTGAACTGCTTCCAATGCATTCACATCCTTCCCTAAATAAGGTGATGGTGAGAAACATGTCAGAGCCTGCAAATTCTATGCTGATTAATAATTCACTACTGCTGAGGTTCAAGAGGCATATTACAAGCACTTTCTCAAGGCACTTGGAGGCGAGCTTTAAATGGTAGCCGAGTCAACAATAGCCACCTGCCTGAAGATTATAAATTAGACAATATTGGAGCCAAAGCTTCTCAGCTCCTGGTTTTAACAGGATCTTTTCTTTCTGCTGTATCAGAGTGGATGCTTTTGTGTCCTTTCAAGGAATGTCAGTTCACTCAGTTTTTTTGAGCATGACTGAATGAATTTTAATTGCAAGGCAGTCTTGGGTGATACCTTGTTCTTTTAAATTCCTCAAGCCTTAGCTCTTCAAATAAGAATCCATTCTTGCCAGCATTCTGCGTATTGATTATTCCAAATGAAGACCTTTTCTTTAGAAGCACCTTTTTAAAAATTCTGCCTCAATTTGTCTGATGAATTCTGTGGGTCTGTGTTCAGCATGACTAGCTGCCTCCTCCTTTCTGTTTGTATGTTAATACTTGCACCTTACTTTCAATTGATTTGATCTGGTCCTGTGTTTGAATGATTAGCAGGTCAACAAGGGCTTGTCTCTGGGCTGATTCAGCATGATTAGCATCCCACGGCCATGAACATTATATCTTATTTTAAATTAAATGAGTAAATTTATAACATAATGGTTGTAACTCTCGATTTTTCTTTATTTTTATTTTATTCTTTTATCAATTTTGGCTTTGAACTGTGAACTATGAGCTTGAAATGGCCTGTGAACCGTGAGCAGCATCTTGTGTTGAACATAAAGAGAAACAAGGTGGTGTTTATTTGTTCCTTTATGTTCAACAGAAGATGCTGTTCACAGCTGATGTTTGTTCGTGAATTTGGTTCTTGATCAAAAGATTCTACCAACTCTTCAACACCAGGTGAAAGCATTATGTTTCACCAGCTAGCAACTGTCTGGTGTCATTGACTGTATTAGTCTGAAAACACCTAATCTTGGAAACTAAGCAGACTTGGGCCTGGACATTACTTGGATGGGAGATTGCCTGGGAATATCAGGTGCACTAGAGGGTCTGGTGGTGAATTGGTAGTGTCCCTACCCTTGAGCCAGGAGGCCTGGATTCCAGTCCCATTTGCTGTTGAGGTGTGTCATAACATTCCTGAACAGGTCGATATTTTTTTTAAAAAACAAATGTTCGGTCACTAGTAAGGTCAGTTCTTGGGAATTGGACCCAGCACTTCTGAGAGAAAACATGATGGTCAAGCAGAGGAAGGGACTGGAGAATTTGAGGCTAGGATTTTGAACATAGAACATAGAACGGTACAGCACAGTACAGACCCTTCGGCCCACGATATTGTGCCGACCTATTATCCGACTAAGATCAATCTACCCTGCATACCCTACATTTTACTATCTTCCATGTGCCTATCCAAGAGTCGCTTAAAAGTCTCTAAAGTATCTGACTCCAATACCACTGCCGGCAATGCATTCCACACGCCCACCACTCTCTGTGTTTTGGATTGTGTTTCTGGGAGAAACAGATGATACTACAGCATGAAGATTGAAAGCTCCCTGCCTAACCTTCCATTATCTGGAAGTTCAGAGAATAGAAACTAAGTTATAAGTATTGCCGAAACTTCCTTAGAGTGGTCTGAGAAGGTGGCCCTGATTGACATCTTCAGAAAATCAATCAAGAGACAATCATATATGTCTGCGAGACAACACGTTGTGAAAGCTGCTTAAGTAATCTGGATGGTTTTGTTATATTCTTAAATTGATTGAGTGATTTATTGTTGTCACATGTACCGAGATATAGTGAAGATTGTTGCTTTGTCTGCTATACAGGTGGATTGTACCATACAAAGTGCATCAGGGTAGCAGAATAGAGTGCAGAATACAGTGTTATAGCTGCAGAGAAGGTGCAGAGAGATAAAGATCAGAATTAACATTTGAGAGGTCCATTCAAAAGTCAGATAACAGCGGAGAAGAAGCTGTTCTTGAATCTATTCATGCGTGTATTCAAACTTTTATATCCTGCCCGATGGAAGAGGGTAGAAAAGAATACAACTGGGGTGGGAGGGGTCTTTGGTTATGTTGGTCGCTTTTCTGAGGCAGTGGGAAGTTTAGATGGAGTCAATGGATGGAAGGCTGGTTGGTGTGATGGAATGAGCTGTGTTTGCAACTTTATGGTTTCTTGCGGTCTTGGAAAGAGCAGATACCATGCCACACTGTGATGCATCCAGACAGAATGCTTTCTATGGTGTATCTATAAAATTTGATAAGAATCCTTGTGGACATGATGAATTTCCTTAGCCTCTCGAGGCGGTAGAGACGTTGTTATGCTTTCTCGCATTGATGTGGATCGACCAGGACAGATTGTTGATGATCTTCACTCCTAGGAACCTGACGCCCTCGACCAACTCCTTCTCAGTATCATTGATACAGATCGGGATGTGCCCTCCTCTCCACTTCCTGAAGTCATTGATGAGTTCCTTCATTTTGCTGACATTGTGGAATGCACAGCCCTCTGTTCCCTCTGCTCCAACCCTAACCTCACCATCAAAACTGCGGATAAAGGGGGAGGCAGTAGTGGTATGGAACATTGACCTTTAGATAGCCAAAGCCTGGCGCCAGCTTGTTGACACCTCCTCCTACCACCCCCTCGATTATGATCCCACCCCTGACCACCAAACCATTGTCTCGCAGACCATTCATATCCTCATCACCTCCGGTGATCTCCCACCCACAGTCTCCAACCTCATCGTTCTCCAAACCCCTCACTGCCTATTTCTACCTTCTTCCCAAAATCCACAAACGTGACAGCCCTGGCCGATCCATTGTCTCTGCCTGCTCCTGCTCCACTGAACTCAAATTTGCTTGATTCTGTCTTTTCCCCACTAGTCCAGGAACTACGTCGGGGCACCACCCACGCCCTCCACCTCCTCCAAGACTTCCAATTCTCTGGCCCCCAACACCTCATCTTCTCTATGTACAATCTCTACAATTCTCTACAATCCCTGTACGCTTGTATCTCTCACGCAGATAGCCTAAAAGCCCTCTGCTTCTTCCTATCCCGCAGGCCCAACCAGTCCCCCTCCAGACACCCTCATCCGCTTAACAGAACTTGTCCTTATCCTGAACGACTTCTCCTTTAACTCCTCCCACTTCCTACAGATTAAGGGGGTGGCCATGGGAACCTGCATGGGCCCAAGCTATGCCTGCCTCTTTGTAGGATACGTGGAACAGTCCCTTTTTTGCAGTTACACTGGCACTAGCCCCACCTCTTCTTCTGCTACATCGATAATTGTATCGGTGCTGCCTCGTGCTCCCACAAGGAGCTTGAACAGTTCATCAACTTTACTAACACCTTTCACCCCAACCTCAAATTCACCTGGACCATTTCTGATACCTCCCTCTCCTTCCTGAACCTCTCTGTCTCCATCTCCAGTGACCGACTCGAAACTGACCTCTATTTCAAGCCCTCCGACTCCCACAGCTACCTGGACTACACCTCCTCTCACCCAACCTCCTGTAAGAATGCCATCCCCTACTCCCAATTCCTCTGCCTCCGCCGCATCTGCTTCCAAGATGGGGCATTCCACTCCCAAACATCCCAGATGTTGTCCTATTTGAAGGACTGTAACTTCCCCCCTCCAGTGATTGAAAATGCCCTCAACCACATCTCTTGCATTTCCTGCACTTCTACCCTCACACCCCCTCCCCCCAACAAAAGTAAAGACAGAATCCCCCTTGTACTCACATAGCACCCCACCAACCTCCACATCCAACGTATCATTCTTCGCCACTTGTACCACCTACAATCCGATCCCACAACCAAAGAGACATTTTCCTCTGCATCCCTCCTCATAAGGACCACTCTCTCCACGACTACCTCGTCCACTCCACACTCCCCACTAACCCCACCACACCTGGCACCTTTCTCTGCAACCACAGGAAGTGCTACACCTGCCCCTACACCTCCCCCCCACTCTTCCATTCAAGGCCCAAAACAAACCTTTCATATCAGACATGGGTTCACATGCACATCCATCAACTTGGTCTACTGTATTTGCTGCTCCAGATGTGGCCTCCTCTACGTCGTTGAGACCAAGCGTAGACTCGGGACTGTTTTGTAGAGCCATCTACACTCTGTACGTGACAAATTACAACACCTTCCGGTCGCCAACAATTTTAATTCCCCCTCCCACTCCCTGGGTGACATGTCCATCCTGGACCTCCTCCAGTGTCACAATGACACCACCTGCAAACTGGAGGAGCAGCACCTCATATTCTGCCTCGGGACCCTACAGCCTGATGGCCTACACATGGTTTTCACCAGTTTTAAAATCTACCCCCCCACCCCGGCCTCATTCTATTTCCAACTCTGCCTCTTATCCCCACCTCTTTGACCTGACACAACTTGTCCATCTTCTCTCCCAACTATCCACCCTACCCATCCCAGTAACCAATCCCCACCACTCCCTATCTGCACTCACCTATCACCATCCCACCTACCTTTCCCAGTCCCATCCCTCCTCTCTCTATTTACTTCCCAGCTGTCTTCCTCTCCCCATTTCTGACGAAGGGTCCCAAGCTGAAACATCAACTTTCCTGCTCCTCTAATGCTGTCTGGCCTGCTGTTTTCCTCCAGCTCCACACTGTTTTTTCTTTGATGGAGAAATTGTTGTCTTTACACCATGCCACTAAGCACTCAATCTCTTTCCTTAATTTATCCATATCCTTAATAATTATCAGCCTTCCATTAAATTTAAAGCCACAATAACAGTATTAAATTCGCACAAGATCAAAAGCTTAAAGTAGCAACAAATATATATTTTTGAAAATAGCTGACCCATACTTCTACAGACAAAAGATTGTCACCTCACACACCTTTCAGATTGTTGAGGTCACAGCTAATGTATATTCACAGCGCTGGAATAGTTTAACGAGGCAGTTATAAACCTTTTCATTGCCTCTCAGATTGCAATCTCAGATTTAAATGTAACAATTGACACAGATTTCAGTCCAATGAGACTCACAACACTTTAACTGGATTAATGGTGACTCCTGAATATCTATCCTTAAACTATAGACTCCAGGCTTCCCTATCCCAGCCTTAGAGGAAAAATTGCTGGCTCCCATTTCCTGTCTCACCCTTCACCACAGCAAAAAGATGGCTTCTGGTTCCCCACCTCTACCCCTTTCACCCTGAAATCCTGACCTCCCAGCCTTGGGTTTTAGTACCAACTTCACCTCAGCTTTTGTCCCCTAGTCTTTGGCAGATGTTCACCTGGTGACTGTCTCATAGCCAGCACTCATTTATGTAACTTTTCCTCTAAGCACAACTTGCTTCTCTACTGCATTTCTTGCTGATATATTGCCTGCTGACCCCATGCATCTTGTGCATTACTTGTTACAGTTTGGGCCTTTGATGGGACTACTGCAGGCATTTTTGTTTTCCAATTTTGAGCAATGCGGTGATGGTGCAGTGAAGGTTCACTAGATCGGTTCTTGTGTCAAGAGGTTTGTTCCATGATAAAACCATAGGACTCAGGAGTAGTAGGCCATTTGGCCCTTTGAGCCTGCTCTACCATTCAGTAACATGTGGCTAATCTGGTTGTGGTTTCAGCTTCCTGTTACTTCTTCCTTTATACTCTATCCTAGTGTGTTGTTGTTAAAGGCTTGTGCACCATTCCCACAGGGATTTCTTCAGTTGAGGCTGAAGATCAGCCATGGTCTACTGAATCGTGAAGCTGGCTCAAGTGCTCTTGTTCTTTATTCTAGAGTTGTTATGGCAAAATACTTTCTGGAACTTGCTTATAACTTTTCCATACAGGTGCTGGCACAAAGTAATCAAGTGAGAAAAGAGGCTGAAGGTTCAGGTCCACTCACTGAACTTGAACACTGGAAATGCACATCAGCAAAATTCAATTCCATCATCGAGCAGCTTAAAGGACAACATTGCAAGGCAGTGATAAATGTGTTAAACACAAGCCACTCAAAAATGTTAAAGGTAAGATTAATGAGAATATAAATATTAGGATGTTTATACTTAGAATAATTGCAGTTTTGCAATAATTCAGATAATAATTAACAAAGCTCATTTCTGATGAGAATAGTACATCAGATTGTTGATATAAAATTCAGACTTTGCATTGATATCTTCAAGTTCATTGCCATCACTCGCTCCTAAAGTTGATTCGAAATCTATTGTGTTCACACATATTTTTCTGGTGGTATAACTTCAAGGGTCAACAGTAGATACTCGCTGATATATGAACTCGATACCTCAGATGAAACCAATGACCATGCTGAAGAGACCAGGCTAATGGCAAATCACACAATTGTTATTTTCTTGAACAAAACTTGAGTATTGCTGAAAACGGAAAAAGGCTTATACAAACAATTTCCATACTTACTGACCAATCGTACTGATCAATCATCTGTTTTCCCGACACTCACATCATGTTGGTCCACTGGTCTCATGACAGGTAGCTTCTCAATCTGTGCCTTTCATCTTTTCTTCTTGACCTCCCACTTAAAACGTACTATTTTAAACTTTAGAAATAGTTACCTCACTTGTTTGCAGTTTCCTTTGGACCTCCCAGTTTCATCCTTCATCTATCTTTTGGTCTTGCTCGCTCTCTTCCCGCCTTCATCTCTCCACTGTGTCCATCTTTCTTTGGTTTGCAAGCTTTCTCCCTTGATCACATTCCTCCCCCCCCCTCCCACAATCACTTCACTGTCTTGCAAGAATATATTAGTTTATCTATAAATAAACTCCACCAGAGATCTTCAAGTAAAGGAAATCGTGCAGCTCATTTGTGTTACACTTAGATAATCATAAGATATAGGAGCAGAATTAAGCTATTCGGCCCATTGAGTCTGCCCTGCCATTTGATCATGGCTGACATGTTTCTTAACTGCATTCTCCTGATTGATTGATTGGTAATCGAGGAAATAAAAGTATTATTCCATGGTGAGTAGTTGCAATTTTTTTTGCTTCAGAAAACTTAACAGAAGAAAGATGAAAATAGCCATACAAGCTAGAACCCAAAAAGAAATAGTATCAAACAAGATACAACAGCAATTCAGAAGTTCAGACAAGACGGAACACAAGAGGAGCTAAAACTTCCAGGCAAATTGTAATTATCTCAGAGTCGGCCAGTTTTGTGTAGTTAGCGAGCTGATTGAAAGCCAGCCTATCTAAATTTGAACAGTCATGGAGAGGCATATGCTGAACAATTAAAATGTTTGGTTAGATTTAAAGAACAAAAAAAGCAGGATGCTTTTTAGGAACAATGTAGAGTCAACAGATCAAGCTCTGAAACAAGCTTCAATCCAAAAAAAATTGTCCCTAGAAATCAAGCTCTATAATTCCCAGAGTCATCCCAAATGTGAAAAGATTTAATTAAACTACCCAAAGTCTCAAATTTAGCTGAGTGCCAATCCAGGTTAAAAGAAATGCTCGTCAATGATTTATTGCAATCTGATTGTTTTCAACAAAAGCAGAAAAATGAACTGTGAATTTATAACTCTTTATAATTTAACTCCATATGCTTTTTCTAAAAAAAAACCCGTACACATACAAACAAACACACAACAAGACAAGACTCAAATATTGTAGGTAAGGAAGAAACAAAAGCAAACGAGTGAAGCACAGTTCTGGCACCAGTCTGGATTACAGGAATGAATGAAATGTTTTTGTTGAGTTCCTTTAGCTTTTGATGAGTACACAAAGTTGTGGACATATCGATTTTAAAGTTTCATTCATTAGTGGAGAATTTGTCCTTTAGTGTCTCTGTAGATGGTTTCTCCCTTTTTCCTTTCATGGAGAGAAAGAGAGATACAGATGTTTTCTGTCTCACAGGCTGGATGTTACACAAGGTTGCAGTCACTTACCCAGACAGCAGTCAAGATGTTGTTGCTATGCTGAGTATTCCTGACTACACTAGTCCTGTTTGAAAAACCAATCAAAAACCTGTAACTGGGCTGTAGTGATTGTAACAAGGTCAGCCGGGTGGATCTGATAGAATATGAATTCCCTGACGGTGGCTGTTAATCTGGTCCAATCAAGGAACCCTGGCTGACACATATAAACATGGGTGTCAGAAGTTCTGTTCGCTCTGAGACTGGGTCTGAGGAAGCTGAATCAGTGTCGGGGACTTTACATGTGTAAATAAAGGGTGACTTGACGATGGGATACCAGCCTCTGTGGAGTTATTTCAGTGGCGATGAGAGAAAAGCACGCTCCAGAAGAAATTTACTTGCAACAGTCATCTTTGAGTTGGGGTAAGCATTTCTGGCATCATGCCATTACTTGCGAAGCTTGATTTATTTGATCCTGCTGTCGAAATCTGGGCCTGATATGTGGAAAGAATGCATTATTTTTTCTGGGCAAATGACGTAGGGCAGATGAAAAGCAATGATTAAGTCTCCTGATAGCTTGTGGAGCCATAGCTTTTACAGTTATTAGGAGCTTAACTTGCCCTGATACTAAAATTTTTGAAGAGTTGACAGATTTAGTGAAGGAATATTACGATTACAAGCCTCCTTTAATTCTGAGATGCCATCAATTTCACTTGGCAATTCGAGAACCAGGGAATCTGTATCGGGATTTTTGACTAGGTTAAGACGACTCGCAGAGGCATGTGACTTAATGATGGGATTATGATGCAACCATGCAAAATGCCTGCTGGCTGAAGCCCTACTCGACTTCAAAATGGCACTAAACTGGCTTTATCATTGGAAAATGTGGCAAGTGGAGCATGAGTTGCAAGGTATTGCAATGGAGCTTGGGGGCACCACTTGAGCAAAGGCAATTGTGTTGCCTCACTCAGGACGTATCCTGAACAGAGGGACTCTAGGTCAGCCCACAGCAAAACTCTAAAACAAAGCCAAGCCTTGGCGAATTGGTTAAAATTTTCTTCAAGATCCTGGTCAGCAAGTCATTGTAGTTGTTGCCGGTATGGAGATTCCAAACAACAAAAGAACAAAGAACAAAGAAAATTACAGCACAGGAACAGGCCCTTCGGCCCTCCAAGCCTGCGCCAATCCAGATCCTCTATCTAAACCTGTCGCCTATTTTCCAAGGATCTGTATCCCTCTGCTCCCTGCCCATTCATGTAGCTGTCTAGATACATCTTAAATGACGCTATCGTGCCCGCCTCTACCACCTCCGCTGGCAACGCATTCCAGGCACTCACCACCCTCTGCTAAAAGAACTTTCCATGCATATCTCCCTTAAACTTTTCCCCTCTCACCTTGAAATCGTGACCCCTAGTAATTGAGTCCCCCACTCTGGGAAAAAGCTTCTTGCTTTCCACCCTGTCTATACCTCTCATGATTTTGTAGACCTCAATCAGGTCCCCCCTCAACCTCCTTCTTTCTAATGTAAATAATCCTAATCTACTCAACCTCTTTTCATAGCTAGCGCCCTCCATACCAGGCAACATCCTGGTGAACCTCCTCTGCACCCTCTCCAAAGCATCCACGACCAGAGGTGTACGCAGTATTCCAAATGTGGTCGAACCAAAGTCCTATACAACTGCAACATGACCTGCCAACTCTTGTACTCAATAGCTCGTCCGATGAATGAAAGCATGCCGTATGCCTTCTTGACCACTCTATCCACCTGCTTTGCCACCTTCAAGGTACAATGGACCTGAACACCCAGATCTCTCTGTGCATCAATTTTCCCCAGGGCTTTTCCATTTACTGTATAGTTCGCTCTTGAATTGGATCTTCCAAAATGCGTCACCTTGCATTTGCCTAGATTGAACTCCATCTGCCATTTCTCCGCCCAACTATCCAATCTGTCTATATTCTGCTACATTCTCTGACAGTCCCCTTCACTATCTGCTACTCCACCAATCTTAGTGTTATCTGCAAACTTGCTAATCAGACCATTCCTCCAGATCATTTATGTACATCACAAACAACAGTGGTCTCGACACGGATCCCTGTGGAACACCACTGGTCACAGTTCTCCATTTTGAGAAATTCCCTTCCACTACAACTCTCTGTCTCCTGTTGCCCAGCCAGTTCTCTATCCATCTAGCTGGTACACCCTGGACCCCATGCGACTTCACTTTCTCCATCAGCCTACCATGGGGAACCTTATCAGATGCCTTACTGAAGTCCACATATATGACATCTACAGCCCTTCCCTCATCTATCAACTTTGTCACTTCCTCAAAGAATTCTATCAAGTTGGTAAGACATGACTTCCCTGCACAAAACCATGCTGCCTATCACTATTAAGCCCATTTTCTTCCAAATGTAAATAGATCCTATCCCTCAGTATCTTCTCCAGCAGCTTCCCCACCGCTGACGTCAGGCTCACCGGTCTATAATTAACTGGATTATCCTTGCTACCTTTCTTAAACAAGGGAACAACATTAGCAATTCTCCAGTCGTCCGGGACCTCACGTGCTCAAGGATGCTGCAAAGAATACTGTTAAAGCCCCAGCTATTTCCTCTCTTGCTTCCCTCAGTAACCTGGGATAGATCCCATCCAGACCTGGAGACTTGTCCACCCTAATGCCTTTTAGAATACCCAACACTTCCCCCCTCCTTATGCCGACTTGACCGAGAGTAGTCAAACGTCTATCCCTAACCTCAACATCGACGCAAAGTACTCATTAAGAATCTCACTCAGTTTCTCTGATTCCTCGCATAACTTCCCTCCTTTGTCCTTGAGTGGTCCAACCGTTTTTCTCGTTACCCTCTTGCTCCTTATGTACGAATAAAAGGCTTTGGGATTTTCCTTAACCCTGTTTGCTAAAGATATTTCATGACTCCTTTTAGCCCTCTTAATTCCTCGTTTCAGATTGGTCCTACTTTCCCGATATTCTTCCAAAGCTTCGTCTGTTTTCAGTCACCTAGACCTTATGTATGCTTCCTTTTTCCTCTTTGCTAGTCTCACAGTTTCACCTGTCATCCATGGTTCCCTAATCTCGCCCTTTCTATCCCTCATTTTCACAGGGACATGTCTGTCCTGCACTCTAATCAACCTCTCTTTGAAAGCCTCCCACATATCAAATGTGGATTTACCCTCAAACAGCTGCTCCCAATCCACATTCCCCAGCTCCTGCTGAATTTTGCTATAGTTGGCCTTCCCCCAATTCAGCACTCTTCCTTTAGGATCACTCTCGTCTTTGTCCATGAGTATTGTAAAACTTATGGAATTGTGATCACTATTCCCAAAGTAATCCCCTACTGAAACTTCAACCACCTGGCCGGGCTCATTCCCCAACACCAGGTCCAGTATGGCCCCTTCCCGAGTTGGACTATTTACATACTGCTCTATAAAACCCTCCTGGATGCTCCTTACAAATTCTGCTCCATCTAAACCCCTAACACTAGGTGAATCCCAGTCAATGTTGGGAAAATTAAAATCTCCCATCACCACCACCCCGTTGCTCCTACATCTTTCCATAATCTGTCTACATATTTGTGCCTCTATCTCATGCTCGCTGTTGGGAGGCCTGTCGTAGAGCCCCAACATTGTTACCGCAACCTTCCTATTTCTGAGCTCTGCCCACATTGCCTCACTGCTCGAGTCCTCCATAGTGCCCTCCTTCAGCACAGCTGTGATATCCTCTTTGACCAGTAATGCAACTCCTCCACCCCTTTTACCTCCCTCTCTATCCCGCCTGAAGCATCTATAACCTGGGATATTTAGTTGCCAATCTTGCCCTTCTCTCAACCAAGTCTCAGTCATAGCAATAACATCATACTCCCAGGTACTAATCCAAGCCCTAAGTTCATCTGCCTTACCTACTACACTTCTCGCATTAAAACAAATGCACCTCAGACCACCTGACCCTTTGCGTTCCTCATCTGCTCTCTGCCTACTCTTCCCCTTAGTCACACTGACTTCATTATCTAGTTCCTTACAGGCTTTAGTTACTACCTCCTTACTGTCCACTAACCTCCTCATTTGGTTCCCATCCCCCTGCCACATTAGTTTAAACCATCCCCAACAGCGTTAGCAAAAGCACCCCCTCGGACATTGGTTCCAGTCCTGCCCAGGTGTCGACCGTCCAATTTGTAATTCTCCCACCTCCCCCAGAACCGGTCCCAATGTCCCAAAAGTCTGAACCCCTCCCTCCTGCATCATTTCTCAAAAGAGTCCCACTTAGCCTGAATTGAGTAAGATGATCATATGGTATCCCTCGAGAGTGCACACCCTGGAAGGCCCACCTACATCTGGCTTGAAACAGTTAAATTGCTTAGCAATGTCAAAATCAGAACAAATCAAAATACATGTCTGGTTAAATGTTTATTGGTACTCGGTTCTAATGGACTAGATGCAGTGCTAGAGATTGCAGGACTAGTGTTTAACAAAATTCACTCTGGACTCCAACCCTTAAGTTTGTGCAAGACCTTGGCCACACTGAGAAGTCCAGTTGGGTTTTAGCTGGTAGGCACTTTTGCATGGTTGTATCATTAATCCCACATGCCAAATGTCTCTGAACATCTCATTAAGGGTTGAACAAAAGTCACATGCCTCTGTCAGTCATCTTAACCTAGTCAAAAATCTTTTACAGATTAAGGGTACAACTTCGGTTCCGGTCTCTTATGAGGAGCAGCTAGTTCACTTGCCATTGATTGTACTGAGAGGCTCAGGCCTAAGCTTGTTGGGGAGAAATTGGTTGAGGAAGATTCACCTATCTTGGCTCAATGTTGTTCAGTTAGAAAATGCCTGAGTGAAGTCCTAATTAAATACCCAGAAGGTTTTCAAGAAGGTCCAGAGACTGTCAAAGGACACAAGACCACTTTGCATGTTAACTAGGAAGCAATTCCACTATTCTGCAAGGCCCACCCAGTGCCATTTGCCTCACGGGCAAAAGTAGAGGTGGAAATCAGGACTCTGGAAGGCGAAAGAATCATCCAACTGTTTGTGGAATGGGCAGCATTGGTTGTACCGATTATGTAACCAGGACTTTGGCTATAGCAGAGTATAAATACGCCCAGATAGAGAAAAAATGTTTGACAGTCATAGTTGGAGTCAGGACGTTTCAGCCTTGTGGGGATTTTAAACAAACGCCTCTCACAGCTGGATAAATACCCAGTCTGTCACAGGGTGGAGTTATATGCAAAGCTGGCAGGGGCTGTCCTTCCCAAAGCTAGACGTGAGCTGTGTGTACTTGCAATGAGGATTCCCAGAAATATGCTACATTTAATACCCATAAGGGTTTGTATCAATGTACAAGACTGCAATTTGAGGTATCTTCAGCCTGTGCAATTTTTCAGTGGACGATGGAGAACATCTTACAAGGTCTACCCCAGGTCGCCACTTATCTAGATGACGTGCTAGTAACAGGGAAGGCCAATAAGGAGCGATTAGAGAACTTGGACATGGTCCTTAGTCATTTCTTCCAGGTGGCCGAATGCCTTGGAAGGGAAAAATGTGTGTTCCAGACATCCCAAGTGATCTACATGGACTACAGAGTCAACAAAACTGGGTTATAGCCGTTGGAAGTTAAAGTGAGGGTGATCAAATGTGTTCCAGCTTCCACGTCTGTACCGGAGCTTAGATCTTCCCTCCGGCTGGTGAACTATTACAGAAAGTTTCTACATAACCTGGCCTCTATCCTGGCACCTTTCCATCAACTCTTAAAAAAGTGTCAGCCTTGTAAATGGTTGTGTAATCTTGTCATAGCTTTCAGAGAAGTGAAGAACAGCTATCATCCATTAAGGTATTGGCACACTATGATCCCAAACGAGATCCGGTGTTGATATGCGAAATCTCCCATATGGTATTGCGTAATATTAGCTTATAGGTGGCCCAATGGATTGGAGTGCCAATAGATCATGTAACCAGGACTTTGGCTATTGCAGAGCATAAATACGGCCAGATAGAGAAGAAAGGTTTGGCAGTTATATTTGGAGTCAGGAAGTTCCACCAATACCTTTATGGAGGTAAATTTGTAATAATAATGAACCACAAACCCCTATTAAGTCTACTTAAAGAGGACAAGGCAATACCGCCTATAGCTTCAGGCCGAATTTAGCAGTGGGCTCTAATGCTAAGTGTGTGTAATTACAAGTTGGAATGCGGTCCAGGAAGGCAAGTAGCAAATGGAGGTGCATTGATCTACCTCCCAGCATTGGTGTTACCATCACCGGATCAATCTGTAATGGTTTTAAGTTTTCTGGCCACACTTCTAGCTACAGCTGACAATATCAGAATTTAGACACAGAAAGATCAGGTCCTGGCAAAACTAAAATAGCTAGTGATGTTGGAGGAAAACCAAAGGGCCATTGCAACTAGAATTGAAATCTTTTCGGACCTAGAGAGACCAGATCACTGTAGAGGATGACATATTATTATGGGGTATATTATTATATCCTGAGCAAAGGTCACTAGAAGATACTGACTGAACTCCACCAGGATCATCCATGGGTTTCCAAAATCAAGATATTGGTGAAAGGTTATGTCTGGTGGTCAGGATCAGATGCAGACATAGCTGCAATGATGTGGCAGTGTCCTGAGTGCCAACAAGGACAAAGATTACCACCAGAAGCTCCCCCACATTCGTGGGAATGGGCGGGTAAACCCTGGACTGAGTTACGTGTTGACTATGTAGGTCCTTTCATGGGCTCAATGTTCTTAGTCATTGTGGATGGCCACTCAAAATGGCTAGACGTTCATAGATTTCATTCATCATACATGGGGATGTTTACAGAAAAATTACACACAGCTTTTGTGATACACGGACTACCGAAAGTGTTGGTCACAGATAATGGACCAACAGGGAATTTGAGTATTTTTTGTAGTCGAATGGTATTTGTCATATAAGGACAGCTGCATACCATCCATCATCCAATTGTTTGGCAGAAAGAACAGTCCAAACTTTGAAGGCAGCTCAAAGAAACGGCCTACAATTTCACTTGATACCAAACTGTCCCGGTTCCGGTTAAATTCACTAATGTCCTTTAGGGAAGGAAACTGCCATCCTTACCTGATCAGGCCTACATGTGACTCCAGACCCACAGCAATGTGGTTGACTCTGAACTGCCCTCTGGGCAATGAGGGATGGGCAATAAATGATGCTTGGCCAGCGACGCCCTCATCTCGTGACTGAATAAAAAAAATTATAGGACCATGCCTCACACAACTACAGAGATAGCTCCAGTAGAGTTGCTGATGGGGTGAAGACTCCGCACCAGGTTAAACCTGACATTCGTGGACCTGGGGGGTGAGGGCGAAATGACATCAGAAACAGCAATGGCGGACACAAGACTCTGCTAATCAAGTGAGACAGTTTACTTCAGAGGATGACGTTTGATGTAGGAACCACGGGAGGGTTCTGCATGGGTAAGAGGCATGGTTGACGCGAGGCCAGGTCCAGTGATATATCAAGTTCAAGGATGTGCGATGGTCGTGAACAAATGCATGGACCATATGAAAGCTGCAAACTTGCAAATGGTGCAGGAACAAAACTTGCCCGGCTCCTCGACTGCCTTTCCGACTGTTCTGGAACCTGTGGGTTCTCCCTCTCCATCAAGTGTTGAAGATAGACATGGACAAGTATGATATTGCTGCCTCAATGCCTTTGCCACCTGAAGAGGAGAATGAATTTCTTCTGAGACGCACCGGGCACAAGAGGTGAGCTACTGTGTGTTACATGACTCCCATATCAGAGGCAGAGTGGAGGAACCTGATCTGGTGCAAAAACACTCTGGGGGAGCTACAACATAAAAAAAAACCAGTCTAAGTTCACAGACTCAGAGGGAGAGGGATGTAGTGATTATAATGAGGTCATCCAGGTGGATCTCATAGAATGTGAGATCCCTGATTGGGGCTGTTAGCTTGGTCCAATCAGGGAATCCTGGTTGATATAAACAGGAGTGACTGAGGTTCTGTTCACTGAGAGCTGGCTCTGAGGAAACTGGATCAGTGTGAAGGACTTTCCACATGTAGATGAAAGGTGACTTAGTGACAGGATACCAGCCTCCGTGGAGTTATTTCGTGGGCAAAGCTGTCTTGAACATGCACCCATTGCTTGAACAAGGCAACATTGTAGATATAGCAATTGATAAGTTTCAATAACTTGTTTTCTTTTAAACTGCAACATATTCTCCCTTAGTCCCTTTTTCCATTTTGAAGACTACAGTCTGAAACATCTGGATTACTGTGGACAGTTTTTGTCCCCTTCCTTAAAGAAAGATTATTTCACTGGAGGCAGTTCAAAGAAAGTTCACTAGGCTGATCCCTGGTGTGGAGGGATTGTCTTATGGACAAAGGTAAATAATTTGGTACTCTACTTATTGGAGTTTAGAAGAATGAGAGGTGATCTAATTGAAGCATATAACATTAAATGCTGAGAGGATGTTTCCCCTCATGGAAGAGTCTAGGACCAGAGGGCATAGTCTCAGAATTAAGGGACACCATTTTAAGGCTGAGATGAGGAGGAATTTCTTCTCTCAGAGGGTTGTAAGTCTTTGGAACTGTTTGCCACAGAGGACTGTGGAGGCAGAGTCCTTGTGTATGTTTAAGGCTGGGATAGATAAATTCTTGATCAATGGAGGAATCAAGGGTTATGGGGGATGCAAAGGAAAGTGGACATAAGGAGTGTCAGATTTAGCCATGATCATATTGAATGATGGACAGGCTTATGTGGCCAAACAGCCTACTTCTATTCCCATTTCTTATGGCCTTATGTTCTTATAAAGTTGGTCTCCACCTTGTCTCTGCCCTTAGAATAGATGAAACACCATTTCTGAAATGTGTTTTAGTGCATGTGTATGGCACATAGACAACCAAACATGAAACTGATGTCCATTCATGCCCATTCATCTGTTATATAAGTCTTATTCAATCTTTATTATCTTTCTCTTAAGTTATTGGAATATTCCATCATTTCACATCTGCTTTCATATTATCTTTACCAACAGTGTGAACAATGAAGAGTGCAGAAGGGCATGCCAGGAGCAGCATCAGGCATACACTGAAGATGAGGTATTAACCTGGTGAAGCCACCAAACATGACTACTTGCACGCCAAACAGCAAAAGCAGCAAATGATAGACAGAGCTAAGTGATCCCACAAAGAAACGGATCAGATCTAAGCTCTGCAGTCCTGCCACATCCAGTTGTAAATGGTGGTGGACAATTAAACAACTCGCTGGAGGAGGATGCTCCACAAATATCCCCGTCCTCAATGATGGAAGAGCCCAGCACACCAGTGCAAAAGATAAGGCTGAAGCATTCACAACATTCTTCAGCCAGAAGTGCCGAGTGGATAATCCATCTCAGCCTCCTCCAGTGGTCCCCAGCATTACAGATACCAGTCTTCAGTCAATTCAATTTACTCCATGTGATATCAAGAAACAGTTGGAGACACTGGATACTGCAAAGGCTACGGGCCCTGACAACATTCTGGCAATAGTACTGAAAACCTGTGCTCCAGAACTTGCCACTCCCCTAGCCAAGCTGTTCCAGTACAGTTACAACACTGATATCTACCCGACAATGTGGAAAGTTGCCCAAGTATGTCCTGTACACAAAAAGCAGGACGAATCCAACTCAGCCAATTATCACCCTATCAATCTACTCTCGATCATCAGTAAAGTGATGGAAGGTGTCACCAACAGTGCTATCAAGCAGCACCTGCTCAGAAGTAACCTGTTCAGTGACGCCCAGTTTGGGTTCTTCCAGGGCCACTCAGCTCCTGACCTCATTACAGCCTTGGTTCAAATATGGATTAAAAAGCTGAATTCCAGAGGTGAGGTGAGAATGACAGCCCTTGATATCAAGGCTGCAGTCGACCGAGTGAGGCACCAAGGACCCCTAGCAAAACTGGAATCAGTGGGTATCAGGGGGCAAACGCTCAGGTGGTTGGGGTCATACCTGACACATAGGAAGATGGCAGGGTTGTGGGAGCTCCAGGACATCTCTCAGCTCCAGGACATCTCTGCAGGAGTTCCTCAGGGTAGTGTCCTCGGCCCAACCATCTTCAGCTGCTTCATCAATGATCTTCCCTCCATCATAAGGTCAGAAGTGGGGATGTTCACCGATGATTGCACAATGTTCATCACCATTCCTGACTCCTCAGATACGCACACAGTCCATGCTCACATGCAACAAGATCTGGACAATATCCAGGCTTGGGCTGACAAGTGGCAAATGACATTCACGCCACACAAATGCCAGGCTATGACCATCACCGGTAAGAGATAATCTAATCACTGTCCCTTCACACTCGATGGTGTTACCATCACTGAATCCCCACTATCAACATCCTGGGGGTTACCATTGACCAGAAACTCAACTGGACTCACCACATTAACAGAGTGGCTACAAGAGCAGGCCAGAAGCTGGGAATACTGCGGCGAGTAACTCACCTCCTGACTCCTCAAAGCCTGTCCACCATCTACAAGGCACAAGTCAGGAGTGTGATGGAATACTCCCCACTTGCCTGGATGGGTGCAGCCCCAACAACATTCAAGAAGCTTGACACCATCCAGGACAAAGCAGCCTGCTTGATTGGCACGACATCGACATGCATTCAATCCCTCCACCACCGATGCTTAGTAGCAGCAGTGTGTGCTATCTACACGATGCACTGCAGAAATTCACCAAAGATCCTCAGACAGCACCTTCCAAACCCATGACCACCTCCATCTAGAAGGACAAGGGCGTCAAACATATGGAAACACCACCACCTTCAAGTTCCCCTCCAAGTCACTCACTGTCCTGACTTGGAAATATATCACCATTCCTTCACTGTCACTGAGTCAAAATCCTAGAATTCCCTCCCTAATAACATTGTGGGTCAGCCCACAGCAGGAGGACTGCAACTGTTCAAGAAGGCAGCTCACCACCACCTTCTGCAGGGCAACTAGGGATGGGCAAGAAATGCTGGCCAGCCAGCAACGTCCACATCCCACAATGAATAGAAAAAATAAATATTAAATAATCATTAAACTCCCGTCTGAACAATCTTTCATTGTGGGTTTTGTATCTAAGTATCAATGGTGTCCGCATCAATGATGCTGAGGTGGAGGTGATCGAAAGCTTCAAGTTCCTAGGAGTAAATATTGCCAATGATGTATCCTGGTCCATCCACGTTGATGCTACAGTCAAGAAAGCACACCAGTGCCTCTACTTCCTCAGAAGGCTAAGGAAATTCGGTATGTCCATGATGAATCGTATCACTTTTTATAGATGCACCATAGAAAGCATCCTATCCAGGTACATCACAGGCTGGTGTGGCAACTGCTCTGCCCAAGACCACAAGAAATTACAGAGAGTTGTGAACGCAGCCCAGTCCATCACAAAAACCAGCCTTACTTCAATTTACACTGTCTGCACTTCCCACTGCCTCGGGAACACAGCCAACTTAATCAAAGATCCCTCCCACCTCAGTAATACTCTCTTCCACCCTCTTTGTTCAGACAGAAGATACAAAAGTTTTAAAACACGTACAAACAGATTTAAGAACAGCCTCTTCCCAGCTGTTAACAGACTTATGAACGGACCTCTTATATATTAGAGTTGATCTTTTCTGCACTTTCTCTGTAGCTATAACTGTATTCTGTGTTCTGTTCTATTACCCTGATGTACTTATGTAAAGTATGATTTGCCTGGATAGTCCGCAAAACAATACTTTCCATCGAATCTCAGCACATGTGACAATAATAAATCAGATCAAATCAATTTTAAACTTTTCAATGGATGTTACTGTTGGCGGGAGAATGGGGTTGAGAAACTTATCACCCATGATTGAATGGAAATGGCCTGATTTCTGCTCCTACGTCTTGTGGTTTTATGGATTATAATCAGTAGAGATTAATGTTTCATTGCCGGTCTCTCAGACAGACTTAAAAATGTTGAAGACTCATTATTAATCCCAAAGTCTCATTTATTATGATAGAGTACTTCCTCTTGGTTGTTGGTTTAATTTTTAAGAAAAGTATCCCACTGGCTTCTCTATTCCTAATTCATCACCTTGGAACAAAATGGTACTTATGTCCAGATTGCTGCATCAATTGATATTTTAGAAGATTTGATAAAGTCAGAGGTGGTTAACACCGGTTCATTCTTAGGATTGCCCTCAGCTTCTCAAAGACTGCTTGGCATTCTGCTGACCAAACCAGTTTTACCTGTTTTGGCAACAAATTTGTCAAAGGTGGAACTATTGCACCAAAGATAACAAGGTGTACAGCTGGATGAACACAGCAGGCCAAGCAGCATCAGAGGAGCAGGAAGGCTGACGTTTCGGGACTAGACCCTTCTTCAGAAATGGGGGAGGGGAAGGGGGTTCTGAAATAAATAGGGGGAGAGGGGGAGGCAGATAGAAGATGGGTAGAGGAGAAGATAGGTAGAGAGGAGACAGACCGGTCAAAGAGGCGGGGATGGAGCCAGTAAAGGTGAGTGTAGATGGGGAGGTAGGGAGGAGATAGGTCAGTCCAGGGAGGATAGACAGGTCAAGGGGGCGGGATGAGGTTAGTAGGTAGGAGATGGGGGTGTGGCTTGAGGTGGGAGGAGGGGATAGGTGGGAGGAAGGACAGGTTAGGGAGGTGGGGATGAGCTGGGCTGGTTTTGGGATGCGGTAGGGGAGGGGAGATTTTGAAGCTTGTGAAATCCACATTGATACCATTGGGCTGGAGGGTTCCCAAGCGGAATATGAGTTGCTGTTCCTGCAACCTTCGGGTGGCATCATTGTGGCACTGCAGGAGGCCCAGGATGGACATGTCGTCTGAGGAATGGGAGGGGGAGTTGAAATGGTTCGCGACTGGGAGGTGCAGTTGTTTATTGCGAACCGAGCGTAGGTGTTCTGCAAAGCGGTCCCCGAGCCTCCGCATAGTTTCCCCGATGTAGAGGAGCCCACAACGGGTACAGCGGATGCAGTATAAGACATTGGCAGATGTGCAGGTGAACATCTGCTTGATGTGGAAAGTCTTCTTGGGGCGTGGGATGGGAGTGAGGGAGGAGGTTTAGCACTTCCTGCGGTTGCAGGGAAAAGTGCCGGGTGTGGTGGGGCTGGAGGGGAGTGTGGAGCGGACAAGGGAGTCACGGAGAAAGTGGTCCCTCCGGAAAGCAGATAAGGGTGGGGAGGGAAAAATGTCTTTGGTGGTGGGGTTGGATTCCACAACCTCATCACCTCAGGTGACCTCCCACCCACGGCCTCCAACCTCATCGTTCCCCAACCCCGCACCGCCCGCTTCTATCTCCTTCCCAAAATCCACAAACCTGAATGCCCTGGTCGACCCATTGTCTCCACCTGCTCCTGCCCCACCGAACTTATCTCCAACTATCTGGACTCCATTTTCTCCCTACCTACGTCCGTGACACCACCCACGCCCTCCACCTCCTCCAGAACTTCCAATTCTCCGGTCCCCAACACCTCATCTTTACCATGGACGTCCAATCCCTATGCACCTGCATTCCCCATACAGATGGCCTAAAGGCCCTCCGCTTCTTCCTGTCCCATAGGCCCGACCAATCCCCGTCCACTGACACGCTCATCCGCTTAGCCAAACTCGTCCTCACCCTCAACAACTTCTCTTTCAATTCCTCCCACTTCCTACAGACAAAGGGGGTGGCCATGGGTACCTGCATGGGCCCAAGCTATGCCTGCCTCTTTGTAGGTTACGTGGAACAATCCCTCTTCTGTACCTACACTGGCCCTAAACCCCACCTCTTCCTCTGTTACATTGATGACTGTATTGGCGCCGCCTCGTGCTCCCACGAGGAGCTCAAACAGTTCATCCACTTCACCAACACCTTCCACCCCAACCTTAAGTTCACCTGGACCATCTCTAATACCTCTCTCTCCTTCCTGGACCTCTCTATCTCCATATCGGGCAACCACCTAGAAACCGATATCCATTTCAAGCCCACCGACTCCCACAGCTACCTAGAATACACCTCCTCCCCCCTACCTTCCTGCAAAAATGCCATCCCCTATTCCCAATTCCTTCGCCTCCGCCGCATCTGCTCCCAGGATGAGGCGTTCCACTCCCGTACATCTCAGATTTCCTCGTTTTTCAAGGACCGCAACTTCCCCCCCTCGGTGGTCGAGAACGCCCTCCACTGTGTCTCCCGCATTTCCCGCAACTCATCCTTCACGCCCCGTCCCCGCAATAACAACCAAAAAAGAATCCCCCTCGTCCTCACGTACCACCCGACCAACCTCCGGATCCAACGCATCATCCTCCGACAATTCCGCCATCTGCAATCCGACCCCACCACCAAAGACATTTTTCCCTCCCCACCCTTATCTGCTTTCCGGAGGGACCACTCTCTCCGTGACTCCCTTGTCCGCTCCACACTCCCCTCCAGCCCCACCACACCCGGCACTTTTCCCTGCAACTGCTACACCTGCCCCACACCTCCTGCCTCACCCCCATCCCAGGCCCCAAGAAGACTTTCCACATCAAGCAGATGTTCATTTGTACAGCGGGTTCCGCTGTACCCGTTGTGGCCTCCTCTACATTGGGGAAACCAAGCGGAGGCTCGGGGACCGCTTTGCAGAACACCTACGCTCGGTTCGCAATAAACAACTGCACCTCCCAGTCACGAACCATTTCAACTCCCCCTCCCATTCCTCAGACGACATGTCCATCCTGGGCCTCCTGCAGTGCCACAATGATGCCACCCGAAGGTAGCAGAAACAGCAACTCATATTCCGCTTGGGAACCCTGCAGCCCAATGGTATCAATGTGGATTTCACAAGTTTCAAAATCTCCCCTCCCCCTACCGCATCCCAAAACCAGCCCAGCTCGTCCCCGCCTCCCTAACTTGTTCTTCCTCCCACCTCTCCCCTCCTCCCACCTCAAGCCACACCCCCATCTCCTACCTACTAACCTGATCCCGCCCCCTTGACCTGTCCGTCGTCCCTGGACTGACCTATCCCTCCCTAACTCCCCACCTACACTCACCTTTACTGGCTCCATCCCCACCTCTTTGACCTGTCTGTTTCTTCTCCACCATCCATCTTCTATCCGCCTCCCCCTCTCTCCCTATTTATTTCAGAACCCCCTTCCCCTCCCCCATTTCTGATGAAGGGTGTCGGCCCGAAACGTCAGCCTTCCTTCTCCTCTGATGCTGCTTGGCCTGCTGTGTTCATCCAGCTCTACACCTTGTTATAAGAGATAACAAGGTGTAGAGCTGGATGAACACAGCAGGCCAAGCAGCACCAGAGGAGCAGGAAAGCTGATGTTTCAGGTCTGGACCCTTCTTCAGAAAATGTTCCTACTACCCCTCATCAGTGAATTCCAGCTGCTTTGGCTCGGTTCAATTTCTTCTATTCAATCATGGGATGTGGGTGTCACTTACTAAGGCAACATTTATTGCCCATCCCTGATTGCCCAGAGGGCAGTTAAGAGTCAACCACTCTTGGGACTGGAATCACATGTAGGCCAGACCAGGTGAGGGTGGCAGTTTGCTTCCTTTCCTTCCCATGCAGAACCTTATCAATGGCTTTACTAAAGTTCAAGTAACAAAGTCTCCCATTCTGCGATCATCAATCTTTTTGGTTACTTCCTCAAAAAACTCAATCAAGTTTGTGAGACATGACTTCCCTCACACAAAAGCATGCTGACTATGCCTTATCATTCCTTGCCTCTCCAAATGCATGTAAATCTTATCTTTTAGAATCATGTCCAACAACTTAACCCGCCACCAATGTCAGATTTACAGGTCTGTAGTTCCCAGGCTTCTCTTACAGCCTTTCTTAAATAAAGGCGAGACTCTAGACACCATCCAGTCATCCAGTACCTCAACTGTGGTTGCAGATGATGCAAATATTTCTGCTAGGCGCCTCACAGTTTCCTCCCTAACTTACCACAATGTCTCAGGATACATTTAGAGTTCTAGAGTCATAGAGATGTATAGCATGGAAACAGACCGTTCGGTCCAACTCGTCCTTGCTGACCAGATATCCTACATTAATCTAGTCCCATTTGCCAGCATTTGGCCCATATCTGTCTAAACACTTCCTACTCATGTACCCATCCAGATGCCTTTTAAATGTTGTAATTTTACCAGGCTCCACCACTTCCTCTTGCAGTTCATTCCATACACGCTCTACCTTCTGTATGAAATAGTTGCCCCTTAAGTCCCTTTTAAATCTTTTCCCTCTCACCTTAAACCTATTCCCTCTTGCTTTGAACTCCCTATCCTGGGGGAAAAGACCTTGATTATTCACTCTATCCATGCCTCTCATGATTTTATAAGCTTCTATAAAGTCAGTCCTCAGCCTCTGACACACCAGGGAAAATAGCCCCAGCCTATTCAACCTCTCTCTATAGCTCAAACCCTCCAACCCCGGCAATGTTTTAAATCTTCTAAATCTTTTCTGAGCCCTTTCAAGTTTCACAACATCTTTCCTAAAGCAGGGAGACCAGAACTGAATGCAGGATTCCTAAAGTGGCCTAACCAAGGTCCTGTACAGCCGCTACATGACCTCCTAACTTCTATACTCAATGCACTGACCAATTAAGGCATGTATACCAAACGCCTTCTTCACTATCCTATCTGCTGCGACTCCACTTTCAAGGAACTATGAACCTGCACACCAAGGTCTCTTTATTTGGCAACACTCCCCAGTATCTTACCATTAAGTGTATATGTCTTGCCCTGATTTTCCCTACCAAAATGCAGCACTTCACATTTATCCAGATTAAGCACCATCTACCACTCCGCAGCCCATTGGCCCATCTGATAAAGGTCCCCCATCTGATAAAGGTCCCATTGTACTCTGGAGGTAACCTTCTTTGCTGTCCACTACACCACGAATTTTGGTGTCATTTGCAAAATTACATGCCTCCTATATTCACTTCCAAATAATTTATATAAGTGCCAAAAAGCAGTGGATCCAGCAGCAATAACACAGAGTGGAGCTGGAGGAACACAGCAGGTCAGGCTGCATCAGACGAGCAGGAAAGCTGACGTTTTGGGTCAGGAAACAGGTCGAGACTCTTCTTCCTGACCTGAAACGTCAGCTTTCCTGCTCCTCTGATGCTGCTGGCCTGCTGTGTTCCTCCAGCTCCACACTGTGTTATCTCTGACTCCAGCATCGGCAGTTTTTACTATCTCCAGATGCAGCAGCAATCCTTGCAACACACTGCTAGTCACAGGCCACCAGTCCACCACCAACCTCCTCTGTCTGCTACCTTCAAGCCGATTTTGTATCCAAATGGCTAGTTCTCCCTGCTTTCCGTGTGATCTAATCTTGTTAATCAGTCTACCATGCAGAACCTTGTTGAATGCCTTACTGACGTCCATATAGACAATTCCACCGCTCTGCCTTCATCAATCATCTTCGTCACATCTTCAAAAAACTCAATTAAATTAGTGAGATACGGTTTCCGCACAAGCATTGTTGACTATCCATAATCAATCCTTGCCTTTCCAAATACTGTCCCTCAGACTCCCTTGCCAACTTGCCCACCACTGATGTCAGGCTCACTGGTCTATAGTTTGGCTATGCCTTACCACCCTTCTTAAATAATGGCAGCACGTTAGCCAACCTCCAGTCTTCCGGTAACTCATCCATGGCTATTGATAATAAAATATCTCAGCAAGGGGCCCAGCAATCACTTCCCTGGCTCCTCAAAAAGTTCTAAGGTACACCTGATCCAGTCTTGGGGATTTATCGACTTTAATGCATTTTAAGACGTCCAGAACCTCCTCCTCTGTAATATGGACACTTTTGAAGATTTCACTGTTTCTGTCCCCAAGTTCTCTAGCTTCTGATTCCTTATCTGAAGGTAAACACTGATGCAACATACTCGTTTAGTATCTCACCCATCCACTGTGGTTCCACACATAGGTGGACTTGCTGATCTTTAAGGGGACCTAATCTCTCCTGAGTTACCCTTTTGTCCTTAATGCATTTTGAGAAACCCTTTGGATTCTCCTTAGCCCTCTTTGCCAAAACTATCTCATGTCCCTTTTTTGGCCCCCTGATTTCCCTCTTAAGTAATTATCTACTGCCCTTATACTCCTCTAGGGATTCACTGCTGTCTACACCTGATATATGCTTCCTTCTTTTTCTTGACGAGAACCTCAATTTCTCTAGTCATCCAACATTAGCTACACCTACCAGCTTTGCCCTTCACAGGAACATACTGTCTCTGCACTCTCGTTATTTCACTTTTGAAGGCTTCCTACTTTCCAGCTGTCCCTTTTCCTGCGAATATCCACTCCCAATCGGTAAGTTCATAGAATCCCTACAGTGTGGAAACAGGCCCTTCGGCTCAACAACTGAACCTCAGAACATCCCACCCAGACCCATCCCCTATAACCCACCTAATCTACACGTCCCTGAACACTACGGGCAATTTAGCATGGCCAATCCACCTAACCTGCATATCTTTGGACTGTGGGAGGAAACCGGAGCACCTGGAGGAAACCCACGCAGACACAGGGAGAACGTGCAAAGTCCACACAGACAGTCACCTGAGGCTGGAATCAAACCCGGGTCCCTGGTGCTGTGAGGCAGCAGTGCTAACCACTGTGCCACCGTGCCGCCCTATGCCATCAAAATTGACTTTCCTCTAATGTAGAATTTTAAATTTTCAATCAACTCTATCCATTTCCATAACTACTTTAAAACTAATAGAATTATTATCACTTGTGCCAAAGTGCTGCCCCACCGACACCCAGTCACTTTCCCTCCCCTATTTCCCAAAGTTTGCTCCTTCCCTAGTGGGTACATCCACATACTAAATAAGAAATTTTCTTGTACACACTTAGCAAATTCCTCTTCATCCCATCCCTTAATGCTATGGCAGTCCCAGTCTATGTTTGGAAAGCCAAAATTCTCTAGTAATACCATCCTATTATTCTTACAGATAACTTAGACCTCCTTACAACTTTGCTTCTCAATCTCCCACTGACTATTGGGGGGTCTATAGATTTTCAGTTCGACTCAAGTAACTTCACTGGATGTACTCCCTGGAATATCCTCCTTAAGTACAGTTGGAATGTTATCCCTAATCATGTCACCAATCCCCCTCCTCTCTTGTCCCCTTTCTATCCTTCCTATAGCATTTATACCCTGGGATATTAACATGTCAGCCCTGTCCATCCCTGAGTCACATCTCTGCAATAGCTATGATATCCCAATCCCACTTTCCCAACCATGCCCTGAGTTCAGTAACAAAAACAGAAGTTGCTGGAAAAGCTCAGCAGGTCTGGCAGCATCTGTGAAGAAAATATCAGAGTTAATGTTTTGGGTCCAGTGACCATTCCTCAGAACTGATGGTAGCTGGGAAAATGTCAGTTTATATGCAGAAAATAGGGAGGGAGTTGGGATAGGGAGTAAACAATAGCATAGAGCCCGAAGAGAGAGATGAGCAGTTGGATGGACAAAGGAGTTGATAATGATCTGGCTAGGAGGTGAATAGTTGTTAATGGGGACCGATAGTAACTAACAATAGGTAATGTATGGTGGCAGGCTTTGTGATAACAATACCTGGTGTGTGGGGTAGGGGGCTAGGACATGGGAGAGTTTAGGCCCTAAAATTATTGAACTCGATATTGAGTCCGGAGGACTGCAGGGTCCCCAAGCGGAAAATGAGGTGTTGTTCTTTCAGCTTATATTGAGCTTCACTGGAACACTGCAGCAAGTCAGAGACAAAGATGTTGGCCAGAGAACAGGGTGGTGTGTTAATGTGGCAGGCAACAGGTAGCTCAGAGTCTTTTTTGTGAGCAGAATGTAGATGTTCTGCAAAGTGGTCACCCAGTCTATGCTTCGTTTCCCCAGTGTAAGGGAGACCACATTGTGAGTAGTGGATGCAGTAGACTAGATTCTGGGAAGTGCAGATGAAGTGTTGCTTCACCTGGAAGGTATGTTTGTGCCCTTGGATAGTGGGAGGGAGGAGGTAAATGGGTAGGTGTTGCACCTTCGCCGGTTGCAGGGAAAGGTGCCATGGGGCTGTAGGGGGGATGATGTTGGGGGTGAAGGAAGAGTGGACCAGGGTGTCCTGGAGGGAACGGTCCCTGCGGAAGGTGGACAAGGGAGGGAAGGGGAATATGTGTCTGGTGGTGAGATCTTACTGGAGGTGGCTGAAATAGCATCTGATGATCTTCTGAATGCGCATGCTGATGGGATGTTAGGTAAGGACAAGGGGAACCCTATCGCTGTTGTGTGAGGGAAGAGAAGGGAAGAGAAGGGGCAAAGGCAGAAGTGTGGGAGTTGGGTCAGACCCGGTTGAGGGCCCTGTCAATGATGGTGTTGTGGAATCCTCAGTTGAGGAAGAAGGTGGATATTGCAGAGGCTCTCTTGTCGAAGTTGGCCTCGTCTGAACATATACGATGGAGACGGAGGAACTGAGATAATGGGATAGAGTCTTTACAGGAAGCAGGGTGTGAGGATGTATAGTCCAGGTAGCTGTAGGAGACAGAGGGTTTATAGTGGATATTAGTGGCCAGTCTATCTCCAGATATGGAAACAGAGATGTCGAGGAAGGGAAGGGAGGAGTCAGAGATCGACCAGGTGAAAGTGAGGGCAGGGTGGAAATTGGAAGCAAACTTGATTAATTTTTCCAATTCCGAACAAGAGAGGGAAGCAGCACCGATGATATCATCGATATATTGGAGAAAGAGTTGTGGGTGGGGCCAGAATAGGGCTGGAACAAGGAATGTTCCACATACCACAAGACAAGACAGGCATGACTGGGGCACATGCGGGTACCCATGGCCACCCATCTGACCTGAAGAAACAGAGAGGAATTAATAGAGAAGTTGTTGAGGGTGAGGACGAGCTTGGCCAAGTGGAGGAGGGTGATGGTGGGTGGGGATGGTTCAGGTCTTTATTCCAGGAAGAAGTGGAGAGCCCTAAGACCCGCCTGATGCGGAATGGACATGTAAAGGGATTGCACGTCTATGGTAAAGAGGAGGTAGCTGGAACCTGCAACTGGAAGTTTTGAAACCGGCGTAAGGTGTCAGAAGAATCAAGGATGTACGTGGGCAGGGATTGGACCAGGGTAGAGAAGACTAAGACAAGGTAGGAAGAGATGAGTTCTGTGGGGCAGGAGCAGGCTGAAACAATGGGTCTGCCTGGACAGCCCTGTTTGTGGATTTTTGGAAGGAGGTAGAAGCGAACTGTGCGGGGCTGGGGAACTATCAGCTTGGAGGGAGCGGGGGGGAGGTCACCAGAAGAAATGAGATCAGTTACCGTGGTAGTTACAATGGCCTGATGCATCAAAATGGGGACATGATCCAGGGGAAGATAGGAGGTATCTGAGAGTTGGCGCTCAGTCTCTGCAATGTAGATGTCAGTATGCCAGACTACAACAGCACCACCCTTATCAGCAGGCTTAATAATAAAGTCAGGGTTAGATCTACAGTTAGGGTTAGGGTTAGGATTAGGGTCAGGGTTAGGGTTAGGGTTAGGGTTAGGGTTTATCCGCAGATGCCCACCAAACAGACAACAACAGGAGGATACAGTACGCCCTAACACATTGGCCTCACTACCTTACATCAAGAATATATTGGAACTGACAATAAGACTCCTAAGACCATGAGGAATTATGATAGCACACAAGCCCACAGCCACTCTACGACAAACACTCACGAGGATTAAAGACCCTATTCCCACAACATGCAGAACCAACATGGTTTACAAAATACCATGCAACGACTGCCACAAACATTACATCGGACAGACAGGAAGGAAACTAGCCTTCAGAATACATGAACATCAACTAGCATCAAAACGGCACGACAAACTCTCCTTAATATCAGTACCCTCAGACAATAAAGGCCATCAGTTTAACTTGGACAAGGTCACCATAGTAGCCTAAGCCAAATATACACATGCATGGGAATTCCGAGAGACACGGTTCTCCACCCGTAATGCAATCAACAAACATATAGAATTGGACCCCATATACAAACCCATACAGATCAATACTGGAAATGACACTACTCACCATAATGGACCAGACAGCATAAATTCCAAGCGGAGTAGAATAACATCACTTCATCTGAGGCTCCACTGATGATATCACCTAGCATGGTGACGAAATGTCTGAACGAGAACAAGCCAGCTCGGTGAGCAAGTCAACAACCTCATAAGAAGTCGGAGGCTAAGAGGAGAGTTGAAGAGAATGTCTATAATCCAGTGGGTGGGAGAACTTGGGAATTCTTTGTCTGAAAGTTTGATTGAGTCAAAAATTTTCATAACATTTCAGTAGTAGTTAGATATTCACTTGATTTGGCGTAGCATCCAGGGCTATGGACGAAGAGCTAGAAAATGGAATTTCTGTAATCAGATCTTTGTTGACTGGTGCAGACACACAATGTGCCAAGTGACCTCCTTCTATGCTGTAAACATCAACTCTACAATGTCTTAACTGTCCTAATTGTTGTCACCATAGTTATAGTCTTTGGCAATCACTTGCTAATGAGAATGATTGATCACCGATCATGGGTTCTGTGGACCCTTGCGTGGTTGATGAGGGTCTTGGTATCAGCATAGATGTCAATGTAGTCAAAGACACTCATCCTTAGGTGTCCAAAGGCAGCATTCGCAGATTGGAATCTCCACATCAATGTCATCCTTAAATTGGAGAAGGTTCACTTTTTGAACTGTCTAATTTTCCATCTGGGCTTTTCTGATGAAGGGTCTAGGCCCGAAACGTCAGCCTCTCTGCTCCTATGATGCTGCTTGGCCTGCTGTGTTCATCCAGCCCTGCACCTTGTTGTCTCGGATTCTCCAGCATCTGCAGTTCCTACTATCTCTAATTCTCCATCTACCTCACTTTTACTTTGTCTGCTGTCTCCACTACTTGTACCGCCTGACGTACTTGCTGTTTTGCATGTTATTACCTGTGATGATATCGCTTCAAATTACTCAGGTGCTGTCATCCATTTTTCATCCTATGATCATCTAGGAGTATCCTAGGAATATCTATCAGACAAGTTCTCTTGACTAACTGCCTAACCACTTTATGTGGACAACTGAATTTTGTTTTCAGAGCTTCATCTTTTCCAGGCAATGATATCAATACTTTTCTTCCTGCTTGAAGTGTTCTCCTCACAGCATGTTTTTGTGTCCATTCCTTTCACCTTATCATACTAAACTGACCTCATTAATTACCTGCCCTGCCCTTACGGCATCTGTCACATCCGCTTCCAGCCCCATTTTGCCATATGCCTATCTGAGGACAATTTGCCACTCAGTGGATATCTACCTAAAGTCTGGTGTTATTTGCACCCATGTAATTTTTGAAAGGCCACTATGCAGCCAGACAAGCATTAGTAATCCGACATTGTCCCTCACTGGCAACATCATGGCACAGCAGCCCCAAAACTATGCAGCCATCAGTACATCATTGGTGGTCTGTTGCCGATGAGAATGACCCCTGTTCCACCCACAGGGTGAGTTTCTAGGTGGCTGTATAGACCAATGCGGCCCCCACAGGCTTTGTTACACTTGGGGCAGAAGATGGTTGTGGGAAGGAGTGGGTGGGTTGTTGCTGTGGCAGCACGCTCCTTACGCTATTTTCACCTGCTTCCACTTTTTCCTGCTGGCAAGTCTCGAGGTGCTTGACACCTTCCCAGATGCTTTTCCTCCACTTTGGATGGTCTTGGGCCAGTAATTCCAGAGTGTCTGTGGGAATGCTGCACTTGTGTTTCCTCTGTCCATGTGGGGCTCGCCTGCAGTTTCGGACCTGGGTCTTGCTTGGGGAGTCTTGTGTCGGTCATGCAGATGATGTGCCCAGCTCATTGCAGCCAATCAAGAGTGGCCAGTGCCTTGATGCTGGGGATGTTGGCTTGATTGAGAATGCTGGTGTTGGTGCCTCTTTCTTCCCAGCGGATTAGCTGGATCTTGTGCGGGTAGCATTGGTGGTGCCAATGGTACATAACTGACATGGCTGACACCCCCTTGCACACATAATCTCATTTACTGCGTTCGTCATTGTTTAACTACCACACCATTCACTTTAGCTGGTTTAACTACATCCTGTCTGAACAATAAACTAAAACAAAAAACTGCGGATAAACTAAAATAAAAAACAAATCAGAAATTGCTGGAGAAACCCAGCAGGTATGGCAGTATCTTTGGAGAGAAAGCAGAGTTTACATTTCAGGTCCAGTGACCCTTCTTCAGAACTGAGAGTAGTTAGGAAAATGCAGTATGTAAGCTGAAGATGGGTTGGGTTTGGGGGATAAAAGGAGTGAGTGGATAGGTGAAGATGGAGCCCAGAGGGAGAGAATGAATGACAGTTGGGCAGACAAAGGGACGTATGATAATATGTCTGGGAGAAAGTAAAACTGATAATGGGAACTGTAAACAGGTGAAAATGGGTTGGCTATGCTGAAAGCAGTCCATGTCGTGACAGGGCCTGGAGTCTGTGGGTGAGTAAAGGACATACAGGAAGGTGTCCAGGTTCTAAAATTATTGAATTTGATATTGAGTCCTGAAGGTTGCAGGGTCTCCAGGTGGAAAATGAAATGCTGATCTTCAAGCTTGCACTGAGCCTCGCTGGAGCACTGCAGCAGCCCAAGACAGATATGTTGGCCAGGGAACATGGTGGTATGTTGAAATGGCAGGCAGATGGAAGCACAGGGTCATGTTTGCAGACAGAACGTAAGTGTTCCTTAAAGCAGTCACCCAGTCTACATTTCATCTCTCCAGTGTAGAGGAAACCATTTTGTGAGCAATGAATTTAGTAGAATAGATTGAGTGAAGTTCATGTAAATTGCTGCTTCATCTGGAAGGCGTGTCTGGAGCCTTGGATTATGGAAAGGTGAACAGGCAAGTGTTACATTGTCTTCAATTGCATAGGAAGGCGCTATGGGGTGTGAGGAGGCGTTGGGAGTAGAGAAGGGTGTCCCAGAGGGAACGGTCCCTGCACAATACTGACAAGAGAGGGGAGAGAAATATGTGCCTGGTGATGGCACCCTACTGGAGGTGGTGGAAACGGCGGCTAATGTTCCTTTAGCTGTGACTGCTGGTGGGGAGGTAAGTGTGACAAAGAGTACCCTATTGATATTGTGGGAGGGAAGAGAAGGAGTGAGGCCACAAAGTGTGAGAAATGTATCAGGCAGAACTAAGGGCCCTGTCAACTGTGGTGGTGAGGGATCTTCAGTTGAGGATAAAATTGTACATTTCTGAGGCTCTCCTGTGGAAGGTGGCATCATCAGAACAGATGCGATGGAAACAGAGATACTGGGAGAATGGAATGGGGTCCATATAGGCAACAGGGTTTGATGATGTAGGAACAAATTACTGCAGATGCTGGAATCTGTACTGGAAACAACAAATGCTGGAGATCACTTCAGCTCTGATGAAGAGTCATCTAGACTCAAAATGTTAGTTTGCTCTCTGTCCACGGATGCTGTCTGACCTGCTGTGAACTCCAGGATGTGAGGGTATACAGTCAAGGTAACTGTAGGAGTCGATGGGCTTATTGCAGATATTGATGGCCAGTCTATCCCCAAAAATGGAAACACAGATGTCGAGGAGGTAAGGGAGAAGTCAAAATGGACCAGGTAAAGGTGAGGCCAGGGTGGAAGTTGAAAGTGAAATTAATAAATTTTTCCAATTCCAGATGAGAGAGGAAAGCAGACCCGATGATGTCATCAAAGTACCGGAGAAAGAGTTGTGTGGACAACCTGAATAGGACTGGAATAAAGAATGTTCCACATACCCCACAAAGAGACAGTCATAACTGGGCCCATGTAGAAACCTGGGGTGACATCTTGGATCTGAAGAAAGTGAGATGAGTTAAAGCAGTAGTTGCTCAAAGTGAAGATGATCTAGGCCAGGCGGAGGAGGGTGGTGGTGGATGGGGACGGTTTAAGCCTTCTTTCTAGGATCAAACAGAGAGCTCTAAGACCATCCTGGTGGGGATGGATGTGTAAAGGGAGTGCACGTCCATGGTGGCTTGTGCCCATGACTGGAGATTCTGAAACTGATATAAAGTTTCAGAAGAACCGCAGATATAAGTGGGAAGAGACTGGACAAAGGGAGAAAAAATGCTGAGTCAAGATAAGAAGAGATATGTTCTGTGGGACAGGAACAGGTAGAAACAATGGGTCAGTCTGGCAGTTCTGTTTGTCGATTTTGGGAAGCATGTCGTGAGCTGTACAGAAGTGAGCTGTAAGGGATTTGGGGAATGTGAGCTTGGAAGCTGTGGTGGTGAGATCCCCAGATGAAATTAATGACTGTTGTGGACACAATAGCCTCATGTTCGATAGTGGGGTTATAATCCAAGGGGAGATGGGAGGAGGTGTCCAAGAGCTGGTGCAATGCAGAGATCAATGAAAGAACTCCATACAGGCCGGTATCCACCACCAAGTCACCCTTTATTGACACATGAACAGTCCTTGACTTTAGTACTGTCTCAATCAGAAGCAGCTACCAGAGTGTCAGCATCTCTGACACTCTCCTTTTTATCTGTCAACCAGAACTTCCTGATTGGACCAGATTAACAGTCCCAATCAGGCAACTCAGATTCTATGAGATCCAACTGTCTGACCTCATTATAACCACTGCATCCCTCCCACTCTGAGTCTGAGGACATAGGCCGGACATTTTCTTGGAGAGCCTCCTGGTGTTTTTAAGCAGTGGGTTAGATTCCTCTGATTTGGCGTCTGATACAAGTGACATGTAACACAGAGGAGCTCACCTCATATTCCAGGAGCACCTCAGCAGAATTTCACTGTCTTCTTTCAGCAGCAGAGGCGTCAAGGCAGCTACGTCCATCATGTCCATCTCTGATTCTGAGGACTTACCAACGCTTGATGGAGAGAGTGAATCCATGGGTTCCAGCAGCCTTTCCGACTGTTCCAAGGGGCAGGGCATGTTTTGCTTCCGGACCGTTTGTGAATTCGTGGCGTTCATATAGCCCACATGCTTGTTCAGGACCATCACACCTACTCGAACTTTATACGTCTCTGGTCCTGATCTCATGTCAAACATGCCTCTTATCATGCGGGACCATTTGTGTGATTCTTACACCAAAGTTATTTCCCTGCATCAAACTGACTGTCTCACTTAACGGAGTCTTGTGTCCAGCATTGGCATTCCTGATGCCGTTTCATTCTCTCACCTAAGTCTGGGAAGATCAGACTTAACCTGGTGCGGAGTCTTCTACCCTGCTGGTGCTATCCTTGTAGTTGCATGCAGAGTGGTCCTATCATGAAATAAGAACCATGACAACTTGGTATTTAGTGAGGCTGTAGGCTGTTTCTTCAAGCCAGGCTTCACAATTTGGACAGCTTTTTCTGCCAAGCCATTGGATGATGGGTGGTGTGGAGCTGTCCTTATATGCTGAATCCCATTTAACTTTAAGAAATCACCAAATTCCCTGCTGGTGAATGATGGCCCGTTATCTATGACCGACACTTCCTGGACTCCATGTGTTAAAAAGATGCACACAGTTTTTCTATCATCGATCCCTTGTTTGCGAATTGACTATATGTACGGCCACACACTTTGAGTGGCATCAATAATGACTAAGAACATTGAACCCATGAAAGGACTTTCATGGTCGACGTGCAACTGAGTCCAAGGTTTACCCATCCATTCCCACAGATCTGGGGGAGCTCTGGTGGTAATTTTTTTCCATGTTGATACTCCAGGCACTGCTGTGTCTCTGTATGCATCCAGGCCTATCCATCAGACATAACCTCTTGCAAATATCTTTATTTTGGAGACCGGATGGCCCTGGTGGAGTTTAGCTGGTATTTGACGGTGACCTTTGCTCCCCTGCTGTAACCATTTAACCAGACCTCTACTTTGATTGATTTTGATTTTGATGTTGCTAAGCATTTTAACTGTTCCTCAATAGATGTAGGTGTATTTTCCAGGGTCTGAACTCTCCTGGATATCCAACCTGGATACTGGGCTGTGAGTTATCTGACTCAATTTACATCTTATAGGACTGTTTTGCTGTCTTGAGTCCACATACTGGAAGCAACTACAATGGCTTGCTGGCAGGACCCTGAAGAAAATTTTAACCATTTGGCTGAGGCTTGGCTTTGTTTGGTGTTTTGGTATGGACTGACCTGGAGTCTCTTTGATCAGGATATGTCCTGAGTGAGGCTGTGCAATTACCCCGCACTCAAGTAATGTTCCCCAAGCTCAGTCGGACTGATGAAGTTCTGTAGGAATACCTTGCAACTCATATGGTCCACTTGCCGCATTTTCCAATGATAAAACCAATTGTAGCACATAGAAACATAGAACATAGATAATAGATGCAGGAGTAGGCCACTTGGACCTTCAAGCCTGCATCACCATTCAATATGATCATGACTAATCATGCAATTTCAGTATCCCACTCCCACTTTCTCTCATAATCCCTTGATTCCTTTAGCTGCAAGGGCCACATCCAGCTTCCTCTTGATTATATCTAACGAGCTAGAGAATTCCACAGGTTCGCAACTCTCTGAGTGAAGAAATTCTTCCACATCTTAGTCCTGAATGGCTTACCCCTTATTCTTAGACTGTACCCCTAGTTCTGGACTTCCCCAACATCGGGAACGTTCTTTCACATCTAGTCTGTTCAGTCCCATCAGGATCTTATATGTTTCTTTGAGATGCCCCTTCATTCTTCTGTTTGAAGCACCTGTTTGAAGTCCAATTGGACGTCAGCTAGTTGGCATTTTTACAGTTGCATCATTGATTTCACATACCTGATGGCCTCAGCATCTCATTAATGGTAAAACCAAAGTAACAGGCTGCTGTCCATTGTCTTAACCTAGTCAAAATTCCTGTAATGGTTTTCCCTGGTTCTCAAATTGCTGAATAATAATGAAAGCATCTCAGAATTAGAAGAGGCTTTAGTCACAATATTCCTTAACTATATTCGTCAGTTCTTGAAAGGTTTTAGTATCTGTAGCCTCAGGGAAAGTTAGGCTCCTATTTACAGAAAAAAGCTGAAACTCTACAGCCTGTCAGGAGAATTACTAATTGCATTTTGTCTGCCACAATGTTGTTTGCCCAGAAAAATTAACATATTAACATATACTGGACCCAGTCTTTGACAGCAGGGTCGAACGAGTGAAGCTTCCCAACCAAAGTCACGATGTAAGAAATGTTTACTCAACTCAAAATAGATTGTGCAGTGAATTTTCTTCAGGATCATGCTTTACTCCTGTTGCCACTGAAATAACTGCACAGAGGCCAGTATCTGTTACCAAGTCACCCTTTATTATCCATAAACAGTCTTTGACTGTAGTACTGCTTCATTCAGTCAACTACAGGAGTGTCAGCATCTCAGACACTCCCCTATTTATATGTCAGCCAGGGCTCCCTGATTGGACCAAATTATCAGCCCCAATCAGGGAACTCATGTTCTATGAGATCCGGGCAACTGACCTTGTCAGAGTTGTACAGTCGGTATGCCAGCCATCAACATCGTCTTGTTGACAGTTCAGAGGAAGGGTCACTGGACTCAGAACGTTAACTCTGATTTTTTTCTTCACAGAGGCTGCCAGACCTGCTGAACTTTTCCAGCAATTTCTATTTTTGTTCCTGATTTTGTTGGCAGGCATGGTGGCAAAGTCAGTGTTAATCTGAGAACAGAGTGCAGTCAGTTCAGAGGGAGATAGTTTTGAATGGGTGAGGGGTGGCAGAGAAATAAAGGCATCCAATGTCATGTTGACAGTTCTTGGTGAACAATTCGAGCGCAGGTAAAAAGCCAGAGAGTGGGGTCCGGGTGGAGGGACAGTGTTAGAGGTATATGAGGAATCTGTGGGACAGGATAGAATTCTTGTCCAAAGAAATGGGTGTGGAGGTGATGGAAGAAGACTACAACATCATGATGTCCCCGAAATTCATTGAGAATTTCATCTAATTATGGATTAAACTAAGACTTTTGCTGAGTAAGAGCGTTTAGCATGAGAGAGTGGAACATCGAGGGATTGTAAATATACATGACAAGAGGTAGGGTTAGGAGAAGGGATGGAGACAGACGAATGGAAAAGAGAGAAAGGTTCCACAGGGGCCTTGGTTTCTCTGAGCTGTTGTAGCTTGTGTTTTTTTAATGCCTGAAAGGAAGAGAAAAGGTTTTTTGTTAGAGCATTGAATGAACTGGAGAATGAAGTGAGATTGAGGGGCAGCACCATTAGCAGTGCCTCACCCTTTCTCAAAGCTGCCTCAGCCACTAAGAGCAGAAGTAGGCCATTTGGTATTTTGAGTCTGCTCTATCATTCAATATAATGATGCCTGATCCTCTCTCTGAATGCCATATCCCTTGAACATCTAAAAATTTATCTATCTCTTTACTGAATATACTCTGTGATTTGGCCTCTACAGCCTTGTTGTAGAGGATTCCACAGATTCACTACACTTTGAATAAATAAATGTTTCCTCATTTCAGTCCTCTGAAAGGCCCCTCATGCCTTCTGAAAATCCATTGTCTCAAAAAGGTATATGCTCAAAAATCCAGCAGATTTCTGGAGCATGATCTGCCTATCATAAAACCATGCTGGCTTTGTCCAACCTATTCTGCTTTTCAACTATAAGATAACACGGGGTAGAGCTGGATGAACACAGCAGGCCAAGCAGCATCAGAGGAACAGGAAACCTGACGTTTCGGGTCGAGACCCTTCTTCAGAAATGGGGGAGGGGAAGGGGATTCTGAAGGGGAAGGGACTTAGTCTCCACCTATCTTCTCCTTTATCCATCTTCTATCCGCCTTCCCCTCTCTCCCTATTTATTTCAGAATCCCCTTCCCCTCCCCCATTTCTGAAGAAGGGTCTCGACCCGAAACGTCAGCTTTCCTGCTCCTCTGATGCTGCTTGGCCTGCTGTGTTCATCCAGCTCTACACTGTGTTATCTCAGATTCTCCAGCATCAGTAGTTCCTACTATCTCTGCTTTTCAAATGATCTGTCATCTCAATCTTTAATAATAGACTCTAGCATTTTCCTCACTCAGCTAATTTGACTGTAATTCTGTTTTTTTTTCTCTCCCTTTCATTTCAAATAGTGGAATTACATTTGCCACCTTCCAATCTGTAGGATCTGCTCCAGAGTCCATCGACTTTTGGAAGATGACAACAATGCACCCAATATTCACAGGGTCCCTTTCTTGAGTACTTTGCGATAGAGATTATCAGATGATTTGTCAGCCTTTCAACCATTAATTTTCCCAGCACCATTTTCTTATGAATACTGATTTCTTTCAGTTCAGTCCTTTCACTAAGCTCTGGGTTTCCTGACATTTGTGGAAATGTATTTATGCCCTTTTTGAGAAGACAGAAGCAAAATATGTGTTCAGTTCTTCTGCCATTTCTTTGTTCCCTATTATAATTTCCTCGGCTTCTGACTGTAAGGGTTCTACATTTATCTTTACTAATCCTTTCTCTTACCACAAATTTATAGAAGATTTTATGGTCAGTTTGTATGAAAATTAGAAAAGATGTTTTGGAGAACCCTACTACGGCTGTTCACGGTGGATATACAATGGATTATATTTAAAGAATGTGTGTGTGAATAACAATACAAACAACATTAATAACAATAAAATGCTGCCAATCCTCAGGCTTGCTGTTTTTTTTCTGGCTATATTATATGTCTCTCTTTGATCTAATAATATCCATGATGTCTTTTGTAAGCAGTGGTTGAGCTACCTTTCCTCTTTTATTTTTGTACCAGATTAAAATGAATAATTGTTGTTGTTCATTCGCATGTTCTTTAAAAACAAACCATTGCCTATCCACCGTCAACCCCTCTAATAAGATTCTCTACTTCATTCTTGCCAATTGTCATACTTTCACAGTTTCTTCTATTTAGATCCAGGACCCTAATTTTTCATTCAACTACTTTGTTGTACATCCTAATGAAGCACCCAATCATATTGTAGTCACTCTTCCTCAAGGAACCTGGAACAACAAAATTTTTAATGACTCCTTTCTCATTGCACAGTATCCAGCATAGAATAACATGTTCTCTTGCAGAGAGCTGTAGAGATGAGGTGATAAGCATATTCAAGGCTGAGGTAGACAGATTTTTAATCAGTAAAAGAATCAAGGATAATAGGGAAAAGGCAGGAAAGTGGAGTTGAGGATTAGCGGATCAGCCATGATTTCATTGAATGGAAGGAGCAGATGCAATGGGTTGAATGGCACCTACATCTTATGACCTTAATGGAGAGACCTTAGAGTGCATGCCCACAGGCCCTTGAAGGTGGCCAGAAAAGAAGACAAGGTATAAGATAAGAAGATATATGAGATACTTTCCTTTATTTGGCAAGGTATTGAACATAAATGTAAGGAGGTTATGCTGGAACTATGTAAGACACTGGCTATGCCACAGCTGGAATTTCGTGAACATTCCTGCTCACCATATTAGAGGAATGACATGATTGCTTTAGAATGGGTACACAACATATTTTAGGAATGTTACTGGGGCTTATAAAATATATCTATGAGTAAATATTCAGTGGGTTAGGTTTGTTTTCCTCAGAGCAAATGAGAATGAGGTTGACTTAATTGTGGTGTACAAAATTATGAAGGGCTTAGTTAGAGTCAATAGGGAAGATCCATCTCCCTGTGTAGTAATGTCAATTACCAGAGGGCTTAGATTGAAAGTGATTGGGAGAAGAATTACATTGGACATGAGGAAAAGATTTTGGCCAGATGGATATTGGTGGGCATCTGGAATTTGCTGCCCATATTAGCAGTTAAAATGGAAATCCTTAACTTGTTTAGATCTTATATGCACTTGATGTGCTGTAGCCTGCAAGGTTACTAAGTAGGTGCTGGAAAGTGAATCAAAGTGGGTGGTGAGTTTATACAGCTTGTGCAAATGCAATGGTCTGAATGACTTCTTCCAGGGCTGTAACATTTCTATGGTTCTGAGTTTCTAAGTGCAAACCAGGTGGATTGCACCTCTAATGGACCACTGCAAAATTGTATGTGATATGGGTTGCTAATGCTGTTGGCAGAGTGTTTAAACAAAATTGGCAGCAAGATGGAAATCAGGTCATTATACTTTTGAGACTACAGAGCTAGTTTTGGTTGACTCTAAAAGTTAGTTTAAGATGTATCAACAATGAATGAAGAAGTTTGAAATGTCTTACCTTTTTTTCTCTAGATGTGGCTAGAGTTGGATTCTCAAATCACTGATGCAGCTAATGAAGCAAAGGACAATGTGAAGTTCCTGCAGGCACTGGAGAAAGTTTGTCAGCCACTCTACAATTCTGATCCGGTAATTACTTATTTAAAGAAGTCCTTTTATCTGAAATATTTCAATGCTATCAGTCAGATTTTATATTGACAAAAAATGTTAGCAATGGAGGATGGAATTCTGGTCTCCTTACAGTGTTGCTTCCAGTTTGAAGGTAGAATTTTGAGCCAACAAGAAGTCTCCAGGTTGAAAATCTTGACTTTAGGCAAGGGTTATGTGTTGACTATATACGTGGCTAGCACGAGGGGACATAGCTTTAAATTGAGGGGTGGTAGATATAGGACAGATGTCAGAGGTAGGTTCTTTACTCAGAGAGTAGTAAGGGCGTGGAATGCCCTGCCTGCAAAAGTAGTAGACTCGCCAACTTTAAGGGCATTTAAATGGTCATTGGATAAACATATGGATGATAATGGAATAGTTTAGGTTAGATGGGCTTCAGATTGGTTTCACAGGTTGGCGCAACATCGAGGGCTGAAGGGCCTGTACTGCGCTGTAATGTTCTATGTTTTTCTATGTTTTAACCCATGTACTGTGGATCTATTGGGGAATTGTTATTTCCCTACCCTGCCACTAAAAAAATGGTGGTGAGTATGCCTGGGAGAAGATTTAACTGTAACTAACTTGGAGGTGGGATCTTCGCACTCAGAGAAAGGAAGTCCTTGTCAGACGGTTGTCAGCCACGATGTCACCTGGGTTCAGACATCAAGCTGTATGGAGCAGATTTCCTATTCACAAGTTTTACTGTTGTTTTCCCGTACATGGGGTTATGCCTCCACTTAGCACATGGTCTGTCCAAACGTAGTACTTTCTACACCTGACATTAGCATACACAGCAAAACATGCTAGGTTTCTCAAAGATAAAAATGAATAGCAAACCAGTAATACTTGGAAATGAACATATTGATTGTTTTGGAGCTCCAATCTGAAGTATGCAAGATGGTTCAGTTTGATTTCTATTTTTTGGAAGTATTATTGTTCTTTTCCTTCTGGAAGCCCATATGATGTGGGCCTCCACTGACATGGGTGAAATAATAGCAAGCAGGATAAGGCCCTAATGTAGTCAGCCAGAAAAAACCAGTAAATCATGAGAATAACACATGTTGTTCTGACTCATCATATGTACTTCAAAACAGAGGTATAGTATTTGTTTGTTATCTATATCAATGATTTGGATGAGAATGTACAAGGCATGATTGGTAAGTTTGCAGATGACACTAAAACGGGCAGTATTGTGTACAGTGTGGAAGGTTATCAGAAATTGCAGCAGAATCTTGATCAGCTGGGGAAGTAGGGCGAGAAATAGTAAATGGAGTTTAATATAGCTAAGTGTGAGGTGTTGCATTTTGGAAAGTCAAATCAAGGTTGGAGTTTCATGGTGAATGGTAGGGCCTTAAGGAGTGTAGTGAAACAGAGGGACCTTAGAGTTCAGGTGCACAGTTCTCTTAAACTGGAGTCACAGGTAGGGCAGTGAAGAAGGGTTTTGACACACTGGCTTTCATCAGTCAGGGCACTGAGTCTAGAAGTTGGGAAGTTATGTTTCAGTTGTACAGGACATTGGTGAGGCTGCATTTGGAGTATTGTGTTCAGTTTTGGTCATCTTGCTATAGGAATAATGTTATTTAACTGGAAAGAGTGCAGAGGAGATTGACAAGGATGTGGCCAGGACTCAAGGGACTGAGTTATAGGGAGAGGTTGGACAAGCTAGGACTTCTTTCTTTCGAGCGTAATAGACTGAGGGGGGATCTTATAGAAGTGAATACAATCATAAGAGACATGGATAGGATGAATGCACTCAGTCTTTTTCCCAGGGTTGGGGAATTGAGGACTAGAGGGCATCAGTTTAAGGTAAGAGGGGAAAGAAACCATGGGAACCTGCGGGGCAACTTTTTTACATAGAGGATGGTATGCATATGAAATGAGCTGCCAGCAGAAATGATTTAGGTGGATACATTAACAACAATTAAAAGGCATTTGGACGAATACACGGACAGGAAAGGTTTAGAAGAATGTGGGCCAAGTGCAGGAAAATGGGGTTAGAGTGGATGGACATTTTGGTCAACATGGACCAGTTTGGGGCAAAGGGCCTGTCTCTGTGCTGTAGGACACTATGACTCTAATATCACTAATAATGTCCATTTCCAAGTATTATTGATTTTTAACTGATTTTTTTTCCTGTGGAGTTAATTGGTCACTTAAGGACTTCAATATACTCAAGCTGGCAGGATCCTGATGCCCCTCCATTTTCTGGTAACATTACACAGTTTAGCAGCAAGGGATTTGGCATTGGGCAGGTCACTATTTTGCAAGGTATGTGATTAATATATATTTTGATTTTTGTGGGGTTTGGATTTTGAACTAGTGGCGTATGTGTTTTGGTCTCTGTATATGAGAGACTTTAATGATTAACTTGTCAGTACTTTTGCAGCCAATGTTTTATAAAAATCTGTATGAGCGAAACAGTTCCTATGGGTGCAAATTTGTTTGCATTGAGAGAATTTTATGTTCTTTATTCATTAGCGGGATGAGGGCATCACTGGCTAAGCAGCATTTATTGCCCATCCCTAATTGCCCAGAGGGCAATTCAAAGTCAGCCACATTGCTCTGGGTCTAGAGTCACATGTTGGCCAGACCAGGCAAGGATGGCAGTTTCCTTCCCTAAACTGTATTAGTGAACCAGATGGGGTTTTTCCAACAGTCAAGAATGGGATTCATGGTCAAATCGTTAGATTCCAGATAATTTTATTGAATTCAAATTCCACCCTCTGGTGTGGTGGGATTCAAACCCGGGTCCTCAGAACGTTATCAGGGTCTCTGAATAAACTATCCAGCAGTTGCCTCCCCGTTTGGGTGTGGACAGAATAAGCATTGTAGAGTAATAACCTTCTTTCAGTTAGAGGGATCAGTAATTTTTTTTTGCCTGGGGAAGCATCCATAGCTTTTGGTTTCAATTTGCCAATGTCCTGGTTGTTGGATGTAGTAAACAGTTTCTCTGAGAAAAATGAGTTCGTTCGGAAAAGTTAGGAAATATATTACCTCAGTGCAAGTGTTTCAGTTTAAAAGCTCCATACAAGAAGCGTATTGATAGAACTCTGAAGGGTGTATTAGAAGCTGAGAAATTCTAAGTTTAAGGAGGAGGCTATCAAACTTTCAAGGCCAGGAATTACAAGAAACAGTTAAGTTAAATCGATAGATGTAATAGAGAAGTGAACTTTCTCTGGTATTTATTTGTGTTATAAAGATTTGCTGTTGACATAGATGAAATATTGTATTTTACTGCTTATTTTTAATCTTTCAAGTTAGTTTACATGAAAATAGCTTGGTTTACGCTATTTTATCTTTTCTTTTGCATAATAAACTTATGTTTCATAGTTAAACTCATATCACACACAGAAGTGTGTGCTTATGTTGCAGTGAGAGATCACTTTGCTAAATGGAAAAAAATTGTGTATCAAACCAAAATACAATTGGGGATCTGATTTGTCCAGTAATAACATCAGCTGGAATCTTAACAATTGGGGGCTCAGCTGGGATTTGAATGTACTGGAGTTAAAAGGAGTTTGTGTATTTCTTTTTGAGATGATGGATAAGTTGTGGCTCTGAACATAACTGAACATAACAACTGTGTTATGGTGAGGTTTACTGCATAAAGTTTGAAGACAGTTTTAAGCTTTGGTTAGAGTTCGCTGGAAATCAAACTATAACAGTGGATTATTTGAAATCTTTGATGATAGCAAAACTGAGAGATACAGCAGATAAATTGAAGGTAGAAATAAAAGCAAGATCTTGTTAGGATGAGATGCTTTAAGTTATTATCCCACATTTAGAATTTAAGGAAAAGAAAATAAAATTGGGATGTCCTAGCCAAAATTAGTTGAGATACACTTAGAAATGAAAACAAAAATGTTTGAGTTAGGAGAAAACAGAGGATAGTGGAAATTGAGGAAAGTGAAAAACAGAGAAACAATGAAAGGGAGGAGAAAGAACAACTGAGGGTAATGGAAAGGGCCATAGAGTTCAGGAAACTTGAAATGACCATAAGATCATAAAATGTGGGGCAGAATTAGACCATTCAGCCCATCAAATCTGCTCCACCATTTGATTATGTCTGATATGTTTCTTAACCCCATTCTCCTGCCTTCTCCTGTAACACTTGATCCCTTTATTAAGCAATAACGTAACTGTCTTAAATGCACTCAGTAACCTCTTGTTGATGAAGCCATGCTGACTAAGCTCTATTTTACCATGCACTTCCAAGTACACCTCCATTATAATAATGTAATGTCAAATCTTACCAACGACTGAGGTCAGGCTAACCAGCGTACAGTTTCCTGTCTTCTGCCTTCCTCTCTCCTTAAACAGGAGTGTCGCATTAGCCATTTTCCAGTCGTCTGGGGCCTCCCTGACTCCAGTGATTCCTGAACAATCACCACTAATGTCTCCATGATCTCCTTGGTATCTCCTTCAGAACTCTGGGTGTAGTCCATCTGGCCCAGGTGATTCAGCCACCTTCAGACTTTTCAGTTTCCTAGGACCTTCTCCTCAGTGATGGACCCTACACTCACCTCTGCTCCCTGGCTCTCTTGAGTTCTGGTATACAGCTGGTGGGTTCTACTGTGAAAACTAATTCAAAGTACTTATTCAGTTCCATTTCTTTGTTCTCCATTACTACTTCTCCATCCTTATTTTTCAGTGTTCCAATGTCCCTTCTTGCCTCCCTCTTACCTTTCAGCTATCTAAAAATAAAACTCCTCTATCTTGTCTTCTATTACTAGCTAGCTTACCCTCATATTTCATCTTCTCCCCCTTGTTGCATTTTTAGTTCTCCTCTGATAGTTTAAAAGCTTCCCAATTCTCTGGGTTCCAACTAATCTTCAGCACATTATATGCTTTTTCTTTTGCATATTTGCTGCTCCTGGCTCCCCTAGTCAGCCATGGTTCTCTTGTCCTCCCATTATTATGTTTCTTTTACCTTGGGATGAATTTCTGCTGTGCCTGTTGAATTACCCCCAGAAACTCCTGCCGATGCTGCTCCACTATCTTCCCTGCTACGCTCCCCTTCTAATCCAATCTGGCCAGCTCTTCTGTCATTCTTTGTAGTTATCTTTACTCAATTGCAATACCATTATGTCTAATTCCAACTTGTCCCTCTTTAACTGGAGAGTGAATTCGATCATATTATGATTACTGTCCCCTAAGGATTCCTTCACCTAAAGCTCCTATCAAATCTGCCTCAGTACAATCCCTAAATCCAGGGTTGCCTGTCTCTAGTGGGCTTTGCCACAAGCTGCTCCAAAAAGACCATCTTGCAGCATTCCACAAATTCCTTTTCTTGAGATTCACTACCGACCTGATTTTCCCAGTCCATCTGTATGTTGAAGTCCCCCAGGATTATTGTAATGATGCCTTTCTTACATGCCTTTTCTGTGTCCTGATTTATTTTCTTGCCCATGTCCTGACTACCACTAGGAGGCCTGAACTCAACTCCAATCAAAGTCTTAACACAGTGTGGAGTTGGAGGAGCACTGCGGGCCAGGTAGCATCAGAGGAGCAGGAAAGTTGACGTTTTGGGTCGGGACCCTTCTGAAGAAGGGTCCTCCAGCTCCACACTGTGTTAGCTGTGACTCCAGCATCAGCAGTTCTTACATCTCCCACCAAAGGTCTTTTCTTTCTTTGTGGTTCTTCAACTCTACCACACAGATTCTATGCCTTATGAGTATGTATTTAATTTCATTTCTTACTAACAAGGTAACCCCACCTATCCTTTTGATAGGACTTGTACCCTTGGATATTTATTTCCTAGCTCTAATCCCCTTACAGCCATGTCTCAGTGGCACAATATTGTATCTGCCAGCTTCAATCTGTACTACAAACTCATTTACCTTATTTCATATAGTACATGCATTTAAGTACAACATTCTCTGTATGTCCTTGCTTACTATGATCTGCTTGTACTACTTACAAACAAAGCTTTTCACTATTCTTTGGTAAATGTGACAATAAATCAAATCATTCTCAGTCCTGCGTTGACTGCCCCCCTTCTCATTGCTGACTCCTTACCTGCTGTGCCTGAAGTTAGATTCCTGAGCCTTTCTGTCTTATCCCATCTCATTGGAACAGCTTCCCCCTTCCTGAGTATTGGTGCCAGTGTACCATGAATTCAAACCAATTCTCCCACACCAGTCTTTCAACTACGCGCTTACCTCTTTAACCTTGTTGATCCAATGCCAATTTGCTCCTGGCTCAGGTAGTAATCCGTAGATTATTACCTTTTTGATTCTGTTTTTAAATTTAGACCTATCTGTTCATATTTCCTCAGCAGAACCTCCTTTCTTTTTCTACCTATATCGTTGGTACCTATATGGACCATGACAAGCGGATCTCTTCCTTCCCGCTCCAAGTTCCTCTGCATCTCAGATGAGACATCCAAGCACCAGGCAGGCAGTAAAGCTTTCAAGACTCTCAATCCTGGCTACGGAGAACAATGTCTATTCCTCTGACTATAGTATTCCCGATTAGAACCACATTTCTCTTTTCTCCTCTCTCTTGAATGACTCCCTGTACCACAGTGCTATAGTCAGTTTGCTCATCCTCCTACAGCCGCACTCTCACTCACACGGGGAGCAAGATCCTCAAACCTTTCTGCTCCTATGATGCTGCTTGGCCTGCTGTGTTCATCCAGCCCTGCATCTTGTTGTCTCGGATTCTCCAGCATCTGCAGTTCCTACTATCTCTCATCCTCAAACCTGTTTGACAAGTTCAAGGGCTGAAGCTCCCTCAGCTCTACCCTGGATGCCTTTACCTGCCTCGCTCATAGTCACACCCTCCTGTTCCTGACCATCGACCAAATTTGAGGTAGTTAATCTAAAGGGTGTAACTGCCTCCTGATAAACAGTATCCAGTTAACCGATGTGTGCATCATTCGAAGCTCAGACTCTAGCTCATCACCTCTGAGCTGGAGTTCCTCAAGCAACAAAGCTTGCTGTAGATGTTGTCACAATGAACCACATTGGGGTCTGCTCGTTCCCAGCTCTCCGGTATACTTGCAGTCTGTACCCTGGAAGCACAGGCTTTCATCGAAGGGCCCATCAACAACAGGTATTTAATTTTGCAGCAGGAACACTATGCGCGTGGACAGGGACTGAGCTTATGGATTGGACCAGGGTATGTCTGAGGCGGGGTGGGGGCTGCTTGCTTGATGTACATTGTGACGTAGGGCACACTGAGACGTCAATCTCACACCTATAACATATACCAGCTGCCTGCGCGGTCAACACATTGTATGTCTTTTAAACAAATGGACATGTTAGAAACTGGTAAGGGCTAAACCTTAGTCGAGTCAACCAGGGAGGGAATGGTAGAAGGGGAGCTGCTGTCTGTCAGGGTGTTCCTGTACTAACAATCAGGGCCACAATCCAAATATAGTTCGGCGACTTGTCCACAATCAGTTGTCTGCTTGTGACGCTCACGTTCAGGACATCTGACTGACTACTCTCCAGTGGGTCAGTCTTGTAGGGCCAGCAGGAGCAGTCAGTGGAATCGTGGATTGGCAGTTGGGGAGCTGCAAGGATCACGGTTAGGAGTCTAATCAGTGATGTCCAAGGCTCACTTTATGAAGTTTGTCAGATGTCTAGGCTTAATATACCCCTGGAATTTGTCATGGGGTACCTGTAAGGGCAGCGGGGAATCGCTGGCAGAAGGGACAGGGGATTCGAGATTGAGGTGGAGTGCAGTGGCATTTGCAGAAATGAGGACAAGTGTGGTGATGGGGCGGTTAATTTGCAGGTGTTTGCGAGTATGCAGAGCAGTACTGGGTGGTATGGTAGACTACAGGAGAAGTTACTGGCAGTTACCACTACTTTGCCAAAGTGGTGAGCATGGGAAGCAAATTGGGAATTATTATGGTGTAATTCAGGGGCAAAAAAAAACTGTTGTAGGCTAAGTTCAACATGGTGGCCCTCTGCATGGTGTAGGGGAATGAGAGGAAATGGACTGTCAGGGTAGTGTGAGGTAATAGGGGAAGTAGAGTCTCAGGGGTGGGGAACCTGCTGACCAAGTGGAGTCCAGCATTGAAATTGTCAAATGCAATCTACATTCCCTGTCTTCACTTTCCATTCTCTAGATTGAAATGCTACCTGAAAATAGTTGAGTTATCATACAGCATCAGTGCCAGTTTGATGGGCACAACTGCAGCATCCACGTGTAGAAACTTGGCCATTGAATCACAGAATTATTATGGTGGGCCATTTGACCAAATGTGCCTGCACCAGCCATATTATCTCATGCCAATCTCCTGCCATTTCCGCATATCCTTGCACTCCATTACTAGCTAAAAATGCCATCCTCTGCCCTCTTGAATGCCTCGATTGAAATGGCGTCCAGGTAGTGTTTTCTCTACCCTAACAACCCATAGTGTGTAAAGGTTTTTCTCACAGCTCCCTTACTTCATTTGCATATCATTTAAATAACATATCATTTGCATTCTTCATTTAAAGGTATGCCCTTTAGTTCTTGTTTCTTTTCCAAGCGAAAGCAGCTTCCCCTGATCTACTTTGCTCAGCCCACTCATGATATTAAAAAGGGCAAATTACAACTGTGCGAGTCAGGAGTTAGGGACAGTTAATTGGGAGCAGCTGTTATTGGACAAGTCCACATTTCACCACATGGGAGTTGTTTAAAGACCTGCTGATCAGATTTCAGGACCAGCATGTTTCCTCTAATTCAGTGGTGGGAGTGTTGAGAGCGCGAGCCAAGGGGCAGCCGGGAAGGTAAGGTTTCTGTATTAAAAACTTGCCTCGTGAATAGGCAGTGCGAAGGCTGAGCAGGAGCAAATGCAGACACGGGGACTGCTGGGTAAGTGAACTAATATATTCGGGCAGTGCCTAACCCGAAACACTGCACAACTAGTGTCATCCTCCTCTAACCAAAAAAAAATGACTCTGTGTGGAGGGTTGGTAAGGTAAGCTTTTGTATTCACTTTATCTCTTTTGGCAATCTAGAGTAGAGGGGATGGAAGCTAGGGCAGTTGCATGCTCCTCTTGTAGGATGTGGGAGGTAAGGGTCACTACTAGTGTCCCTCCTAACTTCACCTACGAGAAGTGTACCCAACTCCAGCTCCTCACAGACCGCGTTCGGGAACTGGAGCTGGAGCTGGATGAACTCCGGATCATTCAGGAGGCTGAGGGGGTGATAGAGAAGAGCTAAAGGGAGGTTGTCACACCCAAGTTACAGGATAAAGATAGCTGGGTGACTGTCAGGAGAGGGAAAGGGAATAGGTAGATAATGCACAGATCCCCTGTGGCCACTCCCCTCATAAATAAGTATACCGCTTTGGATACTATTGCGAGGGATGACCTATCAGGGGAAAGCCGTAGCGGCCAGGGGAGAATAGGAGAGCAATAGTGATAGGAGAACAGACGGGAGATTCTGTGGTCCCGAACAAAACTCCCGGATGGTATGTTGCCTCCCAGGTGCCATGGTCAGGGATATCTCAGATCAAGTCTACAGGATTCTAAAGGGGGAGGTGAGCAGCCGGAAGTTGTGGTACACAACGGTACCAATGACAAAACTAGGAACAGGGATGAGGACCTGAAAAGTCAGGGACTTAGTTTGGAAGCTAAAAGGCAGGACGAGCAGAGTAGCAATCTTAGGATTACTACCGGTGCCACGGCTACTGAGGCTAGGAATAGAGAGAGAGTGCAGCTGAACACGTGGCTACAGAGCTGGTATAGGAGGGAGGGCTTCAGATGTGTGGATCATTGGGATACCTTCTGGGGAAGGTGGGAATTGTCCAAGAAGGACAGGTTGCACCTGAACTGGAGGGGCACCAATACCCTGGGCGGGAGGCTTCGTTGAGCTCTTCGGGAGGGTTTAAACTAGTTTGGCAGGGGTATGGGAACCAGAGCTATGGATCAGAGGATGGGCTGGGTGGTGTACAGGCAGATACAGCATGCAGTAAGTCTGTGAGGAAGGATAGACAGTTGATAGGGCAAAGTTGCAGTCAGTATGACGGGTTGAAATGCGTCTATTTTAACGCAAGAAGTGTCAGGAATAAGGGTGGTGAACGTAGAGCATGGATCAGTACTTGGAGCTATGATGTTGTGGCACTTACGGAGATTTGGATAACACAGGGGCAGGAATGGTTGTTGGATATTCCGGCGTTTAGATGTTTCAAAAGAAATAAAAAGAGGTAAAAGAGATGGGGGAGTTGCATTGCTAATCAGGGATAGTATCACAGCTTCAGAAAGGGAGGTCGTGGAGGAGGGTTTGTCTACTGAGTCAGTATGGTTGGAAGTCAGAAACAGGAAAGAAGCAGTCACCTTATTGGGAATTTTCTATAAATCCCCCAATAGCAACAGAGATACTGAGGAATAGATTGGGAGGCAGATTTTAGAAAGGTGCAGAAGTACCAGGGTTGTTGTCATGGGTGACTTCAACTTCCCTAATATTGACTGGAACCTCCTAAGTGCAGATAGTTTGGATGGAGCAGATTTTATCAGGTGTGTCCAGGAAGGATTTCTGACTCAATATGCAGATAGGCCAACTAGAGGGGAGGCCATATTGGATTTGGCTTGGCAACGAACCAGGCCAGGTGTCAGATCTCTTGGTTGGGGAGCATTTCGGTGATAGTGATCACAACTCCTTGACCTTTAGTATAGTCATGGAGAGGGATAGGAGCAGACGATATGGGAAAGTATTTAATTGGGAGAGCGGGTATTATAATGCTATTAGGCAAGAACTGTGGAGCAAAAATTGTGAACAGATGTTCTCAGGGAAATACATGACAAAAGTGTGGAGGTTGTTTAGGGAGCACTTGCTACGAGTGCTGGATAGGTTTGTCCCACTGAGGCAAGGAAGGGATGGTAAGGTGAAGGAACCTTGGATGACAAGACATGTGGAACATCTAGTCAAGAGGAAGAAGGAAGCTTATTTAAAGTAGAGGAAACAAGGATCTGACAGGGCTCTAGAGGGTTACAAGGTAGCCAGGAAGGAACTGAAGAATGGACTTAGGAGAGCTAGAAGGGGGTTTGAAAAAGCCTTGACAGGTAGGATTAAGGAAAACCCCAAGGCGTTCTATACTTAGGTGAGGAACAAGAGGATGGCCAGAGTGAGGGTAGGGCCGACCAGGTATAGTGGAAGGAACTTGTGCCTGGAGTCAGAGGAGGTAGGGGAGATCCTTAATGAATACTTTGCTTCAGTATTCACCAGTGAGAGGGACCTTGACGGTTGTGAGGACAGCATGAAACAGGCAGATATGCTCGAACACGTTGATGTTAGGAAGGAGGGTGTGCTGGAACTTTTGAAAAACATGAGGATAGATAAGTCACCTGGGCCAGATGGGATATACCCAAGGTTTCTACAGGAAGCGGCGGAAGAGATTGCTGCGCCTTTAGCAATGATCTTTGTGTCTTCACTATCCACTGGAGTAGTACCAGATCATGAGAGGGTGGAAAATGTTATTCCTTGTTCAAGAAAGGGAATAGAGATAATCCTGGGAATTACAGACCAGTCAGCCTTACATCTGTGGTGGGCAAATTATTGGAGAGGATTCTGACAGATAGAATTTATGATTTGTTGGAAAAGCACAGTTTGATTAGAAATTGTCATCATGACTTTGTGAGGGGCAGGTCATGCCTCACAAGCCTTATTGAATTCTTTGAGGATGTGACAAAACACATTGATGAAACAGAGCAGTGGATGTGGTGTATATGGATTTTAGCAAGACATTTGATATGGTTCCCCATGGTAGGCTCATTCAGAAAGTAAGGAGGCATGGGATTCAGGGGAATTTGGCTGTCTGGATACAGAATTGACTGTCCAATAGAAGACAGAGAGTGATAGTGGATTGAAAGTATTTAGCTTGGAGCTCAGTGACCAGTGGTGTTTCGCAGGGATCTGTTCTGGGACCTCTGCTCTTTGTGATCTTTATTAATGACTTGGATGAGGAAGTGGAAGAGTGGGTTAGTAAATTTGCTGATGACATGAAGGTTGGTGGAGTTGTGGATAGTGAGAAGGGTTGTTGTAGGTTGCAACGGGACCTTAACAGGATGCAGAGCTGGGTAAAGAAGTGGTAGATGGAATTCAACCCAGAAAAGTGTGACGTGATTCATTTTGGAAGGTCGAATTTGAATGCAGAATACAGGGTTAATGGCAGGATTCTTGGCAGTGTGGAGGAACAGAGGGATCTCAGGGTCCACGTCCATAAATCCCTCAAAGTTGCCACCCAAGTTGACAGGGTTGTTAAGAAGGCGTATGGTGTGTTGGTTTTCATTGACAGGGAAATTGAGTTTAAGAGCCGCAAGGTTATGCTGCAGCTCTATAAAACCCTGGTTAGACCCACACTTAGAATATTGTGTTCAGTTCTGGTCGCCTCATTATAGGAAGGATGTGGAAGTTTTAGAGAGGGTGCAGAGGAGACTTACTGGGATATTGCCTTGACTGGAGGGAAGGTCTTATGAGGAAAGGTTGAGGGAGCCAGGGCTTTTCTCATTTGGCAAAGAAGGATGAGAGGTGACTTGATAGAGGTGTACAAGATGATGAGAGACATAGCCAGAGTGGATAGCCAGAGATTTTTTCCCAGGGCGGAAATGAGTATTACAAGGGGGCATAATTTTAAGGTGATTGGAGGAAGGTATAGGGGAGATGTCAAAGGTAGGTTCTTTACACAGAAAGTGGTGGGTGCGTGGAGTGCGCTGCCGGCAGTGGTAGTGGAGTCAGATACATTAGGGACATGTAAGCGACTCTTGGATAGGCACATGGATAATATGAAAATGTATGGTATGCAGGGTAGTTTGATTTTAGAGTAGGATAATAGTGGGCTGAAGGGCCTGTACTGTGCTGTACTGTTCTATGTTCTGTTTCAGCAAGGTGGAAAGACAAAGATGGCAAAGTAAGGGACCCTTAGATAGTGAGGGAGGTTGTGAATTTAGTCAAAAGGCAGAAAAAAAGTATATGCAATATTTAGGAAGCTAAAATCAACAGGGCCTGTGAGGAATATAAAGCCAGCAAGAAAGAACTGAGCAGGGAATGAGGAGAGCAAGGACAAGTCATGAAATGACCTTGGCAAGCAGGTCTAAAGTGAATCCCAAGACATTCTGTACACATATTAAAAAACAAGAAGATAACTTGGGAGAGGGTAGGACCACTCAAGGATAAAGGAGGGAACTTGTACTTTGCAGCAGAGGATGTGGACAAGGATCTTAAATGAGTACTTTGCATCAGTATTCACCCAAGATAAGAACATGGAGGACAGTGAGATTAGTGTGGAGCATGCTAATATGCTAGGGCATTTGACATCAAGAAGGAAGTGGTATTGGGTCTCTTGAAGAGCATTAAGGTGGATAAATCCCCAGGATCCGATGGTATCTACCCCACGTAATTGAGAGAGGCAAGACAGGAGATTGCTGAGGTCTTGAGCAAGATCTTTATATCCTCGCTAGCTACTGAAGAGGTCCCGGAGGACTAGCGAGTGGCTAATATTGTTTCTCTGTTCAAGAAAGGAAACACGGATCATCCAGGAAACTATAGACCAGTGAGTTTAACATTGGTGGATGGGAGGCTATTGGACATAATTCTTAGAGTTAGGATTTGTGTGCATTTGGAAAAGCATGGCCTAATTGGGGACAGTCAGAATGGCTTTACATAGAACATAGAACAGTACAGCACAGTACAGGCCTTTCAGCCCACGATGTTGTGCTGACCTATTATCGTACTAAGATCAATATTATCCTACTAGAATCAATAGTCCATAGCTCCTTGAAAGTGGTCACACAGGTAGATAGTGTGGTGATGAAGATATACGGCATGCTTGCCTTTATTGGTCATGGAATTGAGTACAAGAGTCAGGATGAGACGTTGCAACTTTATAAGACTTTGGTTAGGCCACACTTAGAGTATTGCATTCAATTCTGGTTGGCACATTACAGGAAGGATGTGGAGGTTTTGGAAAGGGTGCAGAAGAGGTTTACCAGGATGCTGCCTGGATTAGAGGGTATGAGCTATAAGGAGAGGCTAGAAAAACTCAGGTTGTTTTCTCTGGAACAGTGGAGACCGAGGGGAGACTTGATAGAAATCCATAAAATTATGAGTTGCATAGATATCGTTGACAGTCAGAATCTTTTTCCCAGAGTTGAAATGTCTAATACTAAGGGGCATGCATTTAAGGTGAGAGGGCCAAAGTTCAAAGGAGGTGTGAGGGGCAGGTATTTTTACACAGAGAGTGGTAGGTGTCTGGAACATGCTACCAGGGATGGTGGTGGAGGCAGATATGATAGGGGCATTTAAGGTGCTTTTAGATAAGCACTTGAATATCCAAGGAATGCAGAGATATGGACCAAGGGCAGGCGGAAAGGATTGGTTTAATCTGGTGTCATGTTGGGCACAACATCATGGGCCAAAGGGCCCATTCCTGTGTTTTACTGTTCTATGTTCTGTCAATCAGGTCTCCTCTCAACCTTCTTCTGTCCAGGAAGAACACTCCCAACTTCTTCAGTTTACCTTCATAGCTGAAGTTTATCATACCTGGAACCATTCTTGTAAATTACTTCTGCATACTCTCCAATGAATTCACAACTCTCCTATAATCTAATGTCCACAACTGTCAACTTTATTCCAACTGGGTCTAACTGGTGTCTTGTGCAAGTTCGACATCACCGCCTTGCTCTTGTATTCGGTGCTCCTGTTAATAACGCCAAGAACACTGTATGCATTATTTCATGCTTTCTCCGCCTGTCCTGCAACCTTCAATGATTTGTTCACATATACACCTTGGTCCCTCTGCTCCTGCACCCTCTTTAGAATTGCACCCTGTATTTTACATTGCTTTTCAATTATCTTCTGACCAATGTGCATCACCACACATTTCCCTACATTGAACCACATCTGTCACGTATTTGCCCACTTTACCACTTGTCAATGTCACAGACTTGCTCCCCAAGCCAGTGTGTTTGATTGCAGACAAAACATCATCAGTGTGCCTCCAGGGGTGCACTGACAATGTTACCTAGCAGGGTGATGAGAGGTCTGCAATCAAACACATGGGCTCGACGAGCAAGCCTGCAACCTCATCCATGACCTGAGCTACAAATCTTCTCAAAAACTCTAAATGTGTCAATGTCCTTTTGGAGTTCTACACTGTCCTCACAGTTTACAAGTCTTCCAAGTTTAGTGTCATCTGTACATTGATCACATCCATATTTAAGAATTTATTTTAACCTCACTCATTTTCTGTCCTATTTGAATGAAAGCATATCCTGAATTATTTGGTTCTCCGTGACCAACAACAATTTGCCCCTTTTGTGATATTATGGTTAGGAAATTACTTAGAGTGGTCCCACTTCACCAGTGCTAGTCAATGCAAAGAAGTGATGAGAAGGCCTGCTTAACTTTCTAACTAAGTAACACTGACAGAGCAGAATAAACTCCAAGGTAATTCCAAGTTTTCTACATTTTTGCAAGTATTTACCTTTACAATTAGTTGCTGCCATTTGCGTATTAGTTTCGACAAATTATTTTCTTATTTTGATGTTTGTCAGGTAAGATGCCTTTAGTGAATGACATACATTAGGAAGATTGACATAGTTAACACCCCATCTTCAAAATGCTAGTCGTGACTTCAAGGGCAATGATTGTTATAACTTGCACTTATTACCATATTAAAAAAGGAATTCCACTCAAAAGGTAAATTATGTAAATCTTTTAATTCTGTGCGTTACTTGTAAATATTTTGACTTTATGACATCATATTTCTCAAATAATTCAACTTACAGGTCACTATGACAAAAGGTGTTCCAAATTTGATAAATACAATTCAAATGATCCATAATGTGTCACGATACTACAACACCTCACAACAGATGACTTCTCTTTTTATTAAGGTTGGTATTTTATTTGATGATAAATTGATCTCTGACTCCATCTCCATGTAGGTAATTGTGCTGTAATATTCCATGTTATCAACTTTAGATCACAAACCAAATGGTGACAGCCTGCAAGGAATATATCACTGAAGATGGCACTGCTCGTGTATGGGACCAGGATTCTGAAGTTGTTATCAATAAGATGAAGGTAATCTTTCTATATTACATGGTAATAAATAATATTTAAGGCACAGAAGCATGTCATTTGTCCAAATGTTCCACTTAAGCATATCCCATTCTTTTTCAACTAACTTCATTAACGTATCTTTCTCTTCCTTTCTCTCCTTTTTCACTGAGCTTCCCCATAAATGTATCAATGCTAGTCACCTGAAGACTCCACATGGTAATTTTAAATGGCGATTTCTCTTCAACATCATAATGGGTTAGTTATTTTTTGGATTACATTTATGGACCTTGATTTGGTTTGCACAGCAAGTGTAACATCTTTCCATGTCTATCCTATCAAATCCTTTTATCTCAGTTGTGAGGAAAGATTAGATTGGTTGGAACTATTTTCCTTGGAGAGGAGAAGCTGAAGAGAAGAGTTGGTAGAAGTTTTCAAAACCATGAGCATCAGATTAGACAAAGAGAAACTGTTTCTACTCCTAAAAAATCAAGAACCATAGTGCACAGTTTAGAGTGTTTTGCAAAAGAAGCAAATGTGGGCTAAGAAACAATTTTTTCACACAGGGTCTAATTAGGGTTTGGATTGCATTGCCTGGAGATCTGGTGGAAGTGGGTTTAATTGAAGCATTGGAAATGCTTTCAAAATTATTGTGAACTCCTCAGAGGTTACTATGATCAATTCAAATTTTCTAATTTATATGTTGTTTAAAAATCACCTGTGATCATTGCTGTCCCTCTATGCAAGGATCTAATACTTCTTCTTTAATGTGTCCTCCACTGTGGTAACCTTTTAAGGAGCCTGTAGGACACTTCCACTTGTGAATTCCCCTACTATTTCTCATCTCCATCTAAAATGATTATTCACCCTGATTTCTTGAACCAAGTTTGTCTCAAACTATTGCACTTGAATAATAATGCTGCCCCTCGACCTTTACCTAGCTTCCTATTTTCGTGAATGTTATGTACTGCTTAATATTCTGGACCCAATCCCCACCATGCAGCCATTTCTCTGTAATAGCTATCTGATCAAATTATTTTTATTTCAGTGTGCACCATCAATTTATTTACTTTGTTCTGAATGCACGCATTTAAGTGCAGAGCCTTTAGTTTTGACTTTTTTTATACTTATAATGCCAAGTCTTGAATGTGCCTCTAGCCCCTACACACCCAAAAGTGAGCATGCCCAAATGTTTGACTTTGGCTAGTGTTCAATTACAATTAAAGCAACTTGAATTGGAAAGAGGTGGAGAAAGAGGAAGTTTGAGTTCAAGAAAGAACTAAAAAATACTTCAACTGGACAGAGAGGAAAAGGTACAGAAAAACCTGAATAAGAATTCCAAGGAACAAAATAAAATGAAAATCTTGAATTGTTAAGAGAAAAAGAAGGCAGTAAATTCAAACTGACAGAGAAAGGCTTTGATTACATGAACAGGAGAAGGAAATAGACTTAATGATAGATAAAAACCAAAAGACCTGCGGATGCTGGAAATCAGAAACAAAAAGAGAAATTGTGGGAATATCTCAGAAGGTCTGGCAGCAGCTTTGGAGAGAAATCAGAGTTAGCGTTTTGGGTTCAGTGACCCCTTCCTCAGAACTCAGCGTTAACTTTGATATCTCTTCACATTTTTAATCATAGGCTAGATTATACTCAGGGTTTTGACTTGGAAATGAATACTCATTTAGGAAGTACTTGATATGTATTTTCTTTCATAAATGAAAATTGCCACAAAGTCAGGTGGGCCACAAGAAATTTGGATATATTATAATATGTTTTTTAGTGCGAAAATTCTCTCAACTCTGACTTTTTCACTACATTGGTCCCTGGATTGAAAAGTTTGTCACATAAGAGGCAGAGTAAGTTTAGTCTATAGTCTTTGGAATTCAGACGAATGAGAGGTGATCTCATTGAAACATACAAGACCTTGACGGTGAAGATAGGGTAGACACTGAGAAATTTTTTCTACTGGACAGTGAAACTAATTCTGTACTACCGAATGACAGAATATGATCAGAATTGATAGATTTTGTGTTGAAACTGGATTCTTTTCTTCTTGGAGAAGAATATGTTAAGATGAGTTTTGATGGAATTGACCAAAATCATGACTGATTTTGATGTTGTAAAATTAACTGAAACAAACTTTGCAGACACAGGAGGGGCAGTCATCAAGGAACAGTGTACATTCATCAGCAAAAGAACCAGCGATGATATGATCAATCATTTTTTTTCTAAAACACACTGCTGAAAATGTGATAGAAAGAGATTCCAAAGTAATATGCATAAAAAACCGAATGAACACTTGAAGCGAAAACAATTGCAAGGCTGTAGTGAAAGAGCAGACAACATGGATAGCTCTCAGAGTCTGTACAATAGTCTCAATGGATACCCAGTGTTCTGTATTATTCTGTGATAATAGAAATGTGTAAATATTTAATTAATTTTCACAGTATGTTATTGGATTTCAGGAATGTAAAAAATTGTTAGTGGAATATCGCAAATATTTCCAGAACACAAAGAAATATACAACTGAGACAGCACAAGATACTCCATTTGATGTGTCAGAGATGTACATATTTGGTAAACTTGAAGTTTTCTGCAAAAGACTGGCAAAGGTAAATTGAAATTTGGAACAACATATCATTCAGTTATAGTTTAAATTTTTGTTGACCTCTTCTGCACAGTAATGTGGAGGTGCTGGTGTTGGACCGGGGTGGACAAAGTCAGAAGTCACGCAACAGCAGGTTATAGTCCAACAGGTTTATTTGAAATCTCAAGCTTTTGGAGCACAGCTCCTTCGTCAGATGCAGTGAGAGAAGCACATAGAACACAGAGCTTATAGGCAGAGAGATCAAGGCAGAGAGATCAAATGATCAAACAAATGGTATGAGTGAAGTGTCAGATAATGAGTCTCTGCAGGTTACCAAGTGTGTTAGATGGTGAGCAAAGTGTCAACAGCTGAATAACTAGGAAAGGGATGACCCATAATCTGATTAAGTGAGGCAGAGAGATAATTGCAAAAAATTAAAAATAAGATGGTGCTGGAGACAAACTAGATGACTGGAATAACATGGTAGGTATAAGAGTTCGTGCTGAGGGTCTAACCAAAGTAATAAGTAGTTCAAAACTGTATAAACTAATTAAGGTAGAGAAAAAGGAGGTAGATAGCGGGGAGACGTCAGAGGTAGGTTCTTTACTCAGAGAGTGGTAGGGGCATGGAATGCATTGCCGGAGAGGGTAGTGGAGTCGGCCTCATTAGGGGCATTTAAGCGGCTATTAGATAGGCATATAAATGATAGTATAAGGTAGTGGTGGAGGTTAGACCTTAGGTTTAGGATAAAAGTTCGGCACAACATTGTGGGCCAAAGGGCCTGTACTGTGCTGTACTGTTCTATGTTCTATGTTCTATTTTTAGATCATAACGATTTATTAAGATGATGGTGTCAAAACAGGACTGTAAGGAATATTTTACAGATACAGAACAGTGTGGTGGGGTCACATGTAGCAGCATGAACCCAAGGTTGTGGTTGAGGCTATCTTCACCAGTACGGAACTTGGCTATCAGTCTCTGCTTGGCAATTCTGTGTTGTTGTGTGTCTTGAAGCCTGCCTTGGAGGATGCTTACCTGAAGATCGGAGGCTGAATGCCCTTAACCGCTGAAGTGTTCCCCAACTGGGAGGGACCATCCCTATCTGGCGATTGTTGTGTCCTGTCCATTCATCTGTTGTCGTAGCGTCTGCACGGTCTTGCCAATATACTATGCCTCAGGACATCCTTGTCTGCAGTGTATGAGATAGACAACATTTGCCAAGTCACATGAGTATCTGTCGTGTACGTGGTGGGTGGTGCTCCCACGTGTGATGGTAGTAACTATGTCAATAATTTGACATGTCTTGCAGAGGTTGCCATGGGAGGGTTGTGTGATGTTGTGGTCGATGTTGTCCTGAAGGCTGGGTAGTTTTCTGCGAACAATGGTCTGTTTAAGGTTTGGTGGTTGTTTGAAGGCAAGAAGTGGAGGTGTAGGGAAGATCCTGGCAAGATGCTCATTGTCATTGATGACATGTTGAAGGCTGCGAAGAACATGGGGTAGTTTCTCCATTCTGGGGAAGTACTGGACGCTGAAGGGTACTCTGGATCATCTGACACATAGGAAGATGGTCGTGGTTGTGGGAGGTCAATCATCTCAGCTCCACGACTTCTCAGCAGGAGTTCCTCAGGATAGTGTCCTCGGCCCAACCATCTTCAGCTGCTTCATCAATGACCTTCCCTCCATCATAAGATCAGAAGTGGGGATGTTTGCCAATGAATGTACAATATTCAGCACCATTCGTGACTCCCCAGATACTGACGAGGTCCATGTTCACATGCAACAAGATCTGGACAATATCCAGGCTTGGGCTGACAGGTGGCAAGTGACATTCGTGCTATACAAATGCCAGGCTCTGACCATCACCAATAAGAGACCGCTCCTTGACATTGAATGGTGTTACTATCACTGAATCCCTCACTATCAACATCCTGGGAGTTACCGTTGACCAGAAATTCAATGGGACTCACCACATTAACACAGAGGCTACAAGAGCAGGCCAGAAGCTAGGAATACTGCGATAAGTAACTCACCTCCTGACTCCTCAAAGCCTGTCCGCCACCTACAAGTCAGGAGTGTGATGGAATACTCCCCACTTGCTTGGATGAGTGCAGTCTGAGCAACACTCAAGAAGCTTGACACCATCCAGGACAAAGCAGCCTACTTGATTGGCACTACATCCACAAGCATTCACTCCCTCCACCACTGACACTCAGTATCAGCTTTGTGTACTATCTGCAAGATGCACTGCAGAAATTCACCAAAGATCCTCAGACAGCACCTTCCAAACCCACGACCACTTCCATCTAGAAGGACAATGGCATCAGACATATGGGAACACCACCACCTCCAAGTTCCCCTCTAAGTCACTTACCGTCCTGACTTGGAAACATATCGTTCGCTGGGTCACTGGGTCAAAATCCTGGAAATTCCCTCCCTAATAGCATTGTGTGTCAACCCACAGCAGGAGGACTGCAGATGTTCAAGAAGGCAGCTCACCACCACCTTCTGAAGGGCAACTAGGGATGGGCAAGAAATGCTGGCCAGCCAGTGATGTCCACATCCCACGAATGAATAGAAAAAAAAACCTCTATTCATTGTATCTTGTGTTAGTCTTCTGAGGCAGTCATTGAGATTTTTTGCTGTGGCATGTTGGAACTGGCAATCATTGAGTTGAGCATTGTTTCCAGTTCGTATGAAGGTGTCCTTCTAAACCTTTGGGTGTCCGTTGCATTCATCCTCATCTGAGCAGATCGCGTGTGTGCAATGCTTATCTACAGGGAATGGCTCTTTAATATGTTCAGGGTGGAAGCTGGTAAAGTGCAGCACTGTGAGGTTATCCTTGCGGTAGGTAGAGATATCTGTCCGTGATGGAGATGCATATGACCAAGAATGGTACTGATTCTGAAGAGTCGTCCATGGTAAGTCTGATGATGGGATGAAACTTGTTCATTTTGCTGTGTAGTTGTTTCAGTGATTCCTCGACATGAGTCCAAAGGAAGAAAATGTTGTTGATGTATTTGGTGTATGCAGTGTTGGTCGGAGGTCCTGCGCAGCAAAGAAGTCTTGCTTGAACACGTGTATGAAAATGTTGGCATATTGGGGTGCACATTTGATCCCCATGGCTGTTCTGTGCATCTGGATGAAGAATTGGTTGTCGAAGATGAAGACATCGTGGTCGAGAATAAAGTGGATGAGTTGTAGGATGGCGTCTGGAAATTGGCAGTGGGTGGTATTGAGTACTGAGGCTGTTGCAACGATTCCGTCATCGTGTGGGATGCTGGTGTAGAGCGCCAAACCATTCATTGTGATGAGGAATGTTCCTGGTTCGACTGGTCCGTGGGTGCTGAATTTCTTTAAGAAGTCTATAGTGTCACAACAGAAGCTGGGTGTTTCTTGTACAATGGGTTTCAAGATGCCCTTGACGTAGCCAGAGAAGTTCTCACACAGGGTCCCATTGCCTGATACCATGGTATGTCCAGGTGTGTTGGCTTGTGATTTCAAATAAACCTGTTGGACTATAACCTGGTGTCGTGTGACTTTTGACTTTATTTTGTACAGTGACTAATGGCATTATTTTAACTAAAATCATTTATTAGTAAATAGCATACACAGAGTGCAACTGGCAGAGAATGGAATGTGGCAGTTTGGTAAATGTGGGACTTAGGTACAGTATGGGAGGGAAGATTTTCTTTTTTCCTGCCATCTTGCTTTTCCTTACTACCTTCACAGATCATTGGGGGTCGGAGCAGATCAAGGACCACATGCCAGTAGATTATTAAGGGTTTAACTGAGAAGGAATTGAAAAGTAAAAGTCAGCAAATAGAGAAGGAGAGTAAAGTAAAGATAAAGTAAGATAAAGTTAAGACAAAGAGATAAAGATTAATCTCAATCTTTATGATTGAGTAATTAGAACAATTAGCAAGTAAGACTAAGTAATTTCGATTTTAAATCATGGCAGGCGAGGTCATCTGAGTGGAATATGTAACTTGTCATATGTGGGAAGTCATGGACCCTACTGCTGTCTAGATGAGCATGTTTGCACAAGGTGCTCCCAACTGCAGAAACTTGAGCTTCGTGTTTCACAACTCAAGCAGCAGCTGGAGACATTGTGGTACATCTGCAAGACTGAGAGCTAGGTAGATAGCATGTTTAGAGAGGCAGTCACGCTGCAGATCAAGGAACTGGAAGAATAAAGGGATTGGATGACCACCAAACAGGCAAAGAGAATCAGGTAGGTAGGGCAAGAGTCTGAAATAAATCCAAAATTTAATGCCAATCGTTGTGACTATGATGCGATCATTAATTTTCTTAAAAACCTGCTCGGTTCACTAATGTCCTTGCAGGAAGGATATTTTCCATTCTTACTTCATCTGGCCACAGTAATACTTTTGACCTTTGTGTGTGCTCTGCAATTACTTAGTAAGCCACTCAATTAAGGATGGACAACAAATTCTGGCCAGTGAAACCAACATCCCATGAAAGAATAAAGAAAAAAGGTAGTTTCAATGAATAACCATCTCCTGAAAGAAAAAAGAAATCTCCTCTTTAAAACTCCCTACACCCATTCAGTATTTCCCCACAAGAAGAAGCATCCACCCTATCAAGTCCTTCTCAGAATTTTATGTGCCTAAGATCATCTCTCATTCATCTAAGTTCCAAAGAGTGATTGATTGATGGATTGATTGATTGATTGATTTATTGTCACATATACTGAAATACAGTGAAAAGCTTTGTTTATGAGCAGTACAGGCAGATCATAGTAAGCAAAGGATGTACAGATCAAAAAGACTTAGACAGAGGCATACAGATTACATTGCACAGGGTGTCACGAGGCAAGATCAATGTTAGCAAGATTAGCATTATTTGAGGTTAAAGAATCCATTCATCAGTGTGATAGTGGCCAGGAAGAAACTGTTCCTGAACCTGCCCGTGTATGAGTTCAGTCTTTCGTATCTTCTGCTTGATCAAAGAGGTTGCAGGAGACCATTACTGGGGTGTGATGGGTCTTTGATGATGTTGGCAGCCTTTCCGTAGCAGCGAGTCATGTAAATGGAGTCCATGGCTGGAAGGTTGGCTTCTGTGATGGTCTCGGCTGTGCATGCCACCTTCTGTAGTTTCATATGGTCCTGGGCAGAGCAGTTGCCATACCACGCCATTATGCACCTGTCCCTTTCTTTATAAGACAAGCTCTTTGCCTCAGGTTTTAGCCTTCTGTGAACTCCTTCCAGGAGAAGGAGATCATAAATATTGTTATGACTGAGATGGGAAGAAATGCACTGTCTTTCTTTCGTCTGCATGTTACAATATAATGACAATTGTTTTACCCAGTTACTGATATGGTCAAAAGATGCATCAACTAGGTTTCTTCAAGAAACAGAAAAATATTCATTGATTATAAACTGAACTTATTCAGTACTGAGGTAAAATTGGTTAACACACTTATTTTGTAACATAAAAATGCAAAAGTTTACCACTCTAACTAACCCAAAACAGACATATATGTGAACAGACAGTATTGTAAATAAGGTGTCTGAAATGAAGGAATGGATAGCAACTTTGAAAGCTTGCAAAAATATAATATTGCATGACTAGTGACAGCATGACCTAGAAAGGTCAAATACAGAATCTATTTGATTAGCAAGGAAGAAATATAGATCAGGTGATTTCCTCTGAACCAGCTGAAAGAAATACATCAACTTGTATTTAGGGAGTGCCTTTAATGTAAGGCATATGAACATACATATGAAAATAGGAACAAGGAACAAGAGTAGACTACTCAGCCCTTCAAGCCTTCTCTAGCATTCATTAAGATCATGGCTGGTCTGATTTTAACTTCAACTGCACAATTCTTGCATATCCCTGATAATCTTTCATCCACTTGGTAATCAAGACTAACTGACTAAAAACTAACTTCCCTTGGAGATTCACAGCTTTGTTTCCGGGGAACGGAGTCAGAGGGAGGAGCACACAGAGTGGTGAGTATAAAAACGAACTTACCTCAGGGGATTCGCGGCCTTGTTTCCAGGGAGTGGACTCAGAGGGAGGAGCACATGGAGTAACTGAAGTCAAACTGAAAAAGTGACGTTACAGGAGAGCTGTGACCTGATTGACTGATAGGAAATCTGTGGTAAATTTGAAAATAAAACACAGCAAAACTAGATAATAAATTAATTAACTAAGTAAAGATGGCTGGGCAGGTGATGTGCGGTAGCTGTATGATGCAGGAGCTGGCAGATCCTGTTGCGAGTTGCAGTGCCCGCATCTGCAGCAAATGTTGGTTGCCTTTGCAACCAACTTCGGCTCAGAATTGGTGAGCTGGAGTCTGAGCTTCAGACACTGCAGCACATCTGGGAGGGGGAGAGTTATCTAGACGCTTTGCTTCAGGAGGGTGTTACACCTGGTAGGTTAAGTACCTCCAATTCGGTCAGTGGTCAGGGAAAGCAGGGTGTGACTGCAAGTGAGGCAGGTAGAGGGTTCCTGTATTCAGGAACAGAGGAACCTCAGCTCTTGACCTTATCCAACAGATACAAGGTACTTGCTCCCTGTGTGGATGAGGAACAGGGCTGTAGAGTGGATGAGCCAGTTGACCATGGCACTGTGGCTCAGGAGGCCATTCAAGATGGGGGAGCAAAAGGCAAGTGGTAGTTGTAGGGGTTTCTATAATTACTGGAATAGCTAGCATCCTTTGTAAGCAGGATCGAGGGTCCCGCATGATATGTTGCCTGCCCAGTGCCAGGGTGAGGGACATCTCTGACTGGCTTGAAAGGATATTGAAGGGGAGGATCCAGTTGTTGTGGTCCATGTCAGGACAAACAACGTAGGCAAGATGAGGAAAGAGGATCTTCTTGGGGATTATCATGAACTAAGAACTAAATTAAAGAAAGAGTCCTCAAGGGTTATAATCTCTGGATTACTACCCGAGCTACGTACAAATTGGCATAGGGACATGAGAATAAGGGAAGTAAATGTATGGCTGAAGAAGTGGTGAGGGAAGGAGGGATTCCATTTCATGGGGCACTGGCATCAGTGTTGGAACAGGAGGGATCTGTACCGCTGGGACGGCCTCCACCTGAACCAATTATCTAGTGAAAAGGGTGGTCAACAGGACTTTAAACTAGAAAGTGGGAGGAAGGGAAGGGTAAAACTTTAAGACCATAAGACCATAAGACATAGGAGCAGAAATTAGGCCATTCGGCCCATCGAGTCTGCTCCCCCATTCAATCATGGCTGATGAGTTCCTCAACCCCATTCTCCCACTTTCTCCCCGTAACCCTTGATCCTCTTGATAATCAAGAAACTATCTATTCAGTCTTAAATGTACTCAATGACTTGACGTCCACAGCCTTCTGTGGCAGTGAATTCCATAGATTCACCACTCTCTAAGAAGTATAATGGTCAATGGGAAACAAAGCAGCAGGTTAACATCTGTGGAGGTGGATTCAATTGCATGGAAAAGTACCAAAAAAATTGAAAGAAAGGAGAACTCAGGAGAGGTTATTAAAGTCTCCAGAACACAAAATAGGACAAAGTGTTTGGAAAGGATTAGGAATCTAACTTCATGTGCATTGGATGTAAAGGGATGACAATGAGAAGAGGAACGGTAAATACAAGAACTGAAGGTGTTGTATCTGAATGCATGCAGTATACGAAATAAGGCAATGGGCTTGTGACGCAGATTGAAATTGGCAGGTATGATGTGGTGGACATCACGGAGACGTGGCTGCAAGGGGATCAGAACTAGGAGCTGCATATCCAGGGATATACATCCTATCGAAAAGACAGGCAGGTGGGCAGAGGGCGTGGGGTTGCATTATTAGTAAGAAATGAAATTAAATTGATAGCAAGAAACGACATAGGGTCAGATAATGTAAAATCTGTGCAGGTAGAACTGAGGAACTGCAAAGGTAGAAGTACCATAATGGGAGTTATGTACAGGCCTCCAAACAGTGGTCAGGATGTGGGGCACAAGATACACCAGGAGTTATAAAAGGCATGTAAGAAAGACGAGGTTACAGTGATCATGGGGGATTTCAAGATGCAAAAATCAGGTTGGTAGTGGATTGCAAGAAAAGGGATTTGTGGAATGTCTATGAGATGGCTTTTTGGAGCAGCTTGTGGTGGAGCCCACTAGGGAACAGGCAACTCTGGATTTAGCGATGTGCAGTGAGGCAGACTTGATAAGGGGGCTTAAGATGAAGGAACGCTTAAGAGGCAGTGACCATAATATGATAGAATTTACTCTGAAATTTGAGAGGGAGAAGCTGGAATCAGATGTAACGGTATTATAGTTGAACAAAGGCAACTACAGAGGCATGAGGGAGGACCTGGCCAGAATTGACTGGTCAAGGAGCCAAGCTGGAAAGACATTGGTACAGCAATGGCAGGAGTTTCTGGGAGTACTTGGGAGACACAGCAAAAAATCATCCCTTGGGAAAAGAAGCATACTAAAGGGAGGACGAGGCAACCATGGCTGACAAGAAAAGTCAGGGACAGCATAAAAACAAAAGAGAAATCATATAATGCGGCAAAGGGCAGTGGGAAGCCAGGGGATTGGGAAGCCTACAAAGACCACAGAGGACAACTAAAAAAGAAATAAGGAGGGGGAAGATTAACTATGAGGGTAAGCTAGCCAGTAATATAAAAGAAGATTGCAATAGTTTGTTTAGATATATAAAGGACGAAAGAGAGGCAAAAGTGGACATTGAGCCGCTGGAAAATGACACTGGAGAAGTAGTAATGGGAAACAAAGAAATGGCTGAGGAACCAAACAGGTACTTTGCGTCAGTCTTTGTGGTGGAAGACAGCAGTAACCTGCCAAAAATTCAAGAGAATTGGGAGGCAAAGGTGACTCTGGTGGCCATCACCAAAGAGAAGGTTCTGGAAAAACTAAAAGATATGAAGTTGGATAGATCACCTGGACCAGGTGGACTACATGCCAGAGTTCTGAAGGAGATAGCTGAAGAGATAGTGGAGGTATTAGTGGTGATCTTTCAGGAATCAGTGGAATCAGATCAGGGAGGGTCCCAGAGGACTGGAAAATCGCTAATGTAACCTCCCTGTTTATGAAGGGAATAAAGCAATAGATGGGAAATTACAGGCTGATTAGCCTGACCTCAGTCATTGGTAAGATTTTGGAGTCCATTGTGAAGGATGAGATTTCTGAATACTTGGAAGTGCATGGTAAAATAGGGAAAAGTCACCATGGTTTCATCAAGGGGAGGACATGCCCGACAATTTGGTTAGAATTCTTTGAGGAGGTGACTAGCAGGTTAAACAAAGGAGAACCAATGGATGTTATCTACTTGGACTTCCAGAAGGCCTTTGACAAGGTGCCACACAGGAGGCTGCTGAGTAAGATAAGAGCCCATGGTGTTAAGAGGCAAGGTACTAGTGAGGAGAGAAGATTGGCTGTCTGGCAGAAAGCAGTGAGTGGGAATAAAAGGGTCTGTCTCAGGATGACAGCCAGTGACTAGTAGTGTTCTGCAAGGGTCAGCATTAGGACCGCAACTTTTCACTTCATACATTAATGATCTAGATGAATGAACTGAAGACATGCTGGCTAAGTTTGCAAATGATACAAAAATAGGTGGAGGGACAGGTGGTATTGAGGAGATGGCGAGGCTGCAGAATGATTCAGACAGGTTAGGAGACTGGACAAAGAATTGGCAGATGGAATACAACATGGGAAAGTGTGAGGTCATCCAGTTTGGTAGGAAGAATTGAGGCATAGACTATTTTCTAAATGGGGAGAAAATTCAGAAATCTGAAGTGCAAAGAGACTTGGGAGTACTAGTCCAGGATTCTCTGGACTAACTTGCAGGTTGAGTCAATAGTTAGGAAGGCAAGTACAATGTTGGCATTTATTTTGAGACGACTAGAATATAAAAGCAGGAATGTACTTTTGAGGCTTTATAAGGCTCTGATCAGACCACATTTAAAATATTGTGAGCAATTTTGGGCCCCATGTCTCAGGAAGGATGTACTGGCCCTGGAGCTGGTCCAGAGGAGGTTCATAAGAATGATCCCAGGAATAAAGGCTTAACATAATAGGAACATTTGAGGACATTAGAGGGGATCTATTTGAAACTTACAGAATACTGAAAGGCCTGGATAGAGTGGACGTTGGGAAGATGTTTCCATTAGCAGGAGAGACTAAGACCCGAGGGCACAGATTTAGAGTAAAAGGAAGGCCCTTTAGAAGGCAGATATGGAGAAACCTCTTTGGCCAGACAGTGGTGAATCAATGGAATTCATTGCCACAGAAGGCTGTGGAGGCCAGGTCATTGAGTGTCTTTAAGACAGAAATAGATAAGTTCTTGATTGTTAAGGGGATTAAATGTTACAGGGAGAAGGCGGGAGAATGGGTTTGCAAAACGTATCAGACATGATTGAATGGTGGAGCAAACACGATGGACCGAATGGCCTAATTTCTGCTCCTATGTGTTATGGTTTTACAAGAATCAATCTACTTCTACCTTAAAAATATATAAAGATTCTGCATGCAGTGCTTTTTGATGAAGGGAATTTCAAAGACTCACAACCTTTTTAAAGAAAAAAACTGTCACCTCATTAGAAATAGTAGGTGAAGTTGACATTTCGGCAGGAATAAGATTGAAGGAACAGAATGTTGGTCTAATAGAAAGATGAACTCCAAGCATGCAAAGATTACAGAAACGAGAGAAAGATTCAAATTCAAAAAAAGTTGGGATTTTGCAAGTGCTGTTTCAAGTCAATTGGAAGTGAGCTTTTTCCAGAGATGAATGTAGGAGGGAATAGGGTTAAGGCGTGGAAGAAGGATATGCGTGGTGATTAATTCAAGAAAGTGATAAGAGATGGCTTTATCTGTAATTGTTAGGATGGGACTAGCAAGACCAGGTGAGATGACAAGTTCAAGGAAAATTTAATGAAAATGAAGTAGACAATTGGCCAGGATCTTACCGAATGGTGAGGCAGTAGTGAAGAGCTGAATGGCCTACTGCTTTCCTTTATGTTCATTGTCATAAAAAGGTCCAAACCTTTTTCCATGAATATTATAAAATAAAGTATGACAGCATTTTGGAATGTCTGATAAGGGAAAGATTTACACAATGAGTGCTAGGTCCCTAAGGAATATTGACGTACAAGTCTATAGACGCCCAAAAGTGTCAGTACAGGTAGACATGGCGGAGAAGAAAGCATACAGAATGTTTGCCTTCATTAGCCGGGCCATAGAATATAGGAGCAAGGAAGTCTTGCTACAACTTTTGAAAACTTTAGTTGGGCCATAGATGGAAAACTGTGTGCAGAATGTGATTGTACAATGAGGGTGTAGAAGAAATTCACGAGGATGATGACTGGGATGAAAATTCTTAGTTATAAGGAGAGATTGGATAGGCTAGGTTTGTTTTCCATGGAGCAGAGAAAGCTAAGGGAGATTCTGATTGAGAGAATCTCTTTCCCATGGCAGACATGTCTAAGACCAGAAGGAATAAGTTTAAAATGAGGAACAAGTCATTTGGAGGAGATTTGAGGAAAAGAATTATCACTCAAAGGGTGGTAGAAATATGGAACATGCTGCCTGAGAGGGTGGTGGAGGAAACTACTCTGATAACATTTGAGAAACATCTAGACAAGCACTTAAAATGCCAGGGCGTAGCAGGCTATGGACAAAGTGCAGATAAATATGTTAAAATAGTTTGGTGTTTGTTGGTTGGCCTAGGCATGGTCGGTCGAAGGGCTGTTTCTATGCTGTATGGCTGTATGACTCTGTCAGTGTCAGGTGGGAAATATTTGGTCAGTTGACCAAAGATATTAAATTTTAAGGACTGTTAAGTACAGAGGTGAATATATGTATAGAGGACCTTTCAGAGTTTAGTGCCAAGATAACTGAAGACATGGCCACTGTAGGTAGAACAGTTAAAATCAGGAATGCTCTATAGGCAACTGAGGGGTTGACAAAGATTGGAAGGAAAAAGATGTTCGAGAGATTTGAATAGAAGGATAAGAATAGAGAGTAAAATGCGGGAGACCAGTCTGGAGTGCATTGGATCAGTCAAGCTCAGAGATAATGAATGCATGAATGAATGCATTCACCCCAGTTGTTTGTAAGGACAGAACTTGAACTGATGAAAGAAGACACATTTTGTCAAACGTTTTTAACCTTGCACCCATCAGAGCAGAATAAAAGAGTATCAATTCAAGGGGAAAAGCAACATTTATACTCCATGAGAGGAGAATGCTGATTGGTTGACAAGTGTATTTTGACCGATAAAAGTGTTGCTGTGGAGAATAGATTGAATGAAATACTGAATGAGAAACAAAATCTGGAATTAAAAATATAATGATGGCTGTGAAACCATTGGCAATTCTCACAAGCAGCCATCTAGTTCATTAATGTCCTTTACAGATAGAAACTACCATTCTTACATGGTCTAGTCCACATGAGACCTCAAATCTACAGCAATGTGTTTGACTGTAAGCTACCTTCTGAAATAAATCTGTACACTATTTGGTTTTATCAAAGCATGAAAGATCTCAAAAAAAGAACAGAACTGGACAGACCATGGCATCAACCTAGGAACCAAAAACAACACCAGCAAACTGTCTCAGCAAAATTGTCTTTACTATGGGCTAGTGCCAAAATTGGAACAGTTGTTTCACAGACTTGTCAAGTGTAGTCTGACATATTCTTAAGCACAAAATCATACATTACAGAGCGCATCCAAGACATCATCACCATCCCTGCATATGTCCTGTGCTACGACAAGGACAGACCGAGTGGAGAAGGTGTCACAATGCTATATAGTTAGGCCACAGTTGTCCTGGGAGTCCTTAATATTTGCTCCATAACCCATGAAACCTGAAGGCAACAGGTAAAATTGGATAAGAAAACCTCCTGCTGTTTACAATTTCTCACCCTCCTTCAGTTAATAAATCAGTGCTCCTCCAAGATCACTACTTGGAGCAAGCAATGAGAATGCCAAGGACACAGAATATACTCTGGATGGGACCTTCAGTGCTCATCACTAAAATCCCCAAACAGCATTGTCACTGACTGAGCTGGTTGTGTTCAATTGGATATTGCATTAAGACTGTGTGTTTAGCATGTGGTGAAGAAAGCAACAAGAGGGAAAGACATAGTAAACCTCATCCTCATCGTTATGTCAGCCGCAGATGTATTCACAGTTTTAATAAGAAGGACCATCTTCCAGTGTATGTGGAGAAAAAGACCTACCTTCACGTTGCAAATATACTCCATAGTGCTGAGTGGCCCAATCACCTGTTAAATGGGGGAGACTTAGAACAGATCTAGCAACTCAAGCCTGGGCATCCATGAGGAGCAGCAGGCCATCAGCAGCAGGACAATCTGCAACCTTATGGCCTGGCGTGTCCCCAATCAACCATTACCATTGAGACACAAATCAATTCTGAATCAATGAAGACTGTTGGAGGGCATGCCAGAGCAATTCCAGGCATAACTAAAAATGAGGTGTCAACATGGTGAAGCTACAACACATGACTACTGCCCCAAATAGCATAAGCAGCAAATGATAACCAGACATAAGCGATACCACAACCGATGGATCAGATCGAAACTCAGCAATCCTGCCAAATCAGGTTGTAAATTGTGGTGAACAACTAAACTAACCTCACTGAAGGAGGAGGCTGCACAAATATCCCCATCCTCAATAATGGAAGAGCCCAGCACAGCAGTGTGAAAGTTTGTCATTTACATAAATGATTTGGATGAGAATATAGAAGGCCTGGTTAGTAAGTTTGCGGACAACACCAATATTGGTGGCATAGTAGATAGTGACAATGGTTTTATAAGATTACAAAGGGATCTTCATCAAATGTGCTATTGGGATGAAAAATTGCAGGTGGAGTTCAGTCTGGATAAATGTGAGGTTTTGCATTTTGGTACAACGAACAGGGGCAGGACTTATATAATTAATGGTAGGGCCTTGGGTAGTGTTGCAGAATAGGGGGACCTCGCAGTTCAGATACATAATTCTTTGAAGTTTGCATCATATAAAGACAGGGTGGTTAAAAAGAGGCGATGAGCACACTTGCCTTAATTACTCAGTCTTTTGAGTAGAGGATATAAGAATGTTGGAGATCACAGCAGGTCAGGCAGCATCCATGGAGAGAGAGCAAGCTAACGTTTCGAATCTAGATGACTCTTCATCAGAGCTGAAGTGAAGTGTGGAGGGGACAGCATTTATACTATAGTTGGGGGGGGGGTTAGGGTGCAGAGTGGTGGGCGAGAAAAGATGTTGATAGTTCAGATTAAGTATTCAGAATGTGAGAATGGCAGAACAATGGTGTGTCTAGGCTGGAAAGAATAGATAGTTCCATTGGAGTGGGGGAGAGATGGTGACAGAGAATGTAACAAGTAAAGCTAAAAGAAAGGGAAGAAATATGAGATAACAAGGTGTAGAGCTGGATGAACACAGCAGGCCAAGCAGTATCAGAGGAGCAGGAAAGCTGACGTTTTGGGTCTAGACCCTTCTTCAGAAAAATTTTCATTTTTCTGAAGAAGGGTCTGGGCCCGGAACGTCAGCTTTCCTGCTCCTCTGATGCTGCTTGGCCTGCTTTGTTCATCCAGTTCTACATCGTGTTATCTCAGATTCTTCAGCATCTGCAGTTTCTACTACTGCAGTTTCTACTATCTCGGGAAGAAATGTGAGTTTGTTTGCAGTTTGGAGGTGTTGAACACAATATTAAGTCCAGAAAGCTATAAAGTGCCTCGCCTAAAGATGAGATGTTGTTCCTCCAGTTTGCGCTTACTCTCAATTATCAGTAAAGTGATAGAAGGGGTCATGTACAGTTTCTCATAGCTTATCTTCCACTGGGCCACTTACTTTAATTATTTTTATTCATTTGTGGGATGTGTGTGTGCTGTCTGGGTAATGATAGGATAGAGCCTAAAGAGAGAGAAGAGCAGTTGGACAGACAAAGAGTTGATAACTATCAGACTGGGGGGGTGAATAGTTGTTAATGGGGGACCATTGGTGACTAACAACAGGTAGTGTGTAATGGCAGGCTATGTGGTAACAAGGCCTGGTGTGTGTGGGGTAGGGGGCTGGGACATGGGAGAGTTTAGGCCCAAAAATTATTGAACTCGATATTGAGTCTGGAGGGCTGCAGGGTCCCCAAGTGGAAAATGAGCTTCCAGCTTGCATTGAGCTACGCTAGAGCACTGCAGCAAGCCAGAGACAGACATGTTGGCCAGGGAACAGGGTGGTGTGTTAACGTGGCAGGTAACGGGTAGTTCAGGGTCTTTTTTACGAGCAGAACGTAGATGTTCTGTGAAGCAGTCACCCAATCTACACTTCGTTTCCCCACTGTAGAGGAGATCACATTGTGAGCAGCGAATGCAGTAGACTAGATTCTGGGAAGTGCAGGTGAAATGTTGCTTCACCTGAAAGGTATGTTTGGGCCCTTTGCTCTACTCTCTCTTTAGGCTCTATCCTATCGTTTACTGCCTACCCCAACCCCCTCCCAATTTTTCTGCATATTAAACTGACGTTTTCCCAGCCACCATCAGTTCTGAGGAAGGGTCACTGGACCCGAAATGTTAACTCTGTTTTTTCCTTCACAGATGCTGCCAGACCTGCTGAGCTATTCCAGCAACTTTGTTTTTGTTCCTGGTTTTAAACTTTCTAGACACTGTTCTGTCCACCACTGACAACATCAGACTGTGAACGCAAAACGATCTGGTCCTGGCGAAATTAAAACAGCTGGTGGTGAAGGAGGAAACAGAAGGGCCGTCACAATCAGACTTTGTAACCTTTCTGGAACCTGCAAGACCAGAACACTGATGAGGATGACATTTTATTATGGGGAGTAAGAATCTTTGTCCTGAGCAAAGATTGCCGCCAGATACTGGCTAAACTCAACCAGGGTTGGCGAGAAGTTATAGATGCAGACATAGCTGCGTTGATGGGACAGTGCCCAGAGTGCCAACAAGGACAAAAATTACCACCAGCAGCTCCCCACATTTATGGGAGTGACCAGATAAACCATGGACTCAGCTGCACGTCGACTATGCAAGCCTTTTCATGGTCTCAATGTTCTTAGTCATTGTGGACGCCCACTCGAAGTGGTTGGATGTGCATTGCATTCATTCTTAAAACACAGGATGACGATAGAAAAGCTGTGCATATCTTTTGTGACACCTGGGCTCCCGAATGTGTTGGTCATAGACAATGGGCCATCGTTTACCAGGAGGGAATTCCAGTATTTGCTAAAGTGAAAAGGCGTTCGGCATATAAGAACAGTTTCATACCGTCATTGGCGAAAAGAGCAATCCAAAATTTAAAGGCACGCTTAAAGAAACAGCTTACAGCTTCACTTGATACCAAACTGACCTGGTTCCTATTTGATTATAGGACCACCCCTCTTGCAACTACAGGGATAGCTGCAACAGAGTTGCTAATGGGGAGAAGACACCGCACCAGGTTAAATCTGATCTTCTCTGACTTGGGGTGGTGGGTGAAATGGCATCAGGAAGACCAATGCCAGACAGAAGACTTCTCTAAGCGAGAGAGACAGTATACTTCAGGGGATGAAGTTTGGTGGCTAAACCATAGAAATAGCCCTGCGTGGATAAGAGGCATGGTCGCTATGAGGTCAGGTCCTGTTACATACCAAGTTTGGGTAGGTGAGCCAGTCCTGAACAAGCATGTGGACCACATGAAAGCTGCTAACTCTCAAATGAGGCAGAAGCAAAATATACCTGGCCACTCACCACAGCCGGGAAGTCTGTTGGAACCAGTGGGTTCTCCCCCTCTAACGTAGAAGAAACTTCAGAGTTTGAGATGGACATGACAGATATTGCAGCATTGACACCTTTACCACCTGAAGAAGTGGATGAATTTCTTCTGAGACTCTCTGACCACAAGAAGCAGGCTATGGTCTGGTACACACCGCCTGTATCCGAGGCTGAGTTGGAGGAACCGGACACTGTAAGAACACTCCAGGAAAAGCTATGAGAAAACGATCAGTCCTACGTCCCTGGACTTAGAGGGGGAGGGATGCAGTGATTGTGACGAGGTCAGTCAGGTGGACCTCGTAGAATGATTTCCATGATTGGGGCTGATAACCTGGTGCAATCAGGGAGTCTCGGCTGACAGATATAAACAGGAGTATCAGAGGTTCTGTTCTCTCTGAGAGCTGGCTCTGAGGAATCTGGACCACTGTCACATACTGTGTATGTGTAAATAATGTGACTCAGTGATGGGATACTGGCCTCTGTAGAGTTATTTTATGCTGAACTTCCTCAGGGTAGTGTCCTAGGCCCAACCATTTTCAGCTGCTTTGCCAGTACCCTTCCCTCCGTCATAAGGTGAGAAGCTGGGATGTTCACTGATGAATCCGCAATGTTCAGCATCAGTTCTGACTCCTCAGATACTGAAGCAGTCCATTTCCAAATTCAGCAAGATCTGGACAATATCCAGGTTTTGGCTGCCCAGTGACAAGTTACATATTTGCCATATAGGTGCAGGCAATGGCGATCTCCAATAAGAGAAAATTTAACCATTGCCTTTCCCATTCAATGGCATTACCATCTCTGAATACTCAACTATCAACATCTTCGGTGTTTCCATGAATTGAAATGGACTAGCTATTTAAATACTATGACTGCAAAAACTGATCAGAAGCTTGGACTCCTGTTGTAAGTAACTCACCTACTCACTCCCCAGACCCTTTCTACCATCTACAAGGCAAGTGAGTAGTGTGATGCTGTGCTTTTAAGTGGTGTGTTTTGTTCTGGTTTCTTTTAGAGAGAGATTGAGAGACAGGTCCTGAGCAGTCTATGAGAAGAGACTTGTGAAGCCTTGGATTTTTTTTAAAGTTGGAACAATAGAAGCATCCTGAATGGCTGTGGTCAAGCTCCCACCCACAGAACCAGGGATTTTAGGTTTAGCTTTTAGCAGCAGTTGGTGTTGAGATCTTGAAGTGGAAGCTATTTTTCCTCTTACTCAATTACAGCCAAAAGCTGGGGGTTCTCTTCCTGGGCCACTAGATTGCATGTGAGACAAAATCTGTTTTCTGAATTTGCATTTTGCCAAGGGTGTGTTTATGGGATGTGACTATATTGGAACAGTTAATTAGTAATAGTTACTGTATATATCATTCTATTAACTCTATTGGAACACTTAAGTTATTCCAAGTTCTTCTTTCTTTTGTGTTTTAACTATGGTGTTTGAATAAATTTGTGTATTGCTTAATATCGAATAGTTTGACCAATCAAATTGCTTCTGGAACATAGCACCTGACATTTATCTAAGAAAACGTTAGGGTCTTCGCTGTCTCTTTCTTATATTTTGAGGGGGTCTGGTCTGGTCCATAACCGAGCATGATGGAATAGTCTGGATGAGTGCAACAAAACCTGAAGAATCAGGATGGAGTATACTGCTTTATTGGCTCCAAATCCAGATTCACTCCCTTCACCTCTGCTGCATGGCAGCACCAGTATGTACCACCCACAAAATGCCCTGCAGAAATTTACCACGGTTGTTGAGAGACCATCTTGAAAAACCACGACCATTACCATCTCAAAGGACAGGGCAGTAAGTAGATGGATACACACAAAACTGCATGTTCTCATATGACCATAGATAGAAATAGGAGCAGAATCAGGTCATTTGGCCCATGGAGTCTGCTTTGCCATTCAGTTATGGCTGATATGTTCTCAACCCTATTCTCCTGCCTTCTCCCTATAACCTTTGATCCCTTACTTATTAAGAACCTGTCCATTTCTAATAAATACCCTCAATAACTTAGTCTCCACAGCCTTCTGCGGCAGTGAATTCCACAGACTGACCACCCTTTGGCTGAAGAAATTCCTCCTTGTCTCAGTTCTGAAGGATCGTCCCTTCACTCTGAAGCTGTACTAGTCTTTCCTACTATTGCAAACATCTTCTCACGTCAATCTATCCAGGCCTCTCAGTATTCTGTAACTTTCAATGAGATCCCCCTAATCCTCCTAAACTCTATTGAGTACAGAGCCAGAGTCCTCAAACTGCTCCTCATATGATAAGCCCTTCATCCCCAGGTTCATTCATATAAATATTCTCTGGAGCCCCTCCAATGCCAACACGTGCTTTCTTAGATGCAGAACCCAAAACTGCTCACAGTATTCCAAATATGTTCTGACCTGGGCCTTATACTGCCTCGGCAGTACATCCCTGCTCTGAGAAATGATCACTGGACCTTCACAGATCCTGCCATACCTGCTGAGCTTTTCCAGCAACTTTGTTTTTGTTCCTGATTTACAACATCCGCAGATAACAAGGTGTAGAGCTGGATGAACACAGCAGGCCAAGCAGCATCAGAGGAGCAGGAAGGCTGATGTTTCGGGCCTAGACCCTTCTTCAGAAATCTCTTACAACATCCGCAGTTCTTTTGGTTTTTATCCCTGTTCTTCTGTTCTAGTCCTGTCAAAATGAATGCTAGCATTACATTTGCCTTCCAAACTGCCAACTAAACCTGCATGTTAACCTGAAGAGAATCCTGAACGAAGTCTCTGAAATCCCCTTGTGCTTCAGATTTCCAAAACCTTTTCCCATTTAGAGAATACTCTACACTTGTATTCTTCCAACCAAATTGCACATAAACTGATGTTTTCCCAGCCACCATCAGTTCTGAGGAAGGGTCACCGGACCCAAAATGTTAATTCTGTTTTTTCCTTCACAGATGCTGCCAGACCTGCTGAGCTTTTCCAGCAACTTTGTTTTTGTTTCAAATTGCAAAGCCTCACATTTTACATGATTGTGTATTCCAGCTGCCACTTCTTTGCACAGTCTCTCTGTCTGTCCAAGCCTTTTTCAGCTTCCCACCTTCCTCAACACTACCTGCCCATCCACCTATCTTTGTGTCATCTGCAAACTTTAGCAACAATGCCCTGAGTTCCTTTGTCCAGATTGTTAATGTACAACATGAACAGTTGTGGTCTCAACACTGACCCCTACGGAACTTCACCAGTCACCCACTGCCATCCTGAAAAAGACCCCTTTATCCCAACTCTTCTTCTGCCAGTCAGCCAATCCAGTACCTTGTCCCTATCACCATGGGTTCTAACACCTCTCCAAGCCACTCACCGTTCTGGCTTGGATTTATATCAAAATCCCTTCAGTGTAGCTGGGTCAAAGTCCTGGAACTCCCTACCTAATAGCACTTGTAGGAGTGCCGACAACAAATAGACTGCAGCGTTTCAAGCAGGTTGTTCACCATCACCTACTCATGGGTAAATAGACATTTACAATTTGTGCTGGCCCCAGCCAGAGATGCCCATGTCCCATGAAAGAGAAAAAACCTGTCAGTCTCCATTTAAATGGATTTCTTAGGCAATGTCAATCTGCCTGGGTTTAACATTTAACCAAAGCTTTGCAGATAAATATTAATCAATATTAATGGGTATTCACTGTGTCATGACATAATTATCAGTTGGAGTCCACTTTGTAACTAATCAATTTTAAGTTTTGTGAAATGTCCTGATCAGTGCAACATGTAAAGTTTTCAGCAATATTCGAATTATCCTAAAATAACTAGAATTATATTACGACAAAAGCATAGAGGGTCAGGTGTTCCTAAAATGTGTTCCGGATATTTTCCATGAGTATGTTACCATTCCAATGATTAAGGAACCACTACTGTATCTGAATCGAGTGAATTATGTGAGGAAGATTTATCATTTTTAAAAAAATTCTTATTGGTATTTTAGAATCACTGGCATTTGATACTATTAGGTTATTTCCCCTGATAATTCCTTGTGAATAGCATTAAAGCACTGTTTCAGAACTGTGTCCCTTGCAAAATGTTGTGGAATTGACAGAATTGATGTGGCAAAGAGAAGAATGTGAATCCTTCCAAATCCAGTAAACGAGGAAGAATAAAACAAAAGTAAACTATAAAACTTCGAAAGCTGGACATGTAAAACAAATAAAACCTGGAGACATTGCTGGAGAAACTCAACAGATCTGGCAGCATCTGTGGAGAGAAAACAGAGTTAATGTTTTGGTTCCAGTGACTCTTCTTCAGAACACTAGAAAATAAGAAAGAATGTGTACAGTCGCTCTCAGTGAATGTAGTGTCATTGGAGATGGTGACATAGTAGCAGTATTGCTATGCTTGTTATGTAAAACACCAGCCTCATGTTTTGAGGATTATGAGTTCAAATCCCACTTTAATGTGTGGAGAAATTTAGATTCAATGAAATCTGGAATTAAATGAAAAACCATGTAATTGCTGTGCTTTGATTAAAAAGCCCATTGGATTATTAATTTTCTTCAGGAAGGAAATCTGCCATTCTTACTTTGCCTAGCCTCCATGTACCTCCAGAACGTCAGGGTGGCAAAGTGGCTCAGTAGTTAGCACTGCTGCCTCACAGTGTCAGAGACCTGGGTTTGATTTCATCCTCAGGTGACTGTCTGACAGGAGTTTGCATGTTCTCCCTTTGTCTGTGTGCTCTGGTTTCCTCCCATAGTCTAAGCCTGTACAGGTTAGGTAGGTTGGCCATGCTAAGTTGCCCATAGTGTCTAGGGTTTTGCAGGCTAGGTGGTTAGCCATGGGAAATGCAGGGTTACAGGGATAAGGTGGGGGGTACATCTGGGTGGGATGACCTTTGGAGGATTGATGTGGTCTCAATGGGCTGAATGGCCTGCTTCCACACTGTAGGGATTCTATGTAGTTGACACTTAACTGCCCAATGCGTAATTAGGAATGGGAAATAAATGTCAGTATAGCTAGCAATGCCCACATCCCATGAACAAATAAAACAATATTAATTTTTTAAAATTTATTCATCGAATGCCATGGCATTCATTGTCCACCATTGATTGGTCTGTAAATGAATGTAAAGAATGATGTTGGATAGATACTTCAGGGCAAAAACCTTGATTGGGAAAAATAATTGGAACTGGAAATTGACTGGACTGCCTGACAAAGAATCAGTTTGCCAATTTTAAAATAGTCTCTCAAGAACGTTAAAATCACTCGCTTGTCTAGTATTTATTGTATATTCCTAACTGCCCCTGAGAAGTGGTGCTGACTTGAACTGCTGCAGTCCATTATCCACCCACAGTGCAGTGCAAACTGTGCTGTGTACCTGACCCCTGTGTTTAAAAAATGAAAATTGCTTGTAAAGTCACACGTGTCAGGTGCGCAGTTTGCAAACCATGAAGGTGTACAGTTTGCAAACCATGAAGGTGTACGGGCCTTATTTTTCTAACCTCAGAATGAAATTTGCTTCCATGTACTTTGAAATGTTGTTCAGTAAATAAGGGCTAATTTTGACATAATAACCCATAATTGAAGGGATGTTTTGGAAGTTTAACAAAAGGATTATCATTAGTGGATGCGAATCTGAAAGATCACTGTTCTCTGATCAGTTATTCCTAAATGAGCCTTTATTCCAATTTGTTTTGGATGTGCACATCATATTGTATTGGGGAGAAGAAGCACGGACTATTCTACCCTTTTGTCACATGAAAAGCTCAACAAGAGATTGTAAGAGAACATTCTTATGAGTAGGAAATGGATCCTACCATGCCCAGAAAGCAATGGTTAATATAATTAAATGTGTAGAATTTTCAGGTTTGCTATCAAAAGAACTCCAATCAATGAAGATAATGAAATTATTTTATCAAAATACTTATATTTACTCTTTTTTACAAAATTGTACATATGTGTGGTTAATGTAACCAATATTTCATTCAATTTTCAGATCACAGAAATGGTTGTAGCAGTGAAAACCTTTTCTGCATTACAAAATTCTACAATTGAAGGAATCGAGATTCTGGCAATCAAATTTCAGAATATCTATCTAAATTTGAAGAAGAGTCATTATGATATTCTAGATCCTCGGAAGAAAGAGTTCAATTCAGACTATGCTGTATTCATGAAACAAATATTTGATTTAGAGGTAAAAGCAATCATAAGCATATATTCCATTGGTGAACCATAGCTAATTTTGCCTGAGCAAATTCAATATACCCTACTTTTTTTTTTAGTCAAATCTTCTATAATTAAGGAGGGGTCACTATCACAGGATCATCACAGGATGATGTAATAGTGAGAATTTCCCTGGATTGGATAGTCTAAAATAAGGAGTTATAGATTTGGGATTAAGAATAGAATATGCAGTAGAAAATTAATACTTCTGGCAGGATCTGTGGAGGGGGAAACAGAGTTAATGTTTTGACTCTAATATGAATTTTGTTTGGAACTGAAGAAAGGTGGAGATGTTATGAGTTTTATGCAGTTGAAAAAGGGAAACTGGTCAATTAGAACTGAAGGGAACATCAGGAAATAGTTAGAGGATGAAGGAGATTAAGTATCAATGATGTCATGGAACAAAAGGCAAAGGGAGTGGTAATGATGGTAGAGAACATAGCAAGGCATTGGTGTAGAGTCGGTGTTGGTACAGAATAATGGTCATCTCTGAAAAAATAAACTAGATACAGCCTCTGGGTGAAATATTGCCAGTATGTGTTTCTTATTTTCACGTTCTTGCTTTCATTCAGAGCTGACCTTTATTCTCCACAAAACCCTCCACATTTGATCCTGAGATAACACAGTGTGGAGCTGGAGGAACAGCGGGCCAGGCAGCATCAGAGGAGTAGGAAAGTTGACGTTTTGGGTCGGGACCCTTTTTCAGAAAATCCTTCTCAGAACCAATCCAGTTCCCTGTTGAATGCCTTGATTGAACCTGCCTTGACCATACTGAGAGGTGGTTTCCCACTCAGTGTGGGGAAAAAGGATTTTCTTTATGTTGGCATTGCTTCTTGTGCTAATTACCTTAAATCTATGCAGTCTTATTCTTGATCATTCCACCAACGGGAACAATTGTTCGCTCTCCATTCTTCCCGATGCAGATTCCTCAAAATTTTATTGTCTCTACTAAATCTCCTTTCAGCTTCCTTTTCTCCAAGGAAAACAGCCTTAACTTCTCCAATCTGCTGATCTAACTTATGTTTCTCATCCATGGAATCATTCCTATAAACCTCTTCCACAGTCCCTTCAATGCCTTCATACCCTTTCTAAAGTCCAGAATAAGACACAGTACTCCATCTCAGTCCAAAGCAGTGTCCTATTTAAGTTTAACATTACTTCCTTATTTTTCATACTTATACTGCTATTAAATAAAACCTATTTGTTCAAATCTTCTGCCATTTCCTGGTTTACCATTATTATTTTCCCAGCCTCATCCTCTGACGGGACCTCATTCACTGTTGACTATTTAAAGGAGCTCTTTCTGTCTGTTTTGCTGTTATTTGTATCAGAGTTTATTTCTTCCATTTTATTGTTTTTTGGTTATCTTTTGCTGGTGTTTAAAACTTTCCCAACCTTCTGATCTATCACTAATCTGTGCAATTTTGTCTGCTTTTCTTTCAATTTGATGCTGTCCTTAACTGAAACAAAAACAGAAATTGCTAAAGAAACTCAGCACGTCTGGCATCATCTGTGGAGAGAAAACAGAGCGAGCATTTCTGAAGAAGGGTCACTGGACCAGAAACATTGCCTCTGCTTTTTCTCCAAGCAGACCTGCTGAACTTCTCCAGCAATTTCTGCATTTGTTTGTTTACAGTCAGCTGCTTTGAACCAGATATCAACTAAAAACTTCTTCCTTTACTAAACTCCTTGAGATGCTTCGCTCCTGCAGTCTACTGTAAGTCACACTTAAGTGGGTTCACAGCATATTGAGCCTATCTCACACAGTAAATGAGGTTTCTAGTTTCTAGTTCTCCATTAGGCTGTACCCTCAGTCCACCCCTTTGAAAGCTTACAATTATAGAATTTAAAAGCTGTTGATTTCTATTTAATTCACTTTAATTCTCTTTAAAAATCACAATCTAAATTAGGTTCACCCAATTTGAAGATTTGACACTTCCTTACTCCGCAAATGCACAGACTCGCTCCATGTTGGAGATTTGTGCTATCCATTTTTTTGGTGGAGGAGAAGAGAGTTAAAATGGTACATAAGTAAGGGGAGTTGGAGCTTTAATGAGATGGGGCTTTAATGAGCATGGAAATGAAGTAGTTAGCCCCTCTGTGGTGGGATTATAAAGTTCCCCTTTAAGCCTTGAGGGGAAAATTGGGAATTTTTTTTCTCAACTTTCAGAATCAGGTATTTTCATTCTAACCATATTTTACTAACTTTCTTGATTAGGGATGAGAAAACTCAGCCCTTCATGTTCTTTTTTCAAAGACAGAACTTTACTAAATAAATACTTTCAAATCAAACTGTTAGACTTTGGGAAAAACAGCCAGTCTTATCAATATCAACAAGAAGCAGAAGGACAGCAAATGCATGGGAACAGCACCACATGCCGGCTTCCCTCCCCACACTTCATTCTGACTTGGAACTATGGGCTGGATTTTTTCACTTTTTGACATTTTCCTCAGTAATACTGAGGCAGGCAGTCAACTGGCCCATGACAACAAGGTGCAGGGCTGGATGAACACAGCAGGCCAAGCAGCATCATAGGAGCAGAGAGGCTGACGTTTCGGGCCTAGACCCTTCATCAGAAAAGGGGGAGGGGAAGGGGGTTTTGAAATAAATAGGGAGAGAGTGGGAGGCGGATAGAAGAGGGATAGAGGAGAGGATAGGTGGAGAGGAAACAAACAGGTCGAAGAGGCGGGGATGGAGCCAGTAAAGGTGAGTGTAGGTAGGGAGTTAGGAAGGGGATAGGTCAGTCCAG